>NC_134676.1:38508484-38830984 GCF_030463565.1 Pelecanus crispus
GTACGTAACCATGAAGACTGCTATCTTGACCCAAAAGAAATATTTTTATTAATCTTCTAATTGGAGATAGGCAGCAGTGGTGGCTGCAATGGATTTTTATATTACACAAATAAAAACTTGGTTCCCCAATTCTCTGGCTCTCGAGTGTTTAGGATGATTTACCAACAACTGAGTTTGCTGGGGGAAAAAAGCAAACAAACAAAACACATTTCCCAAATTTTGTAAGCCAACAGATTACAAACTGTCCTCCAAATCACTCAGAGACCAGCAGAAACCTTTAGTAAGCTAAAAAAAAAAAATTAAGACCATTTGACACACAGCCTGTGACCCTACTGTTGCCTCAAAAATCATCACTAATAAGCAAACCACAGTTTGAGACATGCTATCTCATGCAGTTAATCCTCTCCATGAACTGAAAAAAAGTCAACCTTAAATTTGGGGAAGATGCAACAGTTTGTAACAAAGCCAAGAGGAAACACTGACTCTCATGGTCTTGTGGCTAATGGCAGGAGACTTGACAAGAATTTATGTTAACTAAATGGGAGTGCCATTCCAACACTGAGAAACCTTTCCACACACACCAGTCAGCAAGAGCAGCAAACTAATGCAGGACAGAGGCCAGCACAGGCTACCAGCCCCAGTACACACCTGGGGCACCCATCAGCTTGCCACCCTTGGCACCTCCCTGCTCCCCCAGGTGCTGCTGCTGGAACTAGCTATGCTGAGACCTGGAGCACAACAGGCACACCCCTGCTACAACTAAGCTATCATTTAGCTGCACAGATGTATCCTCTGGCATTTAGCTGACTCACACTGGTACCCAGGCCAAGAACTTTTCGAGAAAACAAACTCAGCAGGAGAAAAAAGCAAAGTACTTTCCCAGATAGAGAGGGACGGGAAGTTCTGGACACGAAACAGCCCAAGAAGAATCTGTCCTGTTCACTCCCTTTGCAGACACAGGTCTGCCCAAAGGCTTTGCTACACTATAGCTCATGGCAACAAGAGAAAACGCCCCGATGGCCACAGAACATGAGATTTAGACTACAATGCAGACCGGGGACATGGTGGGGGCAACAGCTGTTGCAACCAAGCAACAAGTTTCTCTCTCTTGACTAGATTACTGGAATGCTGACAGCAATCTCACATTTCTCAAGCGCAGAAGAAGCTAACAGGTCTCACTCTACTAATTCCACTTCTCTTCTGCCTCTCCACTGCCGTTTACACACAGGACAATCCCACAAATGGTCATACCAGCAAATTGCACCAGTTAAAGAGTCAGTTGAAAAATAGCTGCCCTCCACACCAGTTTCTTTTGTTCTTGCAAAGTTATTTTTAACCCAGATCAGTTCAGTGATGCGGTATTATCACAAAGCCTCACCAACAGTTGTGCAATCGCAGTCAAAAAAGTGGCAAACTGCCATAACAGTTGTAGTATTAAATCAGCTTTGAGGCTGACGGCAACATGCCATTAAACTGCACTGCTCATCAAGCTATAAACTTAAATGCTAGCAGTTTCCTTCAGTTCAAATGGCACGGCTATGTTTCTGGAGTTGTGAGCAAGATTCAGTAACTGTATTTGTAAATTACAGCATTAGTTCTACTATTGAATGGTGTTCAATTTTTTAAGTATTTGTGTAATTGAACCACCTTTCCATTTGTGTCCATTTAAAATATATACATAATTATACACATTAATATAATTCTGATCATAAACTAGCAGCTCTAGCCAAAGGACACCAAGATAGGCCTTCCAATTTATATCTTTGTGTGCCAGAAAACTTCCAAGTCACTAAGTTTGTACAGAGACAAAATGAGCCCAGCGGAACCCGATTCCAGATCCCTAGTACTTATTTCATAGGATGAGTTTTATGATTCACAGTGAATTGGTCTAAGAGAGAATAAAAATCATCTTATTAACACTGGGCCATGACCTGCAGACACACACTTCTTACACAGCACTGGATGAATCTTTCAGCCTATGTGTCTCAGCTCCAGGGTGTGTAACATGGGTGTTCCCTGGCCTCAGAGAGGCATTTTAAAAGGTCTGTCACTATCTATAGAGTTTTAAATACTGCAGTAACAAGGATCACATAAAAAACAAAGGGTACCAAACACAGGGGGCTGGCCAGGTGGCACGCAGTCACAGAAGACATGAACCTTGAGTTAAAAGAGCCAGCAACAAAAATGGGCACAGTTAATAAAATGACCATCATCCAGCACCTGCTTTACTAGACAGAAGCATACTATGACTATGCATGTACACAGCACCACACAAAATTTTAGATGTAACTTAGTTCTTGACTATCATGCAGATCATAGCTGTGACATACTGAAGAAATTAATGCTAGCTTACTACTACTTCTAGTTTTTTAAAAATCTCGTATTTCAAAATAGAAAACACAAGCACATCTGGACAATGGTAAAATATACAAGGCAATTGCAACACCTACATCTTTCCCCTACTTTGCTGATCACAAATAAAACAGCTAGTTTTACAGCAAGGAGGAAATAACAGTAAAATGGCAGATATTGTACCTTGCAACAGGCTGATATGGTTTTCTAGTTCATAACTGGAGAATGAAGAGGGAAGGTAAAAGATGGGATTTCCAGCTCACTGAGGGAGGACTTGAAGTTTCTTCCTCACACAGAAGGAGAAAAAGCTCTTTATGGACTGTACAAACGTGAAGAATAAGACAAGACGCATGACCTCATAACCACAGCAGGAATCTGCAATGATAAACCAGACACTTGATCTATTCAGGGAAAATAAAATTCACAGTATCAGTGGTGTGGGCCCACAACAAGCCGGTACAGTAGAAAATGGATTCAAGAAGAATGGTCCGAGCTGTACCTAACACTGGATGGCAGGGAAGGCATGAGGACCCTCTTCCCAATCCCTGCCTAGCACTGTCAGTAAAACTTCATTTAGAAAAGCATTTCATTGCATTTAACTTGTGCAGAGTTTGCTATTCAGTTCTAAGCAATATGGGGTTTGGAACATTACAACATATACCAAACTGCTCTTCTGTATGCTTCTAAGTGCACATTTTATTTCGCCCGATTAGTGAAGTTTGCTTTTTAGCTTCCACTGTATATAAATTTCAACTATAGCACCATATAATTTCCAGCAGTAACCAAAGCAACCACACTGCAACACCAACAAGTATACATTCTGCGATCATTGTGTAGGACAAATGCTTAGGCGGGCTCTCAGCAACTGTAAGCGCAGCACTGTATCCTGCAGGGTGCTGAAAACTGCACGGAAGCTGTGCCAGCTCATATCTCCCCTTAAAAACAAATGGGAGCTGGGGGGCAAAGGGGAGACAGCACCTTACGAACAGCTGCCCAGGTCCTAAGGAAAGGGTGTTGCCACCTTCTACCCTAACATAGCCGAGAACGCTAACACACTTAACGTGCCTTGGTTACAGACCAGAAACACACGGAGTAGACATGGTACACATGGAGCTGTGAGAATCAGTAAGAACATTTTCAACACTGTATGGACCACATTACGTAAAAAATACTTTCTCTGGGGCTCACAGTTTCTAGTCCATTCTGCTGGTGTCAAAAGTAAAAAAAGAAATCCCTTAGCTACCTCCAGGCTAGATAAGAAACAAAACTGAAAAAAACCCAACACCATTCCACAAACATACATTACTACAGCAAACCATGTAAGCATACGCTTATTTTTAGGCACATGTTTCAATTCTCCCGATATCAAGAAGACCTAAATACATAACTTAAGATTGTAAACAGCCCTAAACTAACACCAACTGAACTCAGTGAAAGAAACCTCCTACTGTTGTTAATTGATTAAGGATCAATTCCTAAACTTAGAACATGATTTTCCACTCCCAGTTTTATCAAATCAGGGGAGGGGAAGAATCCAGGAAAGAGATGAAATACAGTAAAATGAGTGAAGAGGAACATTTTTACAATCACATTTTATTTTTCCCTCAATATATTAATTACCAGAAAATGAGCTTTAAAAACAAAACAATTTAAATATTTGTGTTCAATTTTGGTTTTCGTTAATCAATTTTGAGATGGCTACAAGCCAAAAAAGTACATTAAGGATGGGAGAAAGTATCTGGGTGGTGGAAGAGATGTGACAAATTAAGAAGTATTTATGTTTTTTAGGTTCTGGAAGAGTCAGAGTAACAACTACTTAGGCATTCATCAGACTGTGTATTCTCTGCTTTGAAGATCAAAGAATTTTGGGAGATCATTTGAAGAACTTTATTAAAAAGCATCTCTACCATAATAAACCATGGGATAAACATCCTACAAATTTATGTTGAGACATAAAAAACCCAGTGGGTGCTACAATATACATTCGCTAATTCCCAAACTGCCAATGCTCCTTATGTTAGGTTCATTTTAAGGAACAGTTTCTACGGTTTTAATTTTGATCTGCGCCCTCCTCCACCTTACGTTATCCAAATGTTAGCTCAAAACATTTACATAAATACATAAAATTCTAACAAAACAGAAGGAACAAACCCACTGTTTCTTCACCTTAAGCAACATCCTTTTAGAAGCAACATGAAACAAGTATATTTACATTTCCTTTGGGGGAGCTAACATAACATCCGCACAAAGTTTTCCTAATGCAACAGCACATACCATAGCTCCGTTTTAAAGCAGCAGCATTCAAAAGGGGGGGGGGGAGCCAAACAACCTCTAATCACTTAAGCAGTGTATTGGAAACATTGCTACCTTAGGAAAGCCACTTTCTGGTGCCCGGCCGGACCCTCGGCGGGGACGGGCTCCGCACACCTGAGCCCGCCCGCCCGGTCGCAGCCGAGTTTTACCCTGGAACAGGCAGTGCCTAAGGCAGGCAGGAACCTACCCCTCACCATTCCCTCGCACGCTGTTGGTGTGGGGTTTTGTTGTTGCTGCTGTTCCTTAAAAAGCTACAATCCCACAATTAAGAGACTTAAAAGTCCGGGGAAGTTGACAAAAAAAAAAAAAAAAAGAAAAAAATCCCCCCAAAACACGCGAACATGAAAAGCGCAGACACGAGACGCCTTTTCTGTCACAGCCCTTCAGGCTGCAGCCGGCACGGCCCCGGGCACCGGCGGGCACAGGGACCAGCACGGCCCGGCCCGGCACCTGCCCGAGCGCGGCTCCGGGCTCCGGGCGCCCACCGCCCCCACCGGCCCCCGGCGCTCAGCCGCCAGCGCCGCCCCGCTCCCCCCACAGACACCCCCCCCCCCCCCCCCGGGGGGAACTGAACAGCCCTGAAAATAAAACCAGAAAAAGGAAAAAAACCGGAGAGTACGGGCCGAAGCCCCCCCACGCCCCGCGGCGAGACCGCCCACCCCACAGGGGGAAAACAACAAGGCACGAAAAACCAGAGGCACCGCACGTACGGATGTAGCCGCCTCAGCCTGCGAGGGCCTCCAGCGAGGCGCCCCCCGCCGCCGGGAGGCCCCTCCGCCGGCCCGCCGAGGCCGGAGCGGAGAACTGAGCTGCCACCCCCGCCGCCCCCGAGCCGCCCGGAGGGCAGCGCCGCGGCTCCCTCACCTCCAGCGCCGGTGTGTGGCGGCGTGAGGCGGGGCGGCGCGGTGCGGCGCGACGGGCCGCGGCCCAGGCCCCGCCCCAGGCCCCGCCCGCGGGCCGGCTCCTCCCGCCCGCCCCGGCGGCCGAGGCGGCGGGGGTGCCGGGTCTGCGCCCTGCGCCTACCCCGCCGGCGCGCCGCCGGCCCTGGCTGCCTCTCCTCCTCGTTTGCCGCCTCCTGCCCCGGGCCTGCGGGCGCTCGGGGCGCGGGAGGTTGTTTGGGGGCCGTGGGGACCCGGGGAGGGGAGTGAGCGGCTGGTGGCTGGGGGTCCCGGCTCCGCGGGTGGCACGGCTACGAGGGGTCATGGAGGGCTGCGGCCTGCTTTGGCGTGCGCGGCCGTGCTGGCGCACTGAGGTGTGACAGCACCTGTTGGCCCGTTTTTGGCAGGAGGGACTCTGCCTCCGCGGGCAGCCGGCCGTTCCGGGCCGAGCCTGCCAGCCCAGAGCGAAGGGTCACCATCTGGCACATGCTCGCTTCCTTGCTTCTCGTTCGGTTTCTCCAGGATCGCGCTCGTTCATGGCACGTGAGCTCCGAGTACTGCTTCTCACGTAAAGCTACCTTTGGGCTGGCCACCAGGAGAGACGTGCGCCCTGAGCGGGACCGCGCAAGAACTGCCACTGCAGCATCCGCCTGCGCGCTCCCGCCTAAGCTGGAAAGGCCAAAAATCCAAGTTGTTAATTCCCCCAATGTCATGTACTTTCCATGTTTAAGTTTTGCAGGCCTCAGGGAGGTACTGAGGAGGAGGACAGTGAGGAAGGCTATAAATCAGTGTAGACAAATGGATGTGGGAAGCAAGCTGGGAGAAAGAATGTGCAAAGATTTCCCGGTGAAGGAGATGGGGATTGGGAGGACCTTGTCCGCGTTCAAGGGAACGTCTCTTCTACAGGGCCCTGAGCTCTTCTCCGGGAGCAGAACGCTGGGGCTGTACCCCTGCCACACGACCCAAGGCTGCAGAGGTGGCTGTGCCTGCTCGCTGCTCAAGAATGGTTACAAACCCCTGGCGTCTGCTCAGGACCTTTTTATTCCTGGTAGAATAGACTGCTCCCGAGCTACACGAGATGAGTGCGTAATAACTGTGCATTTATAGCTGTAATTACTGGTATCAGATACACTGACTCATGCACATTGAATTCCAGGTGCAGAAGGAATTATTGTATGTGTGCGTGTGTTCAAGAGAAGAAATCACATAGCATTTCGACGTGCTACCTCCACTTTGTTCAAGGTCCTTTATTCACTCTGGTTTTTATCTGCCATGGTATTTACAACAAAGAATATCTGAGCAACTACATCATATGTTTAGTCAAATCGGTGTGCATTAGTCACACCACTTAAATGACGATGGCTTCCCTAGGTCAGAGCTGCAAGAGACATCTCTGGTAAAATCGCTTCTGGTCTCATCTGCTGATGCGTCGGTTTCTGCTTTTCGCACTAGTAGTAGTACAGTGGCTCATATACACTGCAGTCAGATGTGCCATCTGGCTCAGCTCTGAATCTTTAGAGTGGATGGCACTTTCTTAATGTATTCAAAATCTGCAGCATTAACTAGCTGGTGGTGATATGAGTATTTGGAAGATGGTGGAGAATAATCTAATACCATCAGGGCTTTTCAAAATTTCCTTTCAGATCTTCAAGGTGCACTGCTTAACATTATGTTTCACCTCGGCCGGCAAGACTGAACTGTCTTACAGAACTCTTCCAAAGGAAGTTTTAGGAACTGCAGATAGCAGTGACATTGGTTACATGCAGTGAACAGGCAACACCAAGTCCCAGACCCAAGAAGAATAGCAGACAGAACCTCTGATTCCTCTTCCTGCAAAAAAGCATCCCAAAGTAGGACAGAGTTCCTTCCTTCCTTCTTTGTGCTGAGCCAAACAGGTACCTGAATGTTTTTTCCCACTTGTGTGCAATGAGTAACAGTGCCATATGATGTAAGAAAACAGTCAGTAAATGACAAGTTATGAATCTCAATGACCGTTTTCTTCTCCTCACACTGCCAGGGTGGTAGCTAAGTGCCCTGTGGTCTGACAGCAGCATCCTGCACAGATACACAAAAACCAGCCTGGTCAGAGTTGCCACTAGCTGTGGTAGTAGGTTGCTCCTTACAATCTAATTTTCTACAGTTATCATTTTGGTAGATTGCCCTGCACTAAATTGCATGCTAACACTTTATGCTGCTCACATGATATGAGCTAGCGAGGTAACTGCAGAAAATCTGGAGCCATAAATGGTAGTCCAACACATTTTTCTTATTCATATAATCACTCTTTGATGGGATTGATGGGATGGTGATGTTTATGTAAAGGACATTTACGTTCATGGCTTCAAAATATTAAAACATCTCACAGCCTATGTATTTCTTCCACAAAATATCTGAGATGAGAAAAGTACTATTTGTTTTATAAATGGGTAACTGAAGACATGTATTGACAATACACAAAAGTCAGTTTTAAGACTCATAGTTCCAGATCAAAAGTGCTGTGGCAGAGTGATGATCTGGTATAAACTCACTTCGCTGGTTCAGACTCCTTCAGACAGTTTATATGAATTAGCTTTATGCTGATAAGTTTTTTACCTTTCCTCTCCTAAAAACTTATATTCTTGACTGTGTGGGGTGAAGTGTAATTGTGTGCCATGCCTGAGCCAGAACAAGTTTATGCTACTGGGAGAGCCAGCGGTGCAAAGGTCCAGGATGAATTTTGCTGGAACCATCAGTAGTTGCAGCTGGATCATTTTGCCAATGCAGAACATTTAACATTTTTATTGCAACTTCACATTGTCAAAGCATTTGCATAAGGATGGTGGTATAGAGCGCTCAGTCACTGCAGGATACTTACGTGAGTTCCAGTTGTCTCTAACAGAAGAGTGAGATCAGATGATCAAAGTAACTTTTTTTTTGTCATGAAATCCATAAGCTAGTACTGATCTGAGCTACTAATTGAGTAAGTTCAACATACGGAGTCCAGCATCATGCACAGATAGTATTTTAGGCCCACATTACTAATTTCATTTATACATTCCTTTGGTTTTACATATCCAGTAATCATGCACCAATTTTTGAAGGAAAGTTGCACATAGGAAGATTTACTTTGCTCAGCATTCAAAAAAAGAAAAAGTAAGAAAGGATTTCTAGAAATGTGAAAATGCAGTAAGGGGCAACTTAGAGCCTTCTGAGTAGCAATGGGTAACAAAGCCTATTGCATCAAAAGCCTTCCTCTAGATCATGACTTATGTAGGAGTTAAAACTCAACATGCTGTTTCAAGACTGACAATTCTGTGATATGTTAATTTGGAGAGGGTTTTTTTTTCCCTAGAAATGTATAGAACTACAAAGTGTTCTATTTCTTCTCTTAATTAAAATAAGCAATTTCTTCCTTCTCCTATATTCCTCTCCCACCATGTCTTTCAAGAGTATGCAAGGTTATATTAAAAAACCCCAAACTGTTTTCCAATTCTACTGATTTGATCAGCTTATGAAAATAATAAAAAAGGATCTATATTAAAATAATATTAAGCACACTCATTAAGGATGCACTTTACTGGAAATTAAAATTTATTGGTCTTTTATATTTGTCTGAATATTCAAGGGCAGTTTCTTCTTTCTGTCTAGTAATTCCAGATATCATAAACCTCTTATATTCTTATATACCATCAAGGAGATGTGAGTTACAGCATATCAGCATGTCAACACTAAGCCTGAGTTTTGTTTGCTGAAAACAAGGGCAGGAGAAAAGGCTTTATAAAAGGGCCCTGAATGCTTTTAAGAAAGTAGACCTTTTTCAGTGGGGATTATCTGGATTTCTGATTACTGCTTTCAGAAGAGCATAAGTCTTTGGTATCTAAGAACTGATTGCTCATTTTCCCCATTTATTTTTTTGCTGCTCCACAAGCAATGGAGATAACCGAGTAGAACTAGTCACTCAGCTCTGCTCTAGAAATGGGAGAGCTCTTCATACAGACACTCACATGAGCCATGGTAATTCAGACAACATTTATCTACAAGTTGGCAAATCAGTCATCTTGATCCCTTCCTTAGAACAAAACTGCGGTCTTTGTACCATTGATACTATTATTCTGCACAGAACAGGTACACTTTTCTGGCACCAATGAAATACGGGAAACTGTCTCCTCCCCGAATCACTTTCTGCAGTCCAGCCAAGTTTACAAATAAATTCAGTCTTTCTGGTTTCCTCATCCATGACTGCGTCCTCTTAGCCACCCACATATGCTTGCATTTGTCCTAGTTAGTGAACAGTTCTGCAATAAGCTGCATTTCTTTGGTTGTTCTTGTAACTATGATGCTGCAGAGCATGGTGCTGACAACATGGAGAGAGGACTTCCAGTCTGCGTGTTGCCATTATTTCCTCGTTTTTAGTTACATAATCTAAGCCAGGTCCACAGGGGAAATTGCATGTCAGAGAAAAGAGGTTGTAAAAACTTTTCTAAAAGCAAAAGAGGGAGAAGCATCTGGGCAAGTTGAAATGTGCCAACCAGAAAGCAGGCAAAATTCTGGCAGTTAATTAATTAAATAAGTTTTGCCACACATTCACTTGAAAACTGAGCAGTGTTGACCTCTCCTAGCTGTCAAAAAGTAGATGACATTGATTCTGTTCCCCACTTTAGGACATGTATCTGAAGTGATCTAATCCCTAGGAAGAACAGTTATGGAGAAATTGTAAAACAGTATTTTTTTTTCCTGTTGATTTTACTGCTTAGAGGATATAGATGCAAACTGGTGCAAAATCTTCAGAGGAGGGGAAGAAATTAGGTAAATGTTAGAGTAAATGTTGTCTGAATGTTTTTATTGACTAGTCATCTAGTTTCAGGCTTTTTAAAATAACATTGCAATGACTGTAGAAATGTCATTTTAGAGAAGAGGCTGATTTGAACTCACCCTTTTAAAGAAGCATCAGATTTAGAGTGAGATTGCATTTATAAAGATTTTACATGTTCACTAATGATACACTCATTTATTTACAGTAAGCTATGTTATTGGATTATAAGAATTCTGCTTCATATCTGAAGTGACCTGGAAAATGAAAATTCCACTTGAACACAAACTAGTACAAATGCTTGCATCTTTAAATTCTACAAAAGCAATAATTATACAAAACAAATGAAAACACAGGTACTAGTCTGTAGCATGGACCCAGCAGTATTCTGCTGGCTTTTGTGGCTTTCTCAAAGCTATGCCTTCTCTTTGAGACACTGAATCAAAGTACGCTCCGGTCTGAGTGCATGCCTCAGGTTTCTCTGACAATAGAGTGTAAAACTCCTGGTTCACTGTCTGGCAGAGCAAGATTGTCTTTCAGGGAAATCTAACGCCAGTTCAACATCTTCCATGTAGAGAGACGCCTTCTCCCATGCTTGGGATTCTGCCCTCTCTGATAATGAACCATTTGTTCCTAAGTCTTTCAGTGCTGTTTTAAAGTTTTTCCTTTCCTTTCTCTCCCTTTTAGACAAAAATGTACTCAGGATTTGTATCAGGGAATTTAACCATGAGGTGCAGTGCATTTTCAATGAGTTTTGGTGCCATTTTACTGCTAAAATCCTGCTGTTGAGGTGCTGTGCACATGGGTGTACAGCTGTGCTCACATACATCACTGGGGAGCAAAAAATTTCATTTCTAAGAGTATTCAGAAGTGCATGACTCATATCAATGTGATATCTCAGTATTTCAAAACAAGACAGTGCGCTTGGCTTTTGGATGTGCAGAGAGTTACCTAGAAGTTTTATTGCACTCATTCCAGAAATCTTTCCAAAGTGTGGGTCGTGAATTGTTAGTAACAGGTCAAGAAAACATGGTTTTATTCCCTAGCTAAACAGGAGCTCTAAGCCCTGACAAACCTCCTCTGCTGGATGCAGGTAGAGACCAAGCCCACATGTTTTTTCCAGACACATTCCTTTATAACTGCACAGGAACAGAGTTCCAGTGTATTTCTCTCTCTATTACAGTATCACATCATCATATGGAAAAGCAAATGCTGGTAGGTACTGTTCTCGTACTAAGGCTAGCTCCTATGGCCTGCCTACATGGCACAGTGCAGTGCTATGCAAATATACTGGAGGGAACTCTGGTACCAGATACAATAGAGTTGCATTAGCAACTTAATTAGCCCAGACGAAGGGCAATACTAACAGTTACACAGCTAGGGCTCCAAAAGCAATGTCTTTCAGCATTATCTCTAAATGGTAATAATTAGGCAGACTGTGACTTTGTAACGCTGCATGAGATGCTGCATTAGACTGTGTGAGCAATCAGCAAATGTTCTGTAGTTAACAAGCTGGTGCTTCTAAGTCTGACATGAGTAACTGTCCACTACTGTGAATTTTCTGTTAGTGGAAAATGCTAAAAAAAGTTTTAGTAATTGCTTCCAGTCACAAAAAAAAAGAACAAAATAATAAGCATAACAGAGAACAAACAAAAGCAGGAACACATGAAACAGAAGCTTGTTAGATATTAAGAATTCCTTCTCCTCCACTGTTTTCGAAATCCAACATATTCAGGAGAAATTATTTTGGAGTGTCTGTATCTTCTTGTGACTCCATCCAGTGAAAATGTGTATCTGGAAAACCTTTAATAACAGGGAAGCAACACATCTATCATGATACTTCAAAAGTTTTTGCAAGTGTTCTGTCCCTCAGTGAGCTCTCTGCATTCAGATCTTGATGTCTGAACAGGAGACTGTCAAAGGTAATGAGACAGTGTGCTGAAAAAGAGGTGTTCCTATGCAGAGGTCATCAAAGAACTATTGGCAAACTTTTGACTATACGTTCCTGGGTTGCACATATTACATAACTGTGGGCGTTTATCATACTTCTGATTGGGATATCTTCTGAAAACGCTGCCGTATAGGATTATGTTAGAAAAAGATTTTTCTTTAACCCACGAGTTTTGCCATTTTTTGATTCAATTGAAATCTGGAGAAAGGTTCCAATCCTGTTTACCTTCGTGGGTATTACACTCATGACTGCAATTCATCTGTTTGTAGCCTAAAACTGAAGATGAATTTGAAGAAGAGGCTAGGAAAATTTGATAGGGAATAGGTCTGCATTTCTGTAAAAGCAGGATGCCCTTCACCTAAAAACACCTGGCTATTAAGGAATCAGTATCTGCTCCATTTATTGCAGATGTGGGAGAGAAAAAATATGATAGTTAGTTAACATTCTTGTTAGTGCTCTTGCTTTCCAAATTTCATTCAAGTTCTCCTTTATGCTTTAAAAGAAAAGCTGTCTTCATTTGAAGTGAATTATACCATCAGAAGGAAAGAGCCGCCAGGAGTAGGAGACAAATAATTTTAAAGAAAATCTGTATGGAACAGAAAACCTGTTTCTTTCACCTATATGTATGTTCTAGGTGTCTGACCTTCTTAAGCTACACAGAACTAAACCAACAGAGCTCTCTCACTTGCTATTGGCTTGGTTAAAGTAGTTAATGTCTTTTTGGAAAGGTTTTGACATTTCTACTCAGTATTTCCTGTAAATACATGTATGGGCTCAGCCAAATGAAAATTGAGGTATCCATACATACCTCAGGGCAGAGTTATTTTGCTTCAGAAATTCCTTCCTAACAAAATGACTGTCATGGAGTTCTGTTAGCAATGAAAGGGCCATTTTCTGCTTCATACTAACATATGATGATCCTCAGTGCTCATCTCTATGGTTGATTTCCCATCTGTTTATATAGCCCCACTAACTTATTGTGGGCTTCTCACAGTGAGATAGGCTCTAACCCCATGCATGGGACTGCAGGAATATATCAGACAATATTTGTAATTGCCCAGGAGGAATATGATTGTCATTATGGTCAAATAGGCAATATTATTAATGATAGGAATCTTGCACAATCAAGATCAATCCAAACTTTGCTACTGAGCTGCTACTACATTGCTAAAGCCTGAATTTGCAAGAGCTTTTGTAAATGAGTAGTCCCAAAGATACTCTTTCTCCAGTGGGGTGAAGTCAGATTCCTACAGTGGACAAGTATGGGGAGAAGCACGCTTGAATTCCAGCTGATACCTCAGTACATGTCTCATAGCTACATCACTTGTGTGGATAAAACACATTGAATGTATTACCTGTGTTCACTGAGCCTGAAATAATGTTGAGCTTCTCATCATATATGCCTGTTGGCTCTTGGAAGTTTCACTCTTGAATTGTAACTGCTTTTGTGAAACAGAAAATGGATTAATCTTTGTAGTTGTTGCAAATGGAAGACAAGCCTTTGAAACAAAACCATGCTCCCACTCCCACATACAGAGCACTGAAGAATTAATTCTCAGTAGAAATACGTCAAAAGATGTACATAAAAACTTGAAAAACTTACATCACTGTGGTTTTTTTCATATTTATCAATATTTCAGGTTTTGCAATTATTTCCATTTTCATTCTTTTTTTCTATCCTTAATGTTCATTATTTTTTCAGCTGATTCCTATATTCTCCTCAGTTTTAACTTGCATGTTATTTTTAACTGTAAATAGTTACTCGATTTTTCAGGTTTTGTTTTGATTTGTGGAAATACAGTCTCAAAGCCAGGTGTTGTGGATTCCTGCAGCTTTTGCCTATTCTTCTATGAAACACACATATTCTATTCTTTAGTAGGTTACAGGTGTGCAAGTTTATCTGTTTTATTTAGCTTCATAAACTATGTTGACTTTCTGGGTGGAGCAGTGATCAACAGCAAAATGGGAACTAGCCAGGGACTTTTTCATGGTGACTCCCTTCTTTGAATGCTGCACTTAGAAACACTTCCTGTCAGTATTTCACTTTCATACTTAAAGTGATATGAATAATCAGAAGCCAAAATGCTTATTACTTTTACTATTAAAATGGGTTTGCCAGCTTCCACTTAAGAAAAGACCTACAAAACTTATCTTATAATTCCTGCTGCTAAATGCCAGGCACTGTATAAAAGCTGGAATTCATGCAAACAGAGAACTTCTTTGCACAGACAGCTGCAAAGTCAAATTGCAATGAGGCAGCACACCTGTTCTTCCCAAAGGCAAAGAGAGCCTGCACTGCTTTATTACTTGAGACATGATGACCTGAAGTTCAACAGTGTGCATCTTTCCATACATAGGGTTGCTAAACCTGTAGTATTATCTGATTTGGTGTTCATCAAATGGGACAATGAATCCAAACTGATCATTTAAACTTTTGAGATGTATTTAACATTATGTTAGGTGCTTCAGCATTGTTGATTGTGTTCCCAGAGCTGTAAAGAAATTTTGACTTGCTTAACCTTGAAATAATTAAAAACATTAGACAGAGCAGTTAAAATGTTTAATAACAGATGTTTTCCTGTTGTGGGGGTCTAATCAATAAATTGTATACCCAAGTACCCCATGTGAAATCCATAGGAAAACTGATTATTTTAAATCCAATCTTTAAGTCTATAAATTCAGCGTGATAGCTGAAAGATGCTTGCCAGCCAGTGAAAAACAGGGCATGGAGTTGGTGGGGTTTTTTCTGAAGTTATGTTTACTTCTTTTAGGTCACTCTTCCCATAGACTGAAATTCCACATTTACTTACTCTTAAGTTACTAGCCATTTACTACTAAGTCTGATCTTTTCAGGGAAGGGATGAGGTATTTTACACTCAGTTCTGTAGTGACAAAGGCAACAGGAATTTAATCTTGTTTGTTGTCTACAAAGTTACTACAGTGTATTTCAGAGCATCAATTTCTTTTAATATATTTTCAGACTATTCCAAATTATCATTTCAGTTTATGTTTCTTAAGATAGCACTGCCCCTGCTGCTATGATGGTTTCATGTCTGGCAGTCCTTAAGATGATATGCATTCCCATGACAAAAGAAAAGGTCAAAAAGAAGTTATATAAACCATATTTGTTATCATGAAGTACCTGCAATTCTTCCCACTGTGAATCTAGGTAGTAAATAGTTGATCTGTTAGTATCCCACCAAAAAACATGCCTAGGAAGTTTATTTGATTAAATATAGTCATTCCTTAAATATTTTTATGATAGTCCTTTAGCACAGGAAGTCAATAAAACCTTACCATAAACACTCAACTGAAGGTAAAAAAAAATATCCAGAGTCAGAGCATTGTCATAAACTTTTATTTATGAGCTTCTTGTGTTTCAAAAGCAATTGCTGAAGTAGGCAATGGCTTAAGTGCTCTGGATTGTTTCTTTGACCTTGTTATTAGATATTTCACTTCCACTGTGATTGTGAAATTACTATTATCATTTGTAAACTCCCCTTCTTAGCTGTGTTTGAATTGCATCACATGTTAAATAAAAACATTACGTTATCATACCCACTATGCAACCTGACATATTTTGAGTCAGTAATTTGTTTGGTGGATAGAATGGTTTTGGTGACAGTTCACATTTGGCACACTGACAAATTCTTGGAGAGTCTGGTTCAGTGAAATCAGTGTCTTCCAATTTTTTCAACAAATGTCTAAGGGAATCGGACTGGAGCAATGTTATGTACCGCAGCATATATTGCAAAACAGAAAGAACTTATTTTTTTTAAAAAAAGAAAGATTTGGAAGGATTGAAATGTTTATTATTCTCCTGGTGGACTTCTTCAGGCCACTAAAGATTGGCCCTGCTGCTGTTCAGACTGACAGGAAAATCCTCAATTATTTTGGTAGGATCAAACCCAAAAGCAAATGGAGTTCTGTGAAGCTACCAAAACCATAATATGAAGTATCAAATATAAGCTATGCTGAATTTGAACTAGGGTTTTTTTTGTGGTTAGTGGCCAAGCACCTTTCACAAGTTTTTTTCGTACCTTTAAGGCAAACCACAGACTCAAATGCAAAATCCCACATACAGCCTTATTACCGAATTTGTCACAGCTGAGTATCTTGAATACAGAAATAAGGGCACTGATTACTATAATCTATAAATGCGTTTTCTTCTATTCCCCAATCCTCTTCTGTGAGAGATATTAGTCATCAAATAAGTCTTTGAGGGCTAAATTTACAAAATTGCTATTTAAGCACTCAGTAAGTTTCCATCTGATACAATTTCAGAAAAATCATGGACCAAAATTATTATCTGATGTTTAGAACTGCAGGTACCTACTGTCTTTACACAAACAGTCAGAAGTAGAACTTCTTATTTATTCAGAAAAAAATGACATGTTAAAGAGAGAGTCAGAGCACTGTATACCAGTATGCCTCTTCCTTTGTTGGAAGGATTTAAATATTGTAAGTAATGAACTGATCATTTAAATTGAACAAAGGACTAGGAGTTTGTCATACAGCATCTTTATAGAAAGAATCAGAATAAGTACAACTAGCGTCTATTCACGTAGTAATCAAAAGCTATTATTTATTTAGGAATGGATTTGAAATACTGAACTAGAAAGAAATTATATCCCATTACTAAACCCATGACCTCCTTAATTCCCAAGATTTCTGATCATTGGAATTAAGAGGAAGGAGGTCAAGAGAATTCCACATGAGAAGGGATGTGTGTATGTTAAGGAGAGACTCTTTTTACAATTAGGTTAAGAAAAGACCATATACACAAACAGGAAGCAGTATGTACATATGGATTTAGCATTGAGAAAGCCTTGAGAAAGTATGCAAACAGTGCTATAGTCTTTAGTTTTGGGCAAAATCCTTTTTAATGAAATCATAGCTATTAAATCTTAGGCTGCACAACTGAAGAAGCAGAATAATGCTTGCAACTATTCTTTCTAAACAATTTTACATCAGTAGCCAAGTTTTCAAGAATCAGCCTTCATGTGAGCACTCAGAGTACACAAATCTCGTATGAGTACAGTTAGAAAGGTCAGAAACAGCATCATTCTCATATAGTCTCCATCAGAGTGCAGAAGTGCAAAGCCATGTGGCAAGCAGGAAACATGTCAAGAACTTACTTGCTGCAACAACTGTTCTTGCAGAACTTCAGTTTCTCTTCGGGCTAAATACACTGTCACTTTTTAAAAGAAATACTAAAGAACAAATCAGCACTTTTTCAATGTAGCCGCATGCAGTGTTGCAACCACCAAAAAAGACTCTTAGTTGAACCTCCTCTAGGGTCGTCTTCCTAACAAGCTTAGTTTTGCCAAGTCCTTATCTGCATAAATTGTCGAAATAATCTTTTGGGAAGAAAGATGGGCCACATCCTCTGTTCATTAAATGTCTAACTTAAGGCAGCCATTCAAGTCTTCTAACCCTTCGAACTGCTTCAAGAGCATGTGTGCTCAACAGGCATGTGCAGGCCAACCAGGGGATCAGGCCCAGCCAGCATGGGTTCATGAAAGGCAGGTCCTGCTTGGCCAACCTCATCTCCTTCTATGACCTGGTGACCCGCCTGGTACATGAAGGAAAGGCTGTGGATGGCATCTACCTGGACTTCAGCAAAGCCTTTGACACCGTCTCCCATAGCATTCTCCTTGGAAAGCGGGCAGCTCGTGGCTTGGACAGGCATACTCTTTGCTGGGTAAAAAACTGGCTGGGTGGCTGAGCCCAGAGTTCAGATTGAATGGAGTTCAGTTGGCGACCAGTCACAAGAGGTATTCCCCAGGGCTCTGTTTTGGGGCCAGTCTTGTTTAACAACTTCATCAACGATCTGGCTGAGGGGATTGAGTGCACCCTCAGTAAGTTTGCAGATGACACCAAACTGGGTGGGAGTGTTGATCTACTCGAGGGTAGGATGGCCCTGCAGAGGGACCTGGACAGGCTGGATCGATGGGCCGAGGCCAACTGTATGAGGTTCAACAAGGCCAAGTGCCGGGTCCTGCACTTGGGTCACAACAACCCCATGCAACGCTACAGGCTTGGGGAAGAGTGGCTGGAAAGCTGCCTGGCTGAAAAGGACCTGGGGGTGCTGGTTGACAGCCGGCTGAACATGAGCCAGCAGTGTGCCCAGGTGGCCAAGAAGGCCAACAGCATCCTGGCTTGTATCAGGAATAGTGTGGCCAGCAGGAGCAGGGAGGTGATTGTCCCCCTGTACTCAGCACTGGTGAGGCCACATCTGAATACTGTGTCCAGTTTTGGGCCCCTCAATACAAGAAAGACATTGAGGTGCTGGAGCATGTTCAGAGAATGGCAACGAAGCTGTTGAAGGGTCTGGAGCACAGGTCTTATGAGGAGCAGCTGAGGGAACTGGGATTGTGTAGTCTAGAGAAAAGGAGGCTGAGGGGAGACCTTGTCGCTCTGTACAACTACCTGAAAGGAGGTTGTAGTGAGGTGGGTGTTGGTCTCTTCACCCACGTAGTTAGTGATAGGACAAGAGGAAATGGGCTCAAGCTGCGCCAGGGAAGGTTTAGGTTGGATATTAGGAAAAATTTCTTCATGGAAAGAGTAGTCAAGCATTGGAACAGGCTGCCCAGAGAGGTGGTGGAGTCACCATCCCTGGAAGCATTCAAAAAACAGGTAGATGTGGCACTTTGGGACATGATTTAGTGGGCATGGTGGTGTTGGGTTGATGGTTGGACTGATGATCTTAGAGATCCTTTCCAACATTAATGATTCCTAGTTTTTACTTTCATTAAAAAATAATCCAGCCACCAAGCCAGGAAACATGAAATTATTACTCTACCCTGAACTGGTTTAGTGGTGGAGTTGGTAGTGTAGGTTAATGGTTGGACTGGATGATCTTAAAGGTCTTTTCCAACCTAAATGGTTCTATGATTCTATGATTCTAAGTGAGCTCAGGCCACCCTTCTATTCCATACGAAGCCCAGTTCTCTGTCATATGCTCCCATCACCTGTCTGTTAGTCATACGTAAAAGACTCAAGGAAATCTTGCCTTAGGACTATCTTAAAAGCTCACTCAACATACAACAAATCTTTTGACAACTCCCTTAGGCATTTTTTAAAATGTGTACATGTTTTATCTTTTATTGCTGCTTTATCTTCTCATGGAAAGAATGTGAAAATTGAAGAGTTTTTGATGAGTTATTATTTAAAATAGAATGAAAATAGCCATTTGTCTGGGTGTCAGTTTTATCCTATTGCATTATTAACCCACATTTTATAGTACTGGCCATAAATATTAGACTGAACTGTGTTGCAAACAAAAGGGAAATTGACAGGGGAGATTAGGCAAATAAATAAGAGAAAAAACAGTATTAGGGAAAGTAAAAATGGAAGTAGAAGAAGAGACTGGGAGACAGAAAGAAAAAGAAGTATAGGTACCTTGACAGAGAAAAATAAAAGCAGAAGCAGTGTATCTTGTTCTTGCTATCCATGGCATGCATCCATCCCACAACTCCTCAACTGCAGAGAATCTGGGATGATTTCAGCCTACTGTTTCATACCTCCACCACTTGGCAGGTATTATTAAGGTCAAATTAACATGACAAAAGAAAAAGCCTCTATTTGTGAATGCCTAGGCCTCACATAGGACAAATACAGTAACTAGAGAGATGCAAATAAATTAAGAAAATTGAAAAGGAACTAGAAAGGCTGGAATGATTGCTGCCAGTAATCTGATTAAAGGCTTGAACCTGCTCATCTTGTACATGTAAACTTGTACCTTGACTCAGTGTGAGACTTGTCTGCATTTAAGAACTATATGATTATATAATTAGCCTGAATCTTAATGGTACTGGTGCTATGTCCTCCCTAGTACAGAGAGAGTTTAATTCCATCTGCATTTTGACAGAAAGGGGTCTCTTCCAGAATCCCCAACACACACTTTGGAGGCAAAGAGCTGCTCTCTTAAAAATCTGGACAAAGTTCAAAAACCTATTTCTCTGCTAAACTGTTTGAAGGATGTGGGAAATGTTTCTCATACTTTCATGTATTTTTTTTTCAGATACAAAATTGGTTGTTATTAGGTGGCAGGTGCTCATAATGGCATGCATATGCAGCCCTAAATCCTGTTTTCAGATGTGTAAACCACTATCATTTTACAGTATAGTACAGACTCTCCAGGAGTTGACATGTATGCAAGGAAAACAAAGAATTTTGAGAGTGATTCTTCAGAAAAATGAAGGTCAGATTTTCTGGTTTGATATACTCATGGCACTCCCAGTGAAGTAAAGGGAAGGTATATGTTACATCAGAGGACAGAACCTCAAAAAGTGTCTTTTTCCCTCTGCCTACCAGTATAAACAAAATGAACTCATCTCAAGCTGATGCCCTTTTAATCAGAATGGTATTTCACTGCTACACATTGAGACAAACACATAATCTCAGGTTCATAATTTGGAGAAGCATGTGAAAGGCGTGAAAAGAGGCTAAAACTATCGTAATTTCAATGATACAGCTTATAAATCACAGTATTTTGGTATCCAAGGAAACAACTCTGGGCTGTAACTTGTGTCTGATTTTCTTGTCCATTCCTTCTTGTGGGGTCATAAGTTGCATGAAAGATGACTATGAAGAGTTTGAATGAGGTGTCCCTTACACCCTTCTTTGCACAGATACATGGGAGTACCTAGAAGGCAATCTAGCCTATCAGAAGAAACTTGCATGCCTTGGAAAAACAGAAAATATTTATGAAAATAAAGGCAGCTTTGAGATACTCAGAGCTTATATTTCTTCCCTCCCCCAGTTCGGATAAAAATTTCAAAAGTATCCAATGCCATATTACATTTCCCAAATGCTCAGCAAGTGTAATTGGCATAGAGTAGGTTTACTAGTTGATACAGAGCATAATGTTCCTGAAATATTTTGTCTAACACATTTTCCAATAAATCTCATGATTGTCAAATATTAACAAGCAGGGTACTGAATGTCACAAAGGAGAGCAGCAGTTTTGCTGGCAGAGCAAAGCTTTGGCAGAGAGGAGAGCATCATTTTCCTAACACAGAAAGTAAACATAGCTGGGAAATGAGCAGAGGAAAAATCCACTTTTACTCTCAATATAAGCATAATTTAATGTCCTCTGGAAAAGCAGTAGACTATTATCCCAGTCACCAGGTGCAACTTATCAGCAGAGGCTGCGCTACTGGTAGAGTGACATAGTTTTAGATAATTTGAAAGTATTAATCTGTTTTGATACAGCATTTCTGGAATAGTACTCACGCAGTCTGGCTACCTGAATACAGAGGGGCTTCTTAGGAGGCTATCAAGCTAAATTTTGTGTGGTAAGGAGTGAACTTCTGCGTTTCTATATGTGCTCCTTAAAAATCCAGTTCAAAGTCAAAACACGGCATAATTAGCTACCATGATCCCTGAAACAACAGCTGGGTTATGAAGGTGGTGATTCTGTAGTTTTGTCTAATGCAGAATCCCCTGGACAGCGAGACCATTGGATGGGTGGCTGCAAGCGCCATAGCCCTGCACAGATGTTCCCAGGTGCTGCTGGTCCTCCTGGTCTTCTGCAGAGTCCCACCAAGGCTGCCTCCTTCTCTGTCCCACCTCCTATTTTTATAGGAGGTGACAGACTTCCAGCTGCCTTGGCACTGCTTTTGTGGGCAGCTCTCCTCACTGAAACCGTGTGTCGTGTTACTGGGAGTGCATCTTTTAGTCATGTTGGTGGGGCAGCTGTTTACGAGAGAGAAGGATGGAAATTTTCAGAGCAGTGATTAATTTCATTTTGCAGTGCTTGGGTGCCTGAGGTCAGATTCCGCCCTCCCTCCCCCACCCTGGATTCCCAAGTGTGTAAGAATGGGCTTTGTACAGTAAGTTATAGGAATAAACTGCGCAGGAAATTCTGCATGGTGTGCACTGAAGCTCCACAAGCAGAACAGCAGGCATTGCCCTGGGATGCATAACCTATACAAAATCTCCACAGCACTTTTGTCTTATGTTGCACTGTACAAAGAGGTAGGGGAGAGGTGTGCAGGAGAAATGAGGTGTGGGAGAAATTATGATGCCACACATTGTGCATGCTCAGAAGATTGTTCTTGTCGGGATCAAGAAGGCTGACAGGCAAGTGCGTGAAGCTGTGACTACATGTACCCAGTATTTCTAAAACAGCACCAACCTGCTGGGGAACACTGGTGGTACCCTGGACTAGAGGATGCAAGAGGGGCTGCTCAATAGCCCAAACCCCAGTTCTAGTGGGCAGCACTCTGGCAAGGCTTGAAACGGGCAGATCAGCGTGATGCTGAGCCCAAACTGATACTACTTCTGAAGACATGAGGCTTTCATGGTTAAAAAGGTAAGCAGAAAAAGTTTATGTGTGCAAGTAGGACAAGAGGCATAAGCTTCTACCTTCCCTAGGCAAGCCTTGACTAGTACAGAAGGGGATGTATATAGTTGTAGCAAAGTGTGTTTCTCAAATATTACTGCTGTATTATCAGCAACTGTGTGGTCACTAAGAGCCTCAGTGGCATGATGGAAAAGGATGGAGCATGTCAGGATTTATCAAAAGATAATCCAGTTGACCTGCAACTGTAAAGCAGTTATAACCCTTCCAGTTTACAACCCATTCCAAGAATGTGATGCACAACTAGCCCCTTCCCTTGCAGAAGAAACAGCCTCTTGTCTGAAGTAGACAGTTGTCATCCAAAGGTTAAATAGCTTGTTGGAATCATCAAGTACTATTCTTAGCAGGTTTATACAACAGTAAGTGACTGTTACAGCTTCCTTAGTTGCTGTCAACAGAGAGATGTCTTGCTGCTGCAAGGTGTCTTGCAATTACATTGAATTGTCTGCAGTGTCACTTTGTAATTAAGGATTTAATGTAGTTATCACAGAGTGAAATTGCTTGCCTTATCTAATGGGAAATTTGATTAGATGACTGGAGTAGTACCTCTGATCTGTCTAAACAGCTATGTTCTTTACCCACTTCCACACATGGAATATATTGCTTCGGGTATGTCCCGCACGAATCTGCTTCACACTTTGATACAGTATTGCTCCATTGTTTAAGATGTTAGATTTAATCAATTATTTGATTTAAACATTGGGTATTTTCTCTGTTAAGACTCTCTTGCCGTCTCAGTTTGGCTGTTCCTTTTCTTAGGAAACACAGAGAAGGTATAATGTTTCATTAGATGATGCCATGATCAAAGCCATAACCAAACCACTGGAAAATCATACAGATTGGTAACAAGTACTACTAATGTCCAAACAATTCCAACATTATAATCAAAGTAAAAGGCTTGACATTTTCCCCTGTCGTATTGCTGAAAATAATTCTGATGTATAAAAAGCATGCAGATCTGAGGAGAAACAGCTGAATGCCCATTATTAATTAATTTGTTTCAGAGTTGTAGGTCGCATTCCACGGGCTTTATCCTCCTCCATTAAAACCAGTAGGTTTTTTTTTTTCACTTCAACAAACACAGGACTTAGTCCCTTGTGACTTTTTCCCGTTTTCTAATTACTAAGCTACCTCATGTGTTGAGCAAAGCAGTGCAGTTACACCATTACCCTGCCTAAGTAAGCTATGGGGATAACTTAAATAGAAACTGTTCAGTAAGAACTGCCAAATGAATTGCTACTGCTTTCTGTTACAGAAAAGAAAAATAATCTCAGATACTGTCATTACCATCATGGGTCTCATGACTGCTGTTCACCACTGTCATTACAGGAGCGTGATTGCTGCGATTTGATTGCTGCAAAGTCACATTGCAAGAAGCATAGTGAAGCAGGCTATCTGGCTGTTTTACCGCATGTTGCTATCTTGTCTCTGACACAGAACAAGGCAATACTAGTAGTGCTATTAGTGTTAAACACAGCCATCTCCAATAAAGGAAGCATACTAAGTGGTTAGCAGACCTGCTGCCCAAAGAACTTCCAATTTAAGGCACACAAGCACAAGCCAGGGAGGCATCTGCTCACAGGTGGCGTACTTCCCAGAACAGATGGGTTTTCAGGACTGTCTCAAGGAAGGAAAGGAAATTGGCATAAGCATTTTTTCACAGTTTCTTTTTAATTGGCGTATACAGTATTTTTATGAACAGAGCTAGAGTACAAAAGTAGGAACTGGGTAACTTTTGTTATTTTCTGACAAACCTGTGGATATGGAAAAAGATGAATAAAATAAACAAGCAGATGTATGGTGGCAAGTCGCCAGGTTCTGGTGAATTCTCATATGTAAACTTCAGCCCAGCTCTGGCTCCCACACTTGCCAGTTTATTTAGCAGTCTCCTAGATTGCTCTCACATTCTGAAATTGGTGGGAAACCCAAACTATTTCACTGGCTTTAGAACCAAAAAACCCCAAACTTTTTGGGCTTCCTGTAGATCTGCTTCCCTAACAATCACTGATTAACGTTCAGAGGTCCTAACCACCAATGGGGTCAGGCAAGGTTGTTACTTCCCCCTTTAGTCCTCCTAGTCAGACAAATAGTGAATCTTTTACAGAGCTGTGAGAACAACTCATTCAGCACAGGCATAATGAGAAAATAATTCCTCACAGAAAAGGGGGAATGTGGGGGGTTCACAGGCTATGTAGCATTTAGCTGGGCTGGATGGCCAGAGGTATCAGAGGAACACTGAAGATGAGCCAGGGCAATTGCCTGCCTGCCCTCCATGGAGGCTGCAGTGCAGCCGTGCCTGTGGCATGGTGGTTTAGGAGGAAGGGCCCATGCCCTTCTTTCTTTGGGCGTTGTGGCAATATCAGGAAATAGTCCATCTGCTGCCTGCATGCCCTTCTGCTTCATCACAGCTTGAGACCTTTGAGCAAAGAGCATGATACATGGTTTAGGAAGTGTGGTAAGTATTTCTATTACTCTTTTTCTTAGGTGTTGCACCTAAAATATCACTAGCATGAAGAAAGCACAAAATATCACTAGCATCTATTAAAATGCCACAAAGAATAACCCTGTACTTTATAATTTAAAATACAGCACTTTCCTAATAGGTTACTTTTGTAGGTACTCTTACTACCTATGGAAAGAAGGGATTCCCTGGGAAACAATTATCTGCTTAACGTGATGTTGCTTCTGTATTTAACATGTAGTTTATACTGGGGGATGGGAGGACACAGAAAAAGCATGGAAGAAGGGGAATTATTTTTTCTGTTTAGTTTCTTACTACACATTTCCTACTGAGACCTTATCTCATAGCTTATCACACAGACCAAATAAAAATGGAATTTAATTGACGTCACTTCACACTAGAATATTAATGGAGCCGGAAAATATCTGCCTAAGGAACTTGCTGATCTTAATGACTTCTGTGATATCTTATCTAGGGAAGAATTTATACTTGCTTACATCATAATCTGAATAAGCAAAAGAAGGAAAAATAAGAAAATAAGTTAGGTCATAAATTCCAATTAAAATTTTGCCTCATGAAAGCTGTATGCATAGAATAAGAAAATGAGTTGTTTTTTCCTAAACAAATCTGTACGAGAAAAGGTGCTCATCCTATTTACGGCTTATTAATTAAATCCCCCCTTGTTTGGCACTATTTTTAACATATGCATGTGCTAAAGTAGTCAGCCTTTCTGCTGTAAAATGTTCAAACCATCCTTAAAGTTTACAATTGCCGTGAAATTAACATAAGAAATTTTATTCTCTCTTTAACCCTCATTAGTTCAACAGTATTTCTTACTTGATTGTTTATCCTGTGTGCAACTTGCAATTACAGATGCCCTGGTAATATACAAATGTATTCTACTTTGTAGAGTGCGAACCACAGAAGACTTCATGTCACCCTCAAAAACCTACACATGGTGGCATCTGCTTCATTCCTCTTCTCAGGGAAAGCAGTGTGTCTTCATGGCTCAGGCAGTTCAGAACTAGGAAGAATGGGCTGCTTCGGTTAAGACACAAATCCATATAAATTTGCTGCCTAGCATTATTTAGTTCTCCACTGATGTGCCAATATTTCTCCTTACTTTTCATTTTTACTTTTTATTATCAGTCACATCACTGTACTGTCTTGTTTTAGCTGAGAAGCAAAAGTACCAACAGAGCCTGAGAAAAGCCCTTTCTGCCTTTCCAGGCTGGGTGGGAAGCACAGTCTCATGAGAGAGCTGAATCCTATTTTGGTCTTGTATCCAAAAACATTTAAATAGGTTGGGAGGAGATTCAAACCTATGCATTGTATTTCACAGAATCGGAGAATGACAGACAGGTTGAGGCTGGAAGGGGCTGCTGGAGGTCATCTTGTCCAATGCCCCTGCCCAAGCAGGGCCAGCTAGAGCCAGCTGCCCCGGACCATGACCAGATGGCTTTTAAGTATCTCCAAGGATAGAGACTCCACAGCCTCCCTGGGCAACCTGTGCCAGTGGTCAGTCACCCTCACAGTGAAAAAGTGTTTCTTGATGTTCATAGGGACCCCTCCTGTGTTACAGTTCGTCATCGCCTCTTGTCCTGTCATGGGGCACCACTGAAAAGAGTCTGGCTGCATCCTCTTTGCACCCTCCCTTCAGGTATTTATATACAGTGATAAGGTCCTCCTGAGCTTTTTCTTCTCCAAGTTAAACAGTCCCAGCTCTCTCAGCCTTCAGTCTTCAGAGACTTCTCCCAGTTGCCGTGATCGATCAAAGATTATCAACAATGACCTCACAATGACATCTGCCAGCTCCCTCAGCACTCATGGGTGCATCCCATCAGGGCACATGGACTTATGTATGTCCAGTTTGCATAAGTATTCCCTGACCTGATCCTCTTCCACCAAAGGTCTGTCTTCCTTGCTCCAGACTTTCCCCATGGTCTCTGGGGCCTGGGATTCCTGAAGGCCAGCCTTGCTAGTAAAGACTGAAGCAAAGAAGGCATTCAGTACTTCAGGTTTTTCTTGTCCTGTGTTACCAGGTCCCCTGTCCCATTGAACAATGGGCCCACATTTTCTCTAGTTTTCTTTTTGTTACCTGTGTACTTATAGAAGCCTGTCATGTTGTCTTTGCCATCCTAGCCAGATTAAATTCTATTTGGGCTTTAGCTTTCCTAACTTTCTCCCTGGATGTTTGAACAATATTTCTGTATTCCTCACAGGCTACCTATCCTTGCTTCCACTTGCTGTATGCTTCCTTTTTGTGTTTGAGTTTGGCAGGAGCGTCTTGTTCATCCATGCAGGGCTCCTGGCATTTTTGCTTGACTTCCTGTTTGTTGGGATAGACTGCTCTTGAGCATGGAGGAGGTGATCCTAGAATATTAACCAGCTTTCTTGGGCCCCTCTTCCATCCAGGGCCTCATCCCATGGGACTCTTCCAAGCAGATCTTTGAAGAGGCCGAAGTGTGTTCTCTGGAAGTCCAGGGTTATGATCTTGCTTTTTACTGTCTTCACTGCCCTCAGGAGCCTGAACTCCACCATCTCATGGTCACTGCACCCAAGGCTGTCTTTGACCTTCACATTCCTAACAAGCCCCTCATTGTTGGTGAGTATGAGGTCCAACAGAAGACCTCTCCTTGTTGGCTGAACTGATTTCAGTTGTGTTGTATTCAAATTGAGGAAGTTGCAATATGTTCTGATCATCTAGAGCAAGTTGAATTTCAGAAATTCATGTTAGAAGATGACTGTCATTTTTGAGGCAAATCAAGTTGTTTGAGGGTGATGGGGAAAGCAATGCCTAACATGGGAGAACTCACCAGTGGTACCGCTTGCCACAGGCAAAGGCAGCCAGTCCCCAGCTGATTGTTCACATCTTGCTTCCGCAGAAACTTAGTTCCTAGGACCTACTGGGCTTACAGGCATCTTTCCAAAAAGCTATTTTTAAAAACACTAGTCCAATGGCTCCCCAGGAAAATAGTAATAAAATGGCAAATAAAGCTAGTAAAAAGGGAAAAAAAAAAAGTGTAATTTGTCTAATGCAGGAGTGCATTAAGACAACAGAATGCAAGAATTATGTATATGAAGCAAAGTGGGATGTGCTTTTAAAATTTGCTACCAAAATGATTGGCCAAGCAAGTCTGAGCCTCTTGCAGTAGGTGTAGGTCTGCTTCCTTGAGAAACACTAGCAGAGTTCACCAGTGACCAGCAAGCTTTCATTAAATACACCACTGTTGACCTGGGGACAAAAGCGTCATATTTTACAATATTGCTAAGCTTGCCAGGCATTAACTACCCTCACTTTGTAGGTGCCAAGCAAGTACAGTAGGTGAGCAGCTCTTTACTTCAGTGAAAGTAAAGATGTGCCTGATGTCCGAACTATGTCTATCAAGATACACAGTTGAGGGCTTTTTCCCATCAGGCCTCCAAAGGCTATTTCTACAGGGGAAAAAGCTTTACAAAAAAGTTTGATGTTTGCATAATCAGCACTAGGAGTTTGTATTACTTACTCTTCCAGTGGTTATTGTTTTTAAAATAAATTCTCTGCTGAGCCAAGAAATATATTTACACAGAGATATTTCTAGAAAAGACTTTCTCCTCCTTCCTTCCTCCCCCAAATGTCACGTTCATTCATAATTTCACATCTGTCAAAACTGGTCTGTCACAAATTACTCAAAGGGTTTTATTCCTTGAACTCAGGAGGAAAATATCTTTTGTGCTTGCAACAATTTTTTTTTTTGTCTAAATAAATTAAAAATACCCAACTGTTAAGAGAAGACAAGAATTGAGCAATGCTAATATTATGTTTGTAAATCAGACTGGATTAAAAAAAACCCTGAATGTTCTATAAGCGCTAAATATGGCTCAAATAAAGAAAGCTTCAGATCAGGTAATTTAACAATTCTTGTTAAGATGAATGTGAGGTATAAATAAAAAAATTGTATTTCCAATATTACTTTATTTACCAATAAATAAAAAAGATCTTCTCAAGATGATATGTGAAGGATGGGATTTTATGGAATAGCCTTACATTATGATTTTTTTTTTTCAACAAATACCAAAAATGCAATTGTTTGGCAGCATGAATAAAAATCTAGGGCCATGGAAAGTACTGTATTGGATCAGATCAGTGTTTCAGCTCCAACCAAGAAATGCTTCAGATATCTCAAAGGGACATACCGGAATGGGTATTTTTGAAGCAGCCTATTCAGCAATCTGACTTGTGTCCTCAAACCACAAGGCTTCTCTTGTTATACTAACTAATCTGCAACTGTGGATGATCACATTATTCATATAAATACATGAAGTCCACTGAATCTGTGGCATATTCTGGGCAATCATGCCATTCAAATCACCAAGTGTACAAGATGAAGTAAATACATTACCTGGCAGAAGTACCTGAATCGCTTACTTTATTTCAGTTACATGTCTAATTTGTCGACAGAATAAATACTCCCTGTGTTTTCTACCTGGCCTGAAACAACGGGCTTTCCAAACCTCATCATGATTTGTAAGGAACATCTTAGGATGTCTCCTATTCCTGCTACATCTTGTTAGAGATAGGGGTGTCTGGAAACAGTAAGACTATTTCCATGTAAGAGCACATTACTGATATTAACAAGAAGTAGCAGCACTGGTGGTGTTTCTACTGAGTTCTGTATGCAGCTGGCTGTGCTCATTAAGCTATGAATGACTTTGACATAAGCACTGAGTAATACCTAGCACACCACAGGTCAATGACATTTTAAAATCCGTATTTTGAGAGAGAACATTATAATATTATCAGGTAACTTAGTTGATTCGTTGTTTCCAAACAGTATAGGAGTTACTGCATGAAAAGAAGAAAACCTGGGTTCCTTCTGTTTCCTCTGTGTTGAACTGGTGTGTAGGTGGCTTTGCTCCCTGTGCTCCCCAGGGGCCAGCTGAGTCAGAGGCAGGGCTCTCATGCTCTTGGAGCACATGCCTCTGTTTCCAGCCTGTAATGTCTGCTGATATACCTGGAGGCAGCAAAAAAATAAATTTACTGATTTCAAAATGAGCTTTCAGAGGAGTACTCTTGTTAAGATTGGAAATCTATAAAAACATATGTTTTGGGTAAAGACTTTCTTCCTCCTAAGGGAGAAAACATTTCAAAGGCCCGAGTGATTCCTTCTAACTTGAAGAAAAGCATCAGGCTGGCTGAGGAAACAAACTGGAAATGCAAGTGTTACACTTTTACAAGTAATCACAAGGAAAAACTCGCATTCTTAAAACTTCCATAGGTAACGTAAATGAGATCATCTATTTTAGTTTTAAACTGAGTAGGTGTGTATGTGGCCACACATCAAAATAATGTGAGAAAAAAAAGCACAGGAGAAGCCTCTTTTTGCTGGCATTGCTGTATTAATATAAACTGCCCTTCAGATGGTGCTCTTAAAATTCTCCTGTGTACCAGAACAACTGCTCCCCAAGCAGGGTGTGCAGTCCTGTTAGGCAGTGCTACGCTGTAAGAGGGAAGAGCTTCTTACCACTCATGCCACCAAACAAGTTTTCATCATTTGTAGTGTCCTTCTTAGATAACTAGCATGGTCTTTGGTAAAGGCACGTGCCAGTCTTTTGCTTGAAGTACCTCTCTTGTTACCAGCTTTCTACCATGATCAGTGGCTAGCTGATACTTGATGTGTTTTTATGGCTGCAATACTGACTTCTCCTCTCCCATTTCCTGCATTGCTAATTAGTGGGGGAATAAGAGAATCTGGAAACAAGGAAACTAAAGAAATATCTCTGTGCAGTGTGGTGCTGTGCACAACCCATCCTTGAGTTCCTGGTTGAGTCCTGGGATGCTGCCTTAGCTGTTTGCTGGATGGGGAGGGAGCAGGGGGTGAGAAGGAAGAGGGTAACCATGTACCTTTCATTTCAATACATTCTAAACTATCAGTAACATTTTCAGCAGAAAAATAACTTGTTCTGTCATCACAATTTTTAACTATATCCACTTTTTGCCCTCTCACCTTTTTAGCATAGAAATTCACATGAGTTTTGAGGTAATGTGAGGAGACAACTTTTCTTGCAGTGCTCTCAATACTTCCCCATACTGCTGTTACATTGCAAAAGCAGGAAATGTCACGTGTGTACAAAGGGTGTAAGAATACACACACAGTTCTCTAAACACTCTGTTCTGTTGTAAGAACAATAGCATTTCTCAAGACTGACTGATCGTGTTGTGTATACACAATGCTTTCTCTCTCTGCTAAATACTTACGACAAGAAAGAGAATGAACTGTTTATTTGTCAGCTGAGTATATTTTCTTCTGGCTACAGTCTGCAAAAGATAAGTGTTAGTATAGTAAATTTTTCTATGTCAAAGCAAAGACCTAGCTGATGCCACTAGAAGCACATTCCTGCCTACAGTTCTTAGAGAAACAGCAACTCTCTGGCCCGGAATGAAGCCCCAGGTTACAGTTTCCCAGCACAGGGCGTCTCTGTAGTCCAGTTGGCATCAGCTATATTAAAGCACCACATTAACTAGAGGATGTCTAATTCTCTGTTGGGACAGGACTTCATTCTATCTAAGTGTGACAAGCACTAAAGCTTGTTCAACTCTGCCATGTCCTGCAGCCATGGCTGTGTCTTCCCCACCCCTTGGTGGGGAAGGCTGTGCCTTGGTGGCCAGCTGCTGCCCCTCAGGGTGGGCTGCTGCTTTCACAGCACAGCAGCCCCCTCCCAGAGCTGCCTTGCCTTGCCTTGCCTTGCCTTGCCTTCCCGTCCCCTCCCCTCCCCTCCCCTCCCCTCCCCTCCCCTCCCCTCCCCTCCCCTCCCCTCCCTTCCCTCCCTTCCCTTCCCTTCCCTTCCCTTCCCTTCCCTTCCCTTCCCTTCCCTTCCCTTCCCTTCCCTTCCCTTCCCTTCCCTTCCCTTCCTCCCTCCCTCCCTTCCTTCCTTCCTTCCTTTCCCCTCCCCCCCCAAACTGGCAGACATCTAATCAGTAAAGGCTCATCTGTTGATGCTCATATACACCGAATGTGGTTGTTGTTGTTTGTCTGTCTTGATTGTTTTTTCTAACACCCTGATTTAACATACACAGGGCATGCAACATGCTTATAAACATTTTCCAGTTTCTCACATTTGTCTCCTTCGAGGGAAAGGACTGGGAAGGAGTAGTCATCAAGTACTCCTGGGAACTTCTTCCTCTGCTCTGGGATGCAGTACCTTCAAGATTTTTCTTGTTTCCTTTCCACTGCCCATCAACCCACAGCTCTCAAATTATTTGTAAGCACCTTTGTAACTGGACTTTACAATCAGAATGCAACTGACTAAATGATTTTTTTTTTATGTGGTACACCTCTTCTTTATCACTCCTGAGAGCTTGGATTTTCAGGTGGGACCAAGTCCTGCCTCTGCTGCTTCTTGGTTAGGTCAAGAGCCACCCCTCAGTGCTGGCAGGTGCAGGTAGTACCCTGCAGGACACCTTGGCCAGAACAATTCTGGCCCCCTGTGAAGTTGGGCATGTGCCACAGTTATTCACCTTTCCTCTTACTCAGGTTAACTAAGAAAGGACTCAGACCCATCTCTGCTTCAGCTTTCACATTTTTCTCAAGGGTTTTGTTATAAAAAACTACAGTCTTTTTAAAGGGGAGTAGATAAACATCTCAAAGAATTTGGGGCAATCATTTAGCCCCTATGCAGGACTGATACTTTGTGGCCTCTCCACAGCTTCCCAGTCTCTGACTCAGCATTGTATCACTTGTGCCAGTGTACAAGCAGTTGCTTTTTTTCCTTATGAACAAATTGCTAAACTCTCCTGTTTCCCATCTGCTGAATGCTTGGTTCCAGAAGACCACAACAGAAGCACGGTGCTGCATTCCCTGTCCTTTGGGCCAACACAGGCTACATCTTGGCAGTCTGGGTGCATGGTGGCCTCAGTGAACTGGCCAGCCTCCAGTCTGAGGGAGGCTCAGAAAAGCTTCTGCTACACAAACCCATCTAGCTGAGGGGATCAGGTTGTCTGATCGGTTTTAAGCAAGTCTCCCCACCCGTTTGAGGCTTTGTGACTATTCTGGACTGCCTTTCACAGCTGTTTTTTGATGACTTCTCTGACCTCCTAAAAGGTTCTGAGGACTTTTTTTCCTCCAAAGATATGTTCCTTTGCTCAAGAAAGTCTGTGTTTCAGCGTTCTCTCATGAAGAGTTACACTACCCATGCAGACGACATACTTACTTAGGAATACCAGTTCAGATACCAATAATTACTCCTATACATCTAATTATAAAAGATCATCTTTTGTATGGGAAAGTCTGGGAGTCAGATCTTGTTCCTGATGCTTTTTTAGCTGTAGGGGAACCTGGGATATACTCATATAATAAAAAAGAAAACTATGCAGAAGAACAGTTTTACGATCCACTTCTGCCATTTCCAGACTAACAAGTGTGTAACGTTCCTGTCTTTCATATTACCATTAAATGTATCACAGGGTCTTTTGTCTGGCAATGATTATATTGAATTCAGCCAGTTTTGCTAAAGGCTGAAAGTGATTTGCATGGCACAGGTGTTTTATGTTATTCAAGCCAAGTTTCCTGGGTCTCTATTCCATCACATGCATGACAAAACCCCTCACCAAGTATGACTCTATTGACTTCACCCGTGATGCCCCTGGAAATGCACTGGGAGCTGTTACAGGCCAGGCTGAGCCATGCTGGGAGGCCATGGGGGTATAAGGTGGTTATCCAAAAAGAGGTTTTTCTTTTCTAGCTTTCACAAGTTAAAGTCTGATACGAACACCAATTTTTAATCTGGCTGATGACTGTGGGAAATGTATGTGCAATTAGACTAACTCTTTCATGAGCTCTTGATCATAAGCTGTCAGAGCTGTCCTCTGACAGCTTATGAGTAGCACAAACTTGGCTGTTTCATCACCCTGATGAGTTCTTCAGCAGAAGTCAAGTCCTGAGAAGGACACTGCTCACCTGAGAAGGCTGCTCAGCAACTTAGCGATGGGTTTGTTGCCCAAAAAAGGGAGTTGTCATTTTTTTAATACACTGGACTCCATTACTTGAAACAAAACCTTGAGTTGTTTACCTTTTCAGATTAGGTTACATAACTCTCTGGGCCCTAATTGGGAAAGTAATCAGACTTCTAGGAAGTGCTGAAGAAGCACATTCCTTCTCTTTCTCTGAAAAGGTAAATTCCTTTTCATTTCTGCTTTACTACTCATCAACCTAAGTAATGGGAAGATTTTTGTTATTTTCAGTGGACTTCAGACCAGGGTTATTGCCTTGATGGTAGAATTGGTCTTCTGATCTTAAACCTGAAACAGCAAAGAGTTTCTCTATATTTATGGTTTTATCTTGCTATCTAATAGCAACAAACTCTTCCTCTTTTATTTTCAAACGTTTCCCTGCTGACAGTGAAGACTTAGACTTTTTACAAGTTTGAAAACAGACTTTTTCAATAGACTGGTAAACCAAGATATCACTCTGATTTTCAAAGATTTGAGTGCATTGGGAAGAACATGGATTCGAAATAATGTTCAGGGTAGCATTTAAAGGCATTAGGAGTTTATTTGGAATGTAACATGAGTCTGTTTTTAAACAGTATAAAAGCATTGATGTGGGCATGATGTCTTAAGGACAGAGGCCAAAGATCAGGGACAGGGGTAAGACTTTTTATTAGACCAGAGCAAAACACAAACTGAGAAAATTACCTAGGGTTTAAGTAGATATCTACAAACTGATAATCTCTTAAAGAAAATAAACCTGGTATGTGTGAAGTAGTAGGGATCATCAATCTGTAGTAAAACAGAAATGAAAAGGAATTTAACTTTCCAGAGAAAGAGAAGGAATGATTCCTGGCTTGTTTAAATTACTAGTATAGATGAAGGTAGATCTTGAAAAGTTACTAGTTTTCAGTTAGTTTGTGATTGGAAGGAAGTTTCACCTCTGCCTAATTATCTCTTCCCTTGGGTTGTGCTTCTCTTGAACCTCACTGTATCAATCTTAAAAGGAGCACTGAGCAAAGTGAGGGGGCAGCAGCTTGTGTCATAGAGCTAGCTAATGACAAATTCACAAGTGCACAGCGGGAGCCTTCATAGGCTTTGAGGACAGGACTGAACACCTCTCAGACAACTGGGCTACAAGATGCTGTGAAACTCTGGGAAGGAGCAACAAGAATGGCCAGGGAGTGGGGGAAAACCTTTAACTTGGAGCTCATTAATGAAGGAATTGCTTTGCAAAACTGCTTGTTTGCCTGTGTAGTCATTGTGGGACACAGCACTTAATAGGGACAGAGGTTCGGCTAGTACAGTCATCCCACCTGTCCTGGAGCTCGGGGCTGCACTGTGGAGAACTCCTGGGAAATAGCAGCACTAAACGCTAGTGTCCAGAGTGATGGTGCTACAGGATTTCTTTTCCCCATGTACATCTACACTGGACCACTTCCTTTGTATACTAGAGTGCAGAGTGGTTTTTACTGCCTTCGTTTCTCTCTGAGCACAAAGAAAGAGAGAAACTTATGTTTTACACGGCAGTGAGGGTATGTGATGCATGCCCCAGCCTGTGTGCTACATGGGGCTATGCTAATGGTAAATCTCACTTTCTCTGTCCTCTGTGACACTCTACTGCAGGCAGGGCAGATTTTCCTCTTTCTGAGCAAACCATTTTTCTTTACAACAACATGCCCTTTCCATATTTTACAGGTTCAACAAACTTAGCAAGAGTTTGCAAAATGTAAGGACACAAGAAAAGGCAGATACAAGGGATCCAGTTGTCCTTTGCACTGCAGCCACTCCATGCTCATTGGCAGTAGGCAGGAGCTTCAAAAGTTAGCTTACACTAATCTTAAGGTAATTTTAAGCTACCAGATTGATGTAAATGCTACTCACTCAGTGCGTATTTGTTCTGTGCAGTATCCGTGACTTAATTGACTCTACAAACAGAAATGAGTTTCTTGGCATCTAAGGACAACATGCTAGAATTTAATCTCCAGCAGTGCTTAATATACAGATGTGAGCATGCTGCTCTAGCAGATGGGTTTCCATTTGGATGTGTATCACTGCAGTCTGCACTGGATGGACTGTTCTACAGCAAAGGAAGGTGCAGAACAGGGAAACTGCATAAGGGTGAGGTGACCCATGAAGAAAAACATGCCAAACACCTGCTGAGTGCTTTTAAGGGAGACAGATGCCAAGCCACCTTCCCTCAAATCACTAGTCTTGGGTGAAACTGCCACATGCCAAGCAGAAGCATTGCTGTCAGTGCTTTCTGAAGGAAAGAGCAGCATGCTAAGAAGGCCTGTGCCTTCCCCTGATGATGACAGAGAGATATGTCCTCAGCACATGCACTGAAGGGAAAAGATTTATCACGGACAATCCAGTGTGGAGACAAGAAGCCCGATGTAGCTGACCTCAGGGACTGCTTACTTGATAGAAACAGAGGGGATTCCCTTACAACATCGATGATCTTTACTGTACTGAGAACTACTGCTGGCAGCATACATTTTAACCGTGCTGCAGCAAGCTGGAGACACACCATTTTGGTAGAAGGCACCACCAAGTGCTAGAGCATAGGCACTGCATGTACGCTTTGCTAAAGGAGAAGCTGTTACGAAACATACCAAGTACCCTGTACAAGTTTTTGGCCATGCTATAATGCGTTTTTTCTGCAGTGCCAAAACAAACTAAAAGCCTTTGACATTTTTTAGATATGGATTAACCTGAAAACCCTTCAGACACAGTTTTAAGGTTTTCTAAACTATAACTGGAAAAATGAATGAAAACTGAAATGAGGCTTTGGGGAATGCAGTACTCAAAATTAATTCTAGCTTTTTAGGTGACTGGGTTTCAAACTGAAGATGCTCCTGATGATGATGATAACCGAGGTGAAGGGCTCTGAAGCAGATGCTCGTGCAGGGGCACCCTTGCTAAGGTGGCAAAAGTGCAGGGAGAGGGCGGGCACCCCAGCCCCCCGCCTAGAGCGGGGAAGAGCAGGAAAGAGAGGCAGCTCTGATGCAGCGTGGGGGGGACAGGAGTGACGGCGGCCAAACCCCCTCACCTATAAAAGCAGCCCCCAGGGAGCGCGAGCGACCAGGAGCGCAGCCACCAGGACGGCAAACAGCGCGTGCCGCGTCTGTTCATGCAGTCAGGGCATGCGAGGAAGGCCAAGTCCCCCCCGCTCCTAGCTCCGAAGGGAAACTCAGGCAGTGGTCATCGTCCGCCCAGGAGAACACCTGGCAGCTATGGTTACCACTTGCCTGAAAGCCGCTGCCAGAAGGAATGCGGAGACCCAGAGGGAGCTCCCGCACAGACACGCAGCCGTCCAGGTCTGGCTGCAGGGAGTGCCTGAGCCTGTCGCCTGTACCGCAGGGCAGCGGAGACAGCAAATGTCTGCGGTGTGAGCAGGTAGATGATCTGCTCAGCCTGGTGGCAGAGCTGAAGGAGGAGGTGGAAAGGCTGAGGAGTATCAGGGAGTGCGAGAGGGAGATGGATTGGTGGAGCCGCACCCTGCCCTCCCTGGGGCCAGGGCAGCAGGCGGAGGCCCCACAAGGAGCGGAGGATCCCCTACTCTCTTGCCAGCAAGCAGAAGGAGGGGATCCAAGAGATGGGGGGAATGGAAAGAGGTCCCTGCCCGGGGAGGCAGGCGAATCCCCTCCTGGCCTCCCTCATCTCCCCAGCTGCCCTCACATAACAGATAGGGGGCTCTGGGAGTTGAGGGCCAGGCAAACGGGGAGGGAGGTGAAGGCGAAGGCCCAGCCAGGGGCTTGCTGAGGGCCAGTCAGTCAACCCCACGGATTACGACTGCCCCTGTTAAGAAAAAAAGGAGGGTAATTGTGGTGGGTGATTCCCTCCTGCGGGGAACTGAGGGCCCGATCTGCCGCCCGGACCCATCCCACAGGGAAGTCTGCTGCCTCCCTGGGGCCCGGGTTGGGGACATTACTAGGAAACTCACCGACCTTGTGAGGCCCTCTGATTATTATCCATGGCTGGTTGTACAGGTGGGCAGTGATGAGATTGCAGAGAGAAGTCCTAAAGCAATCAAAAGGGACTTCAGGGCACTGGGGCGATTGGTTGCAGGATCGGGAGCACAGGCAGTGTTTTCTTCAATCCCATCAATGGCAGGGAAGAATGCTGAAAGGAACGGAAAAACTCACCTGATGAACAGCTGGCTCAGAGGTTGGTGCCATTGGTGGAATTTTGGTTTTTTCGATCATGGGGAGGTTTACATGGCACTGGGCCTGCTGGCGGCTGATGGAGATCAGCTGTCTCCAAAGGGGAAAAGGATTCTCGCCCATGAGTTGGTGGGACTCACTGAGAGGGCTTTAAACTAAGTTTGAAGGGGGAAGGGGATATAAACAGGCTCGCTAGTGAGGAGCCCAGGGGCGGCATGGCAACGCTGGGGGCAAAATCGATAGCCTGGCTCATGTGCATCTACACCAATGCACATAGCATGGGCAACAAACAGGAGGAGCTGGAAGCCCTTGTGCAGCAGGATAGCTATGACATAGTCGCCATCACAGAAACATGGTGGGATGACTCTCATGACTGGAGTGCTGCACTGGATGGCTATAAGCTCTTCAGAAGGGATAGGCAGGGAAGGAGAGGCGGTGGGGTGGCTCTGTATGTTAGGGAGTGTTTTGGCTGTACAGAGCTTGACTGTGGTGATGATAAGGTCAAGTGCTTATGGGTAAGGATGAGGGGGGAGGCCGACAAGGCAGATGTCCTGTTGGGAGTCTGCTATAGACCACCCAACCAGGATGCAGAGATAGATGAAGTGTTCTACAAGTGGCTGGCAGAAGTCTTGCAATCGCTAGCCCTTGTTCTCGTGAGGGACTTCAACTTGCTGGACATCTGCTGGAAATACAACACAGCAGAGAGGCAACAGTCTCAGAAGATCCTAGAGTGTGTGGAGGATAACTTCCTGATGCAGATGGTAAGCAAGCCTACGAGGGAAGGTGCCTCACTTGACCTGCTGTTTACAAACAGAGAAGGACTTGTGGGAGATGTCATGGTTGGAGGCTGTCTTGGGCTTAGAGACCACGATACAATAGAGTTCTCAATTCTGGGCAATATAAAAAGGAGGGGCAGCAAAACTGTTACCATGGACTTCTGGAGGGCAGACTTTGGCCTGTTCAGGATGCTGGCTGGGAAAGTCCTTTGGGAGGTAGTCCTGAAGGAGAAAAGGGCCCAGGAAGACTGGGCATTCTTCAAGAAGGAAGTCTTAAGGGCGCAGTAGCGGGCTGTCCCCATGTGCCCTAAGACCAACTGGCAGGTAAGACGACTGGCCTGGCTGAACAGGGAGCTTTTGCTGGGACTCAGGGAAAAAAGGAGAGTTTATCACTTTTGGAAGAAGGGGCAGGCAACTCAGAAAGAGTACAGGGATTTTGTTAGGTCATACAACGAGGAAATTAGAAAAGCAAAAGCCCAGCTAGACTCAATATGGCCACTGGTGTAAGAGATAATAAAAAATGTTTATACAAATACATTAACAAGAAAAAGAGAGCCAAGGAGGATCTCCATCCATATTGGATGCAGGGAGGAACATTGCCAACAAGGATGAGGAAAAGGCTGAGGTACTTAATGGCTTCTTTGCCTCTGTCTTTAATAGCCAGACCAGTCATCCCCAGGGTACTCAGCTGCTGGAGCTGGAAGACAGGGACGGGGAGCAGAATGGAGTCCTCATAGTCCAGGAGGAAGCAGGTAATGACCTGCTATGCCACCTGGATGCTCACAAGTCTATGGGGCCAGATGGGATCCACCCAAGAGTATTGAGGGAGCTGGCAGAGGAGCTTGCCAAGCCACTCTCCATCATCTGTCAGCAGTCCTGGTTAACAGGGGAGGTCCCACATGACTGGAGGCTTGCCAGTGTGATGCCCATCTACAAGAAGGGCTGGAAGGAGGATCCGGGGAACTACAGGCCTGTCAGCCTGACCTCGGTGCCGGGAAAGATTATGGAGCGGTTCATACTGACTGCACTCAACAGGCATGTGCAAGTCAAGCAGGGGATCGGGCCCAGCCAGCATGCGTTCATGAAAGGCAGGTCCTGCTTGGCCAACCTCATCTCCTTCTATGACCTGGTGACCCACCTGGTGGATGAAGGAAAGGCTGTGGACGTCATCTACCTGGACTTCAGCAAAGCCTTTGACACAGTCTCCCATAGCATTCTCCTAAGGAAGCTGGCGACTCATGGCTTGGACAGGCATACTCTTCACTGGGTAAAAAACTGGCTGGGTGGCTGAGCCCAGAGAGTAGCGGTGAATGGAGTTCAATCCAGTTGGCGACCGGTCACAAGCAGTGTTCCCCAGGGCTCTGTTTTGGGGCCAGTCTTGTTTAATATCTTTATCGATGATCTGGATGAGAGGATTGAGTGCACCCTCAGTAAGTTTGCAGATGACACCAAACTGGGTGGGAGTGTCGATCTGCTGGAGGGTAGAATGTCCCTGCAGAGGGATCTGCACAGGCTGGACCAATGGGCTGAACGCCAGCTCTGTGAGGTTCAACAAGGCCAAGAGCCGGGTCCTACACTTGGGTCACACAACCCCATGCAACGCTACAGGCTTGGGGAAGAGTGGCTGGAAAGCTGCCTGGCCAAAAAGGACCTGGGGGTGCTGGTTGACAGCCAGCTGAACATGAGCCAGCAGTGTGCCCAGGTGGCCAAGAAGGCCAACAGCATCCTGGCTTGTATCAGGAATAGTGTGGCCAGCAGGAGCAGGGAAGTGATTGTCCCCCCCCTACTTGGCACTGGTGAGGCTGCACCTGGAATACTGTGTCCAGTTTTGGGCCCTGCAGTACAAGAAAGACATTGAGCTGCTGGAGCATGTTCAGAGAAGGGCAACAAAGCTGATGAGGAGTCTGGAGCACAGGCCTTATGAGGAGCGGCTGAGGGAACTGGGATTGTTTAGCCTGGAGAAGAGGAGGCTGAGGGGAGACCTTGTCGCTCTCTACAACTACCTGAAAGGAGGCTGTAGTGAGGCGAGTGTCGGTCTCTTCTCCCAAGCAGCTAGCGATAGGACAAGAGGAAACGGCTCAAGTTGCGCCAGGGGAGGTTTAGATTGGATATTAGGAAAAATTTCTTCACAGATGGTGTAGTCAAGCATTGGAACAGGCTGCCCAGAGAGGTGGTGGAGTCACCATCCCTGGAAGCATTCAAAAAACAGGTAGATGTGGCACTTTGGGACATGATTTAGTGGGCATGGTGGTGTTGGGTTGATGGTTGGACTGATGATCTTAGAGATGCTTTGCAATCTTAATGATTCCTAGTTTTTACTTTCATTATAAATAATCCAGCCACCAAGCCAGTAAACATGAAATTGCTACTCTGCCCTTAATTGGTTTAGTGGTGGACTTGGTAATATTAGGTTAATGGTTGGAGTGGATGATCTTAAAGGTCTTTTCCAACCTAAATGATTCTATGATTCTATGATTCTATGATTCTATGATTCTATAATCACAACATAGTACTGATGTATCTCTACAGCTTCCAGTTGTGAAATCAGCTCATTTTACCCAGTGTCCCCTACAGCATACTATACTGCTTGCTTGGGACCTGCACCCATACAAGGAGCTAGTGTGACTGAAAAGAACACCTACTACTTTATTTTATCCTTAGAAAAAAAATTATTGTAACCAACTGTGTGTAATCAGCATTTTTCATGGCAACATGAATTTTAAAGGAATTAAGAATTTAAATGTCTTTAAATAGTTCCAAGTTTAAATATTAAAAAATCTAGGCTCTTCTTGGCACCCTGACCCATCTGCTCCCATGGGCTGTGTGGTAAGACCCATTTTCCTAGTGCAACACCCATCCGAGGAGGAAACAGGAGAGGCCACCCCATGATCACCTTGCAGGCTAGGAGGGCTGCAGTCCTGGAGCGGAAGTCTTGGCATTGCTGGAAGGTGCCTTTGAAGGGGCTTGTAGGTTTCTGTCTAACCTGAAAAGCCTGAAAGCAGATGAACAGAGGGAGACTTTGCTGAAGCATCTCTTGTAAGTTGCCAAGTGGGAGAAGCTAGTTTTAAGCCTGCTGCATACAAGAGGACTGTGCTTGTTGTCAGGGTTACATTTGCTCTTGATGCAAGAGTGTAAAGTATTTATTGGATGCAAACTGTGTTTAAAATCCTAATAGCATTATCAGTTTTAACTCTTTGCAATGACAAAAATAATATTTGACTGTAGGGCAAATCACAGCCCAAGCTTGTTGGCTGCTTTGCTGCCCACCAGTTTTATCTGTGTATTGAAGAGATCAGTATATGCTCATTGAATTTAGCCAGAATTCACTGTTTTCCAATAGAAAACTGCCCCACTCAGATAATTTAGCAGCACCTGAATTTGCTCCTCACATAAATCAGTATTGATATCTGGATCAGATTGTCTCACAAATCTGTTACCTGTACTGAAAACCAGCAGGACTATGACATATTTAGCAATATCTTCAGTTTAGGAAATGTACTCAGTCAAGAGTCTTTCAATGTGGGATTCCTGGTTTAGCTTAGCATTTAAAATACTGTAACTCATGTTGCTTTCCTGTATGTCAATACCACTTCACTGTTTTTGACTTGCTTCCCTTTACTCATTGAGAGGAAGGTGCAGAGGTGGGAACTCTGTGGTGGACAGAACAGCAAACTTCAGGGCTGTATCCCCTCTCCCAGCCCCACAGTCAGTAACTGCACACTTGGCCACACAGCCCAGGGGCAGAAGGTCCTCTGGAGTTGGCACCATTAGGGAAGTGTTAATTGCCCTGGGAGGCATGCAGGTAGCGCTGGAAGCTGTGGGATAGGAGGGCTTATGCACAGTTTGGACCAGACCTTGTGCACAGACCTTCCTCAGGGACAGGGACTGGCTCATCCCCCTAGACATGTGCACAGCTGCACAAACATGGGAGCTCATGCAGAGCGAGGCTGCACCCATGCCACCTGCCTAAAGCCCCTGCTCACATGGGTGAGCTCTAGGAAGGAGCAAGTGCTTGCTCTGACCCCTTCATAAAGGGAGCAAATCACCCTGATGCCCACACTGTTCTGCTGAACTTCTTCCAACTCCTCATGCTCCTTTTCCTCTTGCCTGCTGTGTTCTCAGCCCAGCTGCTTTCCACCTGCAGGACCCAGTGCCCCCCACTCTCTGCCAACCCTACTCCCAGGGCCTGGGCAGGTGGGTGAGGAGCAGCAAGCCCTGAGGCAGGGGCTCCCACAGGAAGCCTGGACATTCCTGCAGCAGCCCTAGCTCCCTGCTGGGAACTGCAGCCCCTTGGAACTCCTGCAGGGCAGGTGGAGAGACTCCACATGGAAGTCAAGCTGATGCTGGAGGCATTGATTTCAGAAACTGTGCAATAAGCCTTGCTCTAAGTGCTAGAAGATCTGACATGGTGGCAGAGTTTGCTGAGGTGCTGTGCCAGGAAGAGCAGAAGAGGCAATGCAGAGAGGAGGTATGAATCACTACGAGAAAATGGGCCTATCTCAGTAATGCTTTTTGTAGGAGATACAATCATTTCCAGCAATGAAAGGCCAGACCTGAAATAGTCTAATTTGCCTCAAAGGTTCCTGCTGGGTTTGTCACCCATCAGAGCAGCCTGGTCCCTTCCTGCTGCGCTTTGCAGAGGGCTTCCATGCCCCAACACAGGGCGGGAGCGTTTCTTTGGAGTAGCCATGTTCCAGGGACCCTGTGTGGTCAGGAACATGATCAAGGGTCAAAGGAAGACTAGGGAAAACGTGGGCCTGCTGCTGATTGGTGCAGGGGACCTGGTGACAAATGACATGGAAAAGGCCAATGTACTCAGTGCCTTCCTTCCTCAGTCTTTACTGGTAAGACCAGTTTTCAGGAATCCCAGGTCCCTGAGACCCTAGGGAAAGTCTGGAGCAAGAAAGACTTACCTTCACTGGATGAGTACTAGGTTAGGGAGCACTTAAACAAACTGGATGTATATAAGTGCATGGGGATGAGTGCTGAGGGAGCTGGGTGATGTCATTGCAGGATGACTCTTTAAATGGTCTTGATGACTGGAAGTGGTTCCTGAAGACCAGAAGAGAACAAATGTCACTCCTTTCATCAAGAAAGGCAAGAAAAAAGATCTGAGGAATTACAGGCTGGTCAGCCTTACCTCAGTCCCCCAGAAGGTGATGGAGCAATGTCCTGGTTTCGGCTGGCATAGAGTTAATTTTCTTCCTAGTAGCAGGCATAGTGCTGTGTTTTGGATTACGCTGATGTTTTTAGTTGTTGCTCAGTACTGCTTATGCTAGTCAAGGACTTTTCAGCTTCCCATGCTTTGCCAGGTGCACAAGAAACTGGGAGGGGGCACAGCCAGAAGAGTTGATCCAAACTGACTAAAGGGCTATTCCATACCATATGACGTCATGCTCAGTATATAAACTGGGGGGTTGGCCGGGGAGCAGCGATTGCTGCTCGGGAACTGTCTGGGTGTCGGTCGGTGGGTGGTGAGCAATTGCATTGTGCATCACTTGCTTTGTATACTATTATTACTATTATTATTATATTGTTATTATTATTATTTTACTTTATCTTATTTCAATTATTAAACTGTTCTTATCTCAACCCAGGAGTTTTTCTCACTCTTACTCCTCCGATTCTCTCCCCTATCCCGTCGGGGTAGGAGGAGTGAGCGAGCGGCTGCGTGGTGCTTAGTTGCTGGCTAGGGCTAAGCCACGACAAACAACTAATCCTGGAAACCATTTTCAAACACATGAAGGACAAGAAGGTGAACAGGAATAGTCACTATGATTTATGAAGACGACAATCATGCTTAACCAATGTGATAACCTTCTACAATGAGGTGATTTGCTTGGTGTCTGAGGGGAGAGTGGGATCCAACAGTGGATGTTGTTTACCTCAGTTTTAGTAAGGCTTTTGACACTGTCTCCCAAAACATCCTTGTGGACAAACTGATTGAGTATGGGCTAGAAAACTGGACAGTGAGGTGGACTGAAAACTGGCTGAATGACTGGTCCCAGGAAGTTGTGAACAGTGGCACAAAGTCCATTTGGAGACAAGCCACTAGTGGTGTACCCCAGGGTCAATACTGGGGCCAATACTGTTTAACATCTTCATGAGTGACGTGGATAACGGGACAGAGTGCACCCTTATCATGTTTGCAGATGATCCAGAACTGGGAGGAGTGGCTAGACCAGATGGTCACACTGCCATTCAGAGGGGTCTGGACAGGCTGAAGAAATGGTCAGAAATGGACCTCATGAAGTTCAGCAAAGGGAAATACAAAGTCAGGAAGTATAACCCCAGGCACTAGTACACCTGGAGGCTGATTGGCTGGAAAGCAGCTCTGCAGAGAAGGACCTTGGGGTCCTGATGGGCAACAAGTTGAACATGAGCCACCAATGTGCCCTTGTGCCAAAGAGGGCCAATGGCATTCTGGGCTGTATTAAGCAAAGTATTGCCAGCAGGTCAAGGCAGATGATGCTTCCCCTCTGCTCAGCACTGGTGAGGCACATCTGGGTGCTGGGTCCATTTCTGTGCTCTCCAGTACAAGACAGATAGGGACATCCTGGAGTGAGTCCAGTGAAAGATGATGATGAAGATACTGGAGCGTCTCTTATACAAGAACAGGCTGAGAGAGCTGGGACTGTTCAGCCTGGAGGAGAGAAAGTTCAGGGGAAGCTTATCCATGTATATAAATACCCAGTGGGGAGAAGTAAAGAAGATGTAAACAGAATCATCTCAGTGATGCCCAGTGAAAGAACAAGAGGACATCAACATACATTGAAATACAGGAAATCGCCTCTCAACGCAAGGAAACACTCTTTTACTGTGAGGGGGGTTGAGCACTGGCACAGGTTGCCCAGAGTGTCTGTGGCAGTTTCAATCCATAGAGATACTAAAAACCTGATTGGGCATGGCTCTGAGCAACCTGCTGTACCTGACCTGTCTTGAGCAGGGAGTTGACTGTACCATCTCAAGGGGTCCCCTCCAACCTAAGCAATTCTGTGGTTCTGTAAGAGAACAAACCCAACAACATTTTATTTCTATACCTGGTGCAGTTAAGTCAATGTTAGCTGAGCCATTCTCCTTGTGCTCCCTCTTAAATGAGTCTCTCTGTGGTGCTCTAAAGTAAGAAAGGTCCCCTCCTGTCTTCCAACCCAGGAAGTCCTGAATACACATGCTGCCTCTCAAGATTTCCAAATATTGAATACCTTCTATTCATAGTACCCATGAGAAGTAAACAGAAATGGAAAGTCTCTGTTATTCACCATTCATCAGCTTTACACACTCTCTCTTCTAAGCCTTTCTTGTGTGGAACAGGATAGAAACTGGGAATGTGGAACAGTTCAGATAATTCTGGACCACCTCAGCTCACCCCAAGGCTAACTGTCTGCTTTACCTGCAGTCCCAATAAAGCCATCTGCCTTGAGATCAGTGCACGTTAAGACGGCTGAGAAGGATTTCATTTTATTGGTCCTAGACCATGGTGTTACAGACTTGCAAAGAGGAAAAAAGGGATTCCCTTTTCCTTGTGGGCTTGGTAGTCTGTAGGAGGAATACACTTTTTCTTTTCAAGCACTTTTTCTTACAAAGGGCTTGGGAAAAAGTAGAGGCCATAAATACTGTCTGCTTAGCTCTACTTCTGCCTTCATTTTTTTCTTGTTTTAAGAGTTTCACAGAGTCATCATTCTTTGAATTCCAGATGGAAGAAGGAAAAGCAAAAGGCCTGAATACTTTATGTGCAACTTTCTCTTGGCAGGAATGTGGCAAATGCCAGCAGATGCAAGCGCTACAGAAATGTGCTTGTGAGTGTTAGAAAGGAAGGGAAGGAATGGACTGCTCAGCTCATCAGACCCTTCCCCACTTCTGCAGTGGACTTAGCACTCATGGCCTGTGGGAGCCCCTGCCCATTAATCCCACAGCTCCCTGTGGGTCTGCATAGAACTTCCCTGGGCCTTGCTATGGTCACCAGAGCACAGCCTGGTAATGTTTGCCCTCTTCCCACTATTTTACAAGGCAGAGGCAGACCAGGGTGGACCTTGCAAACAGGACAGGGTTTTGGATTTCTGTGTGCAAAGAGCAGGCTTGGGAAGTGCAAGGATAAGTGAGAGTGGTGTAGCTGGAGAGACCAAACAGTTTTGGCAGATTTGAGACCAGAATTTGCTGGAGTGAAAAGCAGCAACTGTTCTTATCCTGACTTGCTCAGGAGATTTATTTTCCTTGAACTAGAATGTCCCTGCCTGTCTTTGGGCATAGCCTCCAAAGGTGCCAGACCCCTTGGAAAATCACAGAAGTTGAGGGGACCAGATCCATAATGAGCAGAGGCCTCAGTAAAACCTATGACCTCCACCTACTTCAGAGAGATTTCATCTGGCTCTTGCCCAGCGAGCATCTTGCAGCAACAATGCTTGGTCCTTTATGATTGCAGCAAGTGAAAACTGCTTCCCAAGATCCTGTGGTGCATCATTAACAAAAGAATACTTTTTCTTACTTTCGTCTTGTCAAACTCCCACATACTGAGACAGAGTGCCTTCCCTGTGGGATGGCAGAATTGGAGGAAACGTTGGAGAAGGAAGCAGTGGGGAGGGTAGAGCTCATTCATAAGTTACAAACTCAGGGAATATTACTGGTTAGCAGCTGTTTTCCTCCAGTCAGGTCAGATGCCACAGTTACAGGGTTGTGGTGGATTAAGGCAGCAGGTGCCATTCTAACCAGAACATCAAGTGCCCAAAGCCTTCTTTGCCTTTTTAAACATTTTATTTACTTAAAAACATTTTAATTTTGGAAAATAGCCATTCCACCTCTGTAGGGAGTTGCTGCTGAACTGAAATAGTACAAGTGTCAGGCATGCTGCCCTACCCTTGCTGCTGGCTTCACATTGCTTCTGAGATGGGCTGCTTGCTCTCAGAGGCTTGGATGCAGTCAGCAGCAGTAAAATGATTAGAGATTCCTAATTATATTCTCTATGTTAATCATCTGTATGCCTATAGTACAGCCAACACTGCTCTGCCCTTTTCTGTCATAGTCCTGATAGTACCTATGCCCTTGTTGTGGGAAACAAAAAACACACTGTGCCTGCAGTCACATGTATCTAATGAAAGGCTTTAAACTCCCTTCTTCTAAGCTTCCTCAGCTACAGATTAGGGCGTTCATCCTAAATGAAAGAGTGAGAGAAAGATAATTCCCAAGATGCACAAGAGTAGCTGCAGTGTCTGACACATCCTGCTGTCCTCTCCCCAGTTTGCTGCTCCTCCTCCATCCTCCCTGACTCGCACCTCCTCACCCACATAGACAAAATACCTTGGAGGATATTTTTAATCCATGTGAATGTAGAATCCAACTAATGGATGGATTTTTTCAGTGCCTCTGGGTGAAAGCACTGCAGTTGAAGAAGGCTGTGTTCTTCCTCCCTCCTTCTCCTGTGTGCAAAGCTCAATGCAGGAATTGCCAGTGGAGCTTCTTTTTCATATCTTTCTTGTGGCCTGCTGTCTCTAGTAAGCCCCTCCACCCTCACTGTTGGTCTTAAAGCAGCCTCACAAAGAATGCACCCAGCAGGTGCTCTTCAATGGCTTTTCAGAAGCAGAGAGTATTTTGGAAGGTTGATGGTGCCAGTGTTCCCTGTTGCTGTCTGTCTGGTCCCCTGGCTAGCCCTTGTTCCTGGCTGAGGACCTGCTGGGCCGCTTCGAGTCACTGCTCTACATTCAAATAACTCCTTTGACTGGGGCTAAGCTAGTGACGGGGACTGGTTTTCTGCTTCAGGCCCTGGTCCCTTGACTTCTAGCATTGCATTTCATTCTGTGCTACACTGAGAGGATTTAAGAGATCAAAAACAAATAACATCATCTTGAGTTAACACTTTTTCGCCATGCTTTTTCATAGTGTCTCTTTGTGTTTCATCCTGGACGTAAACGGTGTTTGAGGTCGGGTCTGATGCATTTAGCTGGATGCAAGCAGTGAGCAGCCCGAAGCCCCAGAAGCTGCTGAGGAGCCTGGGCTGCAGCAGTGACCTCTGGGCACCGAGGCTGGCAGAAGCTGCTGGTCGACTCACTGCTCAGAAAGGAGGGACTGACCCCGCAGTCTGCCAGGAGCAGTTTTCTTCTCCCATCTCTTTCCAGTTGGAAGAGCCTGATCAAATAAACTGAGGATCAGGAAACAGATTTGGAAGCAGACAAGCAGACTCACCATGTTCAAGCTGAGTGCTCAGTTGCAGGGATGAGCATGATGCATGGCAAGAGTTAATAAGGGAACATCACATTTGCTTTTTCTGCACAAATGAGTATCTGTAATATGCATCAGAAATAGTTTTTCATTTTACCCATTGTGAGTTTACACAAACCATCATACTTTTGATAGGCAATTTTTTCAGGTGAGTTTAAAATTAGTTAATTTTAATTTAATTAATTGAATTAATTTTAATTAAAACTAATTAGTTTAATATGAACAAACCATGTCAGATTAAGGCCACCTTGGGACAAAGTTCTTCCAGGAGACTGGTTAGCAGTTAGCCCCAATTACAGATAGCCCCAATTACAGAATCAAAACCAGAAATGGATTTAGAAAATAGAAATAGAAGTGGATTGCAGCCTTGAGTTGCTGAAATTAACTACAAACATGTACTGGGTAAATTAGGGGCCCCTCATTGTCCCTCTTAGATTACTTTCTGCTACTCTGATCCAGTTAAAAAGCATGCCTTGCTGACTGCACTGTAGAAGTGAGAAGCAGGCATTAATAGGGCTGCCTGGGAAATTAATTACTCCTCCTCTTGCTGGCTTCTCTGACAGGACTGATGAAAGATGATTCAGGTAAAGCCAGAAAAAGTTTGTATTTTAACCACAGGAAACCTAAACCATGAGGACAATCAGTCAAGTTCCTCCTGAGACAGTAACCTGAGACACTAACAAACTATAGTAACTTCAACATTTCAAATTTTTCCAAATTTTATCTACTGACAGTCCCAATTATCCTAGAAAGTCCCCTTTCCCAAAGTAAAAATAAAACAGATGACAATATTATGTAAATAACAGTAAAAAAAAAAGTAAAAATATATGTATGTATGTATGCGGGCATTTATCAGGAGTTCTGAGTTCATGTCTGTCACGAATGCAGGTTTGTGAATCCTGCTGATTATGTCAATTCACTATGAATGAATGACTTTACACAGTTTGATTTAGTAACAGAATTTACTTGTAGCAAATAGCAGAATTTGATTATAATATTTTTAATAGCAATCATCAATGATTAATAAAGTGAGTAGACAAAATTGATCAAAACAGTGACTTAGTTACAGATTCGAAGATGGCAAGGTTCACTGTATTACTACATAGAAGTGCATAAAAGAGACTTAAATCACACTGAGTTAGAATGATTCATAAAGGGACTGTGTATATATGGAATAAGGGGGACCCTCCCGTTGAGTCATGAGGTTTAGACTAGACCCCCTTGCTTTCTAAACTCCTTCTCAGAGAGGAGCCTAGGTGCGGCTATTCGTGACAACATCTGAGCTGGTTTCCTTTCTTGGATTTCCTGAATTTCAGAGCTTGGTCTCAGAATTGCTTTAAGGTGATCTAATTGCGGGATCCTTCTGAAAGACTGCAGACTTTGCCTCTGCAAGGATCTGCTCTAGTCTTTCCTTTGATTTTCTATGATCTATTCCTATTTCACAGCTGATTTTTGTCATTTAAATTTCAGTCTCATTTCTCCTTCCTCCTTTTGTTGAAGATGTTTTGTTTAGTCGTTATAGCAGAGAGAAACAATTTCACAATAACCTGTTTTATATCCTTGTGTTCATGTTTTTGCTAGATAAAAATCTATTTCCTTTCCATTAGAAATGATTAAGCCTACATGGTCCTACATAACATGAGCAGCATCTTTGATTTAGTTATAATACATACATTTTTACAATGTCAGTGTTTTACCATCAGCTGTTGCATAAAACGGTGTTCTGGTTCTTAGCTTCCTGTCTGCATTCTGCTGATGTTGCAGATTCAGGGTTGTTGGCATAAAATATCTAGCTAATATGATTTCATGCTATATTCTCTGATAGTGCTATTTTTAGAAAGGAGGAAAAAAAGAATCCAGTATTGTGGAAGCAAAATAGTTAATGTCTCATAGGCCTCTGCAGGCCTCCCTAGTTAAGACACATTCACAGCTAATGGTCTTGCCAGTCAGCATGATTTAATTACAAAGGAGTGGATTATTCATAAAAGGAGTGGATTACTTGTAAAAGGATGTACTGTCTGGAGCCTCCTTATCTGCAGGATTTAAATCGCAGTTATCTACCGTATCCTGCTTATCTGACACAGTTTTGGTGAAGAAGGAATTGTATAACCTGCAGGTATATCAGCTCAATAACTGCTGCGTTTGGGCAGAGTTTGTCTCAGCAGGGACGGTCACTCTGTTGCTCTGTGTTCTCTCCTATAGCAATAGTAATAAAGTGCTTCTGTTTTGAACTGATCTAAATTGTATTCTGGTTATTTCTGTGGCAGTATCAACACTTTTCTACCAGCATATCCAAACAAGTTAATGCCAGTGTAGGACCATGGAGCCAAAGTTCCTTTCAATATTATTAACATGCACAGCATTAGATTCTTGTCTTTACTTCGCTCCTTCTTTGTCATCAAGCTTTCAACATCTACTCAGAATTTCACCCTCTTTTTTGTGGTATGGTGCAATTTTGTCAAATTTCTGTGAAAATGGCAGTACTTCTGTTATTTCTGGATTTTCATCCAGTGATGTTTTTGCTGTACGTTATTTATTTCTGGGTTTCTTTTTTTATAGTAGGATTACTGGGATCAGCAGCACATTTTTCAGCAAGTCATCTATTTTTAACCGAAATTTGTGTCTGACCAGTCTTTCTGTACACCACCTTCATAAAAGTACCCTATATGTTATTCCCAAGAAACTACAGAAACATGGGACCTGAATGCATGAATTTTCAGGCACTCCTGTCAGAGATCTGATGTATTATGTCAACTTTGAGTTACACATGTGGACTGATATTTTCCAGTACTACCCTACGTGAAAGAGGGGTTGCTCTTCTGCACCTGGGAGGGTGGGGAGGTGAGAAAGAGAGTGAAATGGTGCAGGGATCTTTCTGGACCTCAGCAAGAAAGGCCCAACAACAAGTGGCTTAATAAAACAGCTGCTTTAATAAGATAGAATAAAAAGAGGAATATAGATAGTAAATCTTATGTCCCTTCAGGTGTAGGGTACCCTGCTTTTGTGCAGCATCAGAGGAATCCCGGATGGATTTCCCTGTGCAGATTCTGTCCTTGGAGGGGTTCCTCCTCTATCCCACGCTGCAGTGGCTTTTGTTTTGCGTAACAAACAGGAACATGTATCGTCTCCTGAGAGGTTGCAGGTCATAACATCCACTAGTGCACAGCACAGGCCAGCATGGGTCACTCCCACAGGTTCCCTTACGGCATCTACTCATGCTAACAAGCGGGCCTTAAGTACAAGTCCCAATAGGCATGGCTTGCTCAAGATCACAAACTCCTCAACTACTATGTCTTCTGCAAGGCTCCCAGTACAGTTGCCTTGTACAGGTGGTAGCGCTGGGTTGTGGTTTAGCCCCAGCCAGCAACTAAGCACCACGCAGCCGCTCGCTCACTCCCCCTACCCCGATGGGATGGGGGAGAGAATTGGAGGAGTAAGAGTGAGAAACACTCCTGGGTTGAGATAAGAACAGTTTAATAATTGAAATACAGTAAAATAGTAATGATAATAATAATAACAATAACAACAACAACAACAATAATAATAATAATAATAATAATAATAATAATAAAAGCAAGTGATGCACAATGCAATTGCTCACCACCTGCCGACTGATGCCCAGACAGTTCCCGAGCAGTGATTGCTGCTCCCCGGCCAACCCCCCCCCCAGTTTATATACTGAGCATGACGTCATATGGTATGGAATAGCCTTTTGGTCAGTTTGCATCAGCTCTTCTGGCTGTGCCTCCTCCCAGTTTCTTGTGTACCTGGCAGAGCATGGGAAGCTGAAAAGTCCTTGACTAGCATAAGCAGTACTTAGCAACAACTAAAACCATCAGTGTGTTATCAACATTCTTCTCCTACTAAATCCAAAACACAGCACTATGCCTGCTACTAGGAAGAAAATTAACTCTATCCCAGACGAAACCAGGACAGCTGTAACAAATGCAGATGTGCCTTGCATGTGCTTGGGAGACAGCATCATGTACTGGTGATGGACAGAGTATAAACACCCACTTCCTTTTAAGAGTGAGAAATTTTCACCAGAATCTTTCCTGTTTGCTCATTGCTTAGTGTGTGAACAAGACTGTAATGGCAACCTGTCTTTCTAGTGCATTGCTTAAGGCCTTCTTGTCATATCGAGGTACAGCTCAGAGAAGGTAGGAAGAGAATAAGCTTAACGAATAATAATGAGCAAGCAGGAAAAAATATTGCAGCCATTTCCTCTGTTACCTCGTCCCTGCAATGTTAGTCACTAAAGCCACCATTTTCATCTTCTCTTCTTTCTGATGCTATTGCACAGGTAGGAAATCTTTCTCCCTTGCAGCTTGAAAATTAACAAGGCCTTTTCAGTTTTCTATAAAGAGTATAGCAGTGAGGGCCGATGCAGGCTATTCCTGTACAAAAGAAAGCCTACACAGATGACACATGACATGTGCTCTCTTTTCTGTATTCTGGTTTGTAAGGTTATTATGTGCAGTAGAAAAAAATACTTAAAGGCTTTTCATTAACATCTTTTTCTAACAGCTGTAGAAAAGTGTAGTATCAGCACAGAGCAGAAATTCTTTTCCAGCTGTGTGAAACAATGCCTGAGTTTTCTAACTGCAGGTATGAGCTATCAAACGGCTTTTCTTGGCATAGATGTTTGTGACTAAAATTCAAACACACTTTTTGAAGAAACATGTCTACTATATTTGAATACAGGTAATTAAATTCTACTTATGTAAAATCCTCCCTCCAAGCTGAACTCGGTACAATTTATAACAAAAGAAAAACACATCCAGTATCAAGGATGAATGATTTTAAGCGGATCACAGCAACCTATCACGACTGAGAAAAAAAGATTAATAACCATTTGACAGATGAGATATAAATTGCCAGTGAGACTTCTGTGAAATTACTGACCCTGTCGTTCTTAAGCAAATATTTATCTGACTTACTGTTTCTCAAGATCTGTTCTGAGACTGTAAACCCTGTGCCTGAAACCTGTGCCCAAACCTGCAGATATTAAAAAGAGATCGAGTGCCATCTTGTGGATATCACAAGAACATAAAAATTTATTCCAAAAAGAAGTATTCATTAAAAAAAGAATAGAAGTACTCAAGTATAGATCTACTTATATACAAATTATAACCAAAGGCATAACTTATTATTAACAAGAAGAAACATACTATGAACAATATAAATGTACCCGCTTCACGATTTTTTTTTTCTCTACAGCTGAAATAAACTAAAAATTCCACAGGCCAGTGGTCACATTACCTGATGTCATGGCCTGTCATTGGTTAGGCAGCTAATTAAAAACCTCAGCATTTGGGCTTAATATGCAAGATAATTCCATTACTAAATATCATTAAACAAAACTTTTTGTAACATTTCTCTCTCCATGCTGTCAGACAGCAGAACAGAATGTATGCAGTAGTAGCGTATTTAGGACCTTTTTTTCTTCTACTTTTCCTTCTTTTAGATATTGCCACCATTCTTTTTTGTTCAGCTGCAGTTACATAAACAATGATTCTTTAAGTCAGTCAAAGTTACTCAAACTGAAGGAATGAATTAAAATGTTAGCACTAAACAGATGGCGGGGAAGTAGGATGAGAGAAAAAAGAAATAGGAAGAGGGCAAATTTGAGGTAGAATAATTCTTAAAAATAATTTTGGCCGTATCCTGTAAAATACCTAGTGCCCACAGATCCATGAACTGGCAGCATTCAGCGTTTTGTGGTGTGACATAATCAGTTTCTCGAGACAGTTCCCCATCATTAGAATGGTTACCGGCGGCTTTGACTGCAATTAGATATGAGCACATCATAGGTACTTAGACTGCTTTTCCTTATAAAAAATTAGCTAACAGAGGTAACTCGAGCAACATTTTTGTAACTGGTTATATCAAACTGGTAAAACTAGCAACTGTGCTTTGTAAGAATAACTGGAAATGATTGGGAATTCACTTCAAGGACTTGGTGGCATTTTAAGATATTGGTATATGCTTTTATATAAATATGCTGAATTACACTATAGGAGTCATGAGTAAGATTCCCAAAACTTATTTGGCATTTATATCAGTGGTATAAACGGACACGCTTAGGTCATCTACTATGTAGAGGAGACTGAATATGCACCTGTATCTGCTACCTTGAATGGCACATATGCAGATTCAATTTGTTTGAGCTGGATTAGGTTGGAAATTAGGAAAAATTTCTTTACGGAAAGGGTGGTCAAGCATTGGAACAGGCTGCCCAGAGAGGTGGTGGAGTCACCATCCCTGGAAGTGTTCAAAAAACAGGTAGATGTGGCACTTCGGGACATGGTTTAGTCTAGTCTACCCTTAATTGGTTTATTGTGGACTTGGTAGTGTAGGTTAATGGTTGGACTGGATGATCTTAAAGGTCTTTTCCAACCTAAACGATTCTATGATTCTATGATTAGGCCCTTTGGAGAGTGTTAGTCAGCTGGGCATATAAAAGCCGTGTAGTGACACACCTACAACATGAAGAGCAACTGGAAACAGGAAATTAAAGAGAAATGGTGAGTGGGCCTTTGCTTTCCTTTTACGATACAGAGTAAATACAGGACGAGTGTTTCTGTCCAGATGTACTTTCCTGAAGGAAATCCCTGCAGGTTGTCAAATCATGGGAGAGTACAAACTGTTTTTCATTAACAAGCAACTCTAGTTTGTGGTAATTACATGACCAAAAAAAAAAAAAAAAGAAGGAAAAAAAAATCTGTTTTCACAGATTTCCCCAGATGCCTGCCGTATTCTGAAGCATTTCAGCTTTTCGGAAAGCCAAGTCAAAACCGTAACCTGTAATTAATCACCCTGAGCACCGCTGCCTCCCTCCCTCCCGTTCAGCTCCCCAAACGAACACCCCAGCCTCACACCGCCCGGACTTTCCAGGCCACGCCCGTGCCCCCGCAAGCGGCCTGCCCGGCGCCCCGGGGGCGCCGGGCAGGCCGCTTGCGGGGGCACGGCCGCCGGGAGCAGGCCCTGGGCCGCCGGGAGCGGGCCCTGGGCCGCACGGCCGCCCCGCCAGCCGCCTGCCTGCCGGCAGGCCCCCGCAGCCCGGGGCGACGGGGCGGAACGTCGAGCCCGCCTGGATGGGTGAGGTGGGAGCGAGTCCGTGCCTGAGGGGCGGCAGGTGCCTCCCAGGCAGCTCCGTGGATTGGCCGCTGGAGAGCTCCACCTGCTACTCCTCCTCCTGCTACTCCTCCTCGTACTCCTGCTACTCCTCCTCCCGCTCCTCTCGGTAGCGCCTGGGGCAAGGCGGAGGTGCGCGGTGCTGGTAGCGCGGCGCCGGGTGGGAGCTGGCCCGCTCCAGCGGCCGCCGCCGGCCGCCATGAGGCACCTGCCCTACTTCTGCCGCGGGGCGGTGGTGAAGGGCTTCGGCAGAGGCTCCAAGGAGCTGGGCATCCCCACCGGTGAGCGGGGGGCGCGGGGGACCGGCCGGGGCGGCGCCGCCGCCGCCGCCGCTTCCCCCGGCGGGGCGAGGGTGCCGCCTCCCGCGAAGGCCGCCGGCGAGGTGTTCGCCGCGGCAGAGGCGGGCTCGGCCCGGCCCTGGCCACCCGGCCGCGGGGGCGGTGGTCCGCGGCGGGTCCCGGGACCGCGGGCTGGCTGGAGTGCCCCCGCCGGCGGCGGGCCCGGGGGTCCCTCAGCAGCCCGCAGCGCTCCGGCCGCCCGAGCGGAGCCCGGCCGTGCTCCCGCGGGGGCCCGGCCCCCGGCGCTGCCAGCCCGGCCGCTGGTGGCCCGGCGCCTGCGGGCTTGGCCGGCGCCCCGCTCCGCACGATGGCGCGGCTGGCGTGACTTGCTCTTTCTGCAAATAGGCTTAGCTTGTTCCCCGTCAGGTTTTTTTGGTGTTGGTTTTGTTGGGTTTGTTTTTTTCTGTATTGCTGACGCTCTTGTTCGCCCGTTTGTGGTGTTTTCCGACGTTCTGTTAAACGATTTCTGTTTGCTTTTTTAGTAGTTAGCTCATCAGATGATGATCATGCTGATTTGCAAGGTGCTGAACGGTGACCGTAGGCACTGTGCATGGTGTTGTGATACGGCATTTGAGAAACGTCTGTTCTTAGGAACTCGTTGGACCTCAGACAGGACAAGAAGGGGAGCGGGCACTGGGACTAGCTTTAAGGAAGGAAATGTAAAGGGAATAATGTAGAGATTAAAAAGCATAGCAAGTGCAGTTGTCCTAAAGAGAGGTGTATTTCCCCGTTGCCGTTCTCTGTTTGACTTGTCTGAATACGGAAAGAGGTGTAATTCAAAGGGATTTCAGCCTTTTCTAAAGATAGGCTGAAGTCAGCAGGCATTCTGCACAAATCCTAATAGGCAAGAAAACCGGTAACAAATCATAGAATGCTTTGGGTTGGAAGGGATCTTGAGAGAGATGATCGAGCCCAACCCCCCCCTGCAGTGAGCAGGGATTGAACCTGTGGGCTTGGCGTTATTAGCACCATGCTCTAACCAACTGAGCTAACCCAGCTGGTCTTGAGGTGCTGGACATGTGATGACATCTGTTAATATAAACTTAGGTTTTTTTCTCTTGATTGTTTATATATGGTTTATTAGTATCAGGGAGTGTGGGAGGGAAGCTTTTTCTGCTTACGAGCTAGGATGGAAATCCACTGAATGTAAATTCTTTAAAATCGACTCGAAACCTTGCATGGAGAGCTCTACCTGTGTGTGAAGTTAAAGTAGGATAATTGTTTGGCTAAAGGCTTAGATTTATTCCCCACAGTCAGAAAGGAACTTTTTTAATTTCAGATTTCTAGTTTTCTAAGAAAATCCTAGAAATCCCCAAATATGAATAACCTCAAAGGCAACATGAAAAAAATTGGCAGGTGACTAAAATTATAACTTAATTTATTTTAACGTATTTTACTTACTAAAAAAAAAATTACTAATACTTAAGTAATTCTAAGATGCTACTTTACAGTGCAGAAGAAACTTGGTTTTTCTGTTCTTTGAGTATACTAAAGCAGTGATAGTCCTAATAGTGAAATGCATTCAGACTGCATATTTTAGTTCATTAATTTTAACTATACAATTAACTGCTTAACTATAGAATAGGATAGTATGTATATAACTATGAAATAGTACGTGTAGGAGATGTGGTAACTGGTATTACCGCAGAGACTACATTTTATGAGGCTGTTTTCTGCTTTATGCTTTGCAAGTGGCATGTTGTATCACTGTCATGATCAGGGCTCTGCTTGTAAATAGTGTGTAGGCAGAGCTCAGCTTTTATGTGTTTGAAAATTCTGTGATGCACTTTACTTACACAAATGTACACTTTCTAAAATTTTTGCAGCTAACTTTTGTGAGCAAGTAGTTGAAAGCTTTCCATCTGATATCTCTACTGGTATATACTATGGATGGGCCTGTGTTGGAAATGGAGATGTGCATAAAATGGTTTTGAGCATAGGATGGAATCCTTTCTATAAGAATATTAAGAAATCAGTGGTAAGAATTTTGCTTTGTGTGGTACTTTGATTATAATAAATGAGCCAGACGTTGACTTTGAATGAGATAAGCAGCATTTGATCCATAAACAAGATTAGAAATTCTGTTTGCTGTCAGAAACATATTTTGTATCCTTCTGAAACGTTTGTATTCTGGCTAAGAAAAAAACCAAATCCCCAAAAAACTCTCAGTAGCCATAGAGCATGCAGCTGTAGATAAGTAAAATTTATTTTCATTTGCCGCTTCCACCATTACTTAATATTTCTGAAATAAAAATTCTTATTTCCAAAGTGGTTGTTGCTTATTGTGCTGATAACTAGATAAACATAAGCTTAATAGATGTATTCAGTTTAGAGGTTATAAGACCCCTACAGTGAGCTGGAACTCTCATCCTTTGCAGTCCATCCACATTTAAAGTATGAGATTCTGGGGCATCTTAATTTGTGATTAAATTAATGATTTTCCAGTAATTCTTCTCTTAAATGGTGGAATCCATACATGTGGTGCTGTGGCTTAATATACAGAATCAAGATCCAAAATTAAATAGTAACAGGACATAGTTAAAATCCTGAAGTGTGGCGTCTGATGTTTTTCTTGCTATCAGGTGCTGGTGCTTTTCCTGAGTCTTGCAGAACTTTCTTTTAATTGCTAATACTTGGAAGCAGTTTTATTTTGACATCAATCCCTGCTTCGAAGGTAGCTGCCTTTACTCTCCTTAGAATTTTATCATTCAATTCCTGTGAGTTATTTGTAAAAGCTCTCTTGAAACACCTGTTTCAATCAAATTCATTACAGTTATTTGGACTCAGCAACTTAACGATCAAACAAATCTAGGCATTATTTGTGATTTGCTGCCTTGAAAATCTTACCTCTGAAATAAATATCTCAATCTTCTTAAATGCCATGCAAAGTACAATTCTTCCTGCTAACATAATCGAAAGCTCTAACCTCTTCATCTTGCGCTATACATGTTAGACTGAGTGTCTCGGTTTTCCTGATATGTGTGGGAAAGAATTCAAGTTAGAGGTGTTAGCTGAACATCCTTGCAACAACGGAAATAAATTCGAAATGCATCATGATAATTGTCAATGTATTTATCTTCTTTTAGGAAACGCACATTCTCCACACTTTCAAAGACGACTTTTATGGAGAAATTCTTAGTATAATCATTACTGGATATATTCGATCAGAAAAAAGCTTCAGTTCTTTAGGTCAGTATTGCAGGTCTCTTAAACTAATGTTGTGTTTGTTATGTTCTTGCAGATTGAAAGTACTGTGTCATTGTTCTCTCTCTGTCTTCATAATCAGCTGTTTCATGTAGCAGTTTCTCAAGGGTAGAGAGGCCTTACAGAGAGATCTGGATAGACTAGAGAGCTGGGCGATCACCAGCCACATGAAATTTAGCAAGAGCAAGTGCAGATTCTCCACCTGGGACAGTGGTAATCCTGTTTATACGTACAAACTGGGGGGTAAGAGGCTGGAGAGCAGCTCCGCAGAAAGAAATCTGGGGGTTTGGATTGATGGCAAGATGAATATGAGTCAACAGTGTGCCTTGGCAGCCAAAAGGGCCAACCATGCCCTGGGGTGCATCAAGTACAGCATCACTAGCCGATCGAGGCAGGCAATTGTCCCACTTTGCACTGCACTGGTGAGGCACCACCTCCAGTACTGTGTGCTGTTTTGGGCACCATAGTGTATGAAGGACATCAAACTATTAGAGTGTGTCCAGTGGAGGGCGACCACGATGGTGAAAGGCCTCAAGGGCAAGACTTACGGGGAGCAGCTGAGGTCACTTGGTTTGTTCAGCTTGGAGAAGAGAAGGCTGAGGGGTGACCTGATCGCAGTCTACACCTTCCTCAAGGAGGGCAATGGAGGGGGAGGTGCTGATCTCCTCTCTCTGGTGACCAGTGGCAGGACATGAGGAAACAGAGTGAAGCCACATTGGGGGAAGTTCAGACGGGGAAAAGACATTGGGAAAAGGTTCTTCACCGACAGAGTGGTCGGTCACTGGAACAGGCTCCCCAGGGAAGTGGTCATGGCACCAAGCCCATCAGATTTCAAGGAGCATCTGGACGATGCTCTTAGTGATATGGTTTGGTTTTAGGAAGTCCTGTGAGGAGCAGAGAGTTGGACTCAATGATCGTTATGGGTCCCTTCCAACTTGACATATTCTGTGATTCTATGTCTTACTTTTGACTTCTTAGTAAAATTTTTTTCCAAGCTAAATCTACTAGTATGTAAATTAGTCATATTAAAAAAATCAAAACTCCACAACTTCCAGACTATGAGTACTTATTTATTTCAGTCTAAAAATTACATTGTCATGTCAGTTGTCTGAGGAGTAGCTTGAAAATTATGAGCTGCTTGTAAAAGCATTGGGTCTAGTCTGTCCATTTCAAAACTGGGTTAATGAAATCCTGTTGACTTTTTTGATAAAATGGCTTGGAACAAGGAAAAAGTAGTATTTACAGCAGTGAAAAGTGCAACACATGTCAAAAGCATGTCATTTCAGAAACAGAATGTTGCCTTTTCAACTTCATAATAATAAATACATTCTGCCTCTGTGATTGTTTTCTGGTGTTCTGTAGTACACCCTTTTTCACTTGCTATTGTGTGTTCAGAATTCAGACCAGCTTTTAAATACTGCTCTTCCTACTTCTCTTTTGCAGAGGCACTCATTTCAGCAATTCGGGAAGACATTGAAGAGGCAAAAAGACGGCTAGATTTACCAGAACATCTTAAACTCAAAGAAGACAACTTCTTTCATCTGCCAGAAGGCAAAACAGTAAACCACTAAGCAAAACCATGTGGGATTTTTTCATCTCATGGAGCTCTTCTCTTTGCACTACTGTGTATCATGTATCATTTGATACGTGGTGTATGCATGTGTACTGGGTCTGGCTGCGATGGAGTTAATTTTCTTCATAGAAGCTCATATGTTGCTGTGTTTTAGATTTGTGACCAAAACAGTGAACATTACATATTAATGTTTTGTCTGTCCCTGAACAGTGCTTGCACAGCATCAAGGCCTTCTCTGTTTCTCACTCTGTTCCCCATTGAATAGATTGGGGCTGTGCAAGAGGCTGGGAGGGGACGCAACCAGACAGATGACCTGAACTAACCAGAGATATTCCGTGCCATATAATGGTCGTGCTGAGCAATAAAATGGAGGGGGAGGTCATCTGTCTTTGGTTTGGGAACTGGCTGGGCATCTGGTGAGTGATTGCCTCTGCATCACTTGTTTTGTTTTCTTTTTTTTCTTCCACTTCTCCTTTGCTTGCTAATCTGTTTTTATCTTGACCCACAAATTTTCTTGCTTTTATTCTTCCATTCTTCTTTCCCTGTCCTACTGGGGGAGGTGTCAGGGAGGTGAGCTAGTGGCTGTATGGTGCTCAGCTGCCTACTGGGGTTATCCTGAAACAACATGCTTAGGTAATTGTGATTGGAACTGAACACTAAAACCACACAAGATGATGTAAGTTTGTTTGTGTAACTTTATCATTTAACCAGTCATGCAAAAGGAGTAGAAGGCTCTTTTAGGTCTTTACCAAAAAATTGTGAATCCCAATGTTACCAGCCATTTAGAGATCTTAGCACACATGGAACAAGACCAAAGTTAGTTGTGATCTCTTCTGCTCCTAAGGTGTGGAGAGTTAAATACCTCAATGAAGACTGTCAGTTTTTCAGACAGGGAATGTTATTCCAAACTCTTTTCCCAATTTTACATTATGCTTATATCTGGATTTCAGGTAGCAGCTTAGACAATTTTTATATTGATTGAGTTAAAAATTTACCTGTGGTGCAAGAAGCCAATGATTAGATAACAGTAACAAGAATAATTCACTGTAGTTCCTACTTTTGATATGCTATACAGCTGTCATGATTGTAGCTGTCATTTTAATTGAAATTATGTATTGTTAATTGAAATAGAGGAAATGACTGTTGCTCATTGAGTTGCTGGAATGTTAGATTATTCTGCCTAGTTGACTATGGATATGACAACACATAACCTGTGTAGGTGACTTTTGAAGAAGTGTTTCACTAAAGCTCAGGAATTGAATGACGGAGGAGGTTGGTACACTGCAAAAGCTCAGGCTTAAAGGGTGCAGAACCAGTCTAACAATATTTCTCCTTTTTGGGCCGTAAGGCAGAAGAGGTAACTGAAATCATAGAATCGTTTAGGTTGGAAAAGACCTTTAAGATCATCCAGTCCAACCATTAACCTAACATTACCAAGTCCACACTAAACCAATTAAACCAGTTAAGGGTGGAGTAGACTAAACCATGTCCCAAAGTGCCACATCTACCCATTTTTTGAACACTTCCAGGGATGGTGACGCCACCACCTCTCTGGGCAGCCTGTTCCAATGCTTGACCACCCTTTCCGTAAAGAAATTTTTCCTAATATCCAATATAAACCTCTCCTGACACAGCTTGAGCCCATTTCCTCTTGTCCTATCACTAAGTACTTGGGAGAAGAGACCAACACCCACCTCACTACAACCTCCTTTCAGGTAGTTGTACAGAGCGATAAGGTCTCCCTTCAGCCTCCTTTTCTCCACACTAAACAACCCCAGTTCCCTCAGCCACTCCTCATAAGACCTGTGCTCCAGACCCTTCAGCAGCTTCGTTGCCCTTCTCTGGACACGGTCCAGCACCTCAATGTCTTTCTTGTATTGAGGGGCCCAAAACTGGACACAGTATTCCAGGTGCAGCCTCACCAGTGCCAAGTACAGGGGGACAATCACTTCCCTGCTCCTGCTGGCCACATGATTTCTGATCCAAGCCAGGATGCTGTTGGCCTTCTTGGCCACCTGGGCACACTGCTGGCTCATGTTCAGCTGGCTGTCAACCAGCACCCCCAGGTCCTTTTCAGGCAGGCAGATTTCCAGCCACTCTTCCCCAAGCCTGTAGCATTGCATGGGGTTGTTGTGACCCAAGTGCAGGACCCGACACTTGGCCTTGTTGAACCTCATACAGTTGGCCTTGGCCCATTGATCCAGCCTGTCCAGATCCCTCTGCAGGGCCATCCTACCCTCGAGCAGATCGACACTCCCACCCAACTTGGTGTCATCTGCAAACTTACTCAGGGTGCACTCAATCCCCTCATCCAGATCATTGATAAAGATGTTAAACAAGACTGGCCCCAAAACAGAGCCCTGGGGAACACTGCTCGTGACTGGCCGCCAACTGGATTGAACTCCATTCACCACAACTCTCTGGGCTCTGCTACCCAACCAGTTTTTTACCCAGCGAAGACTACGCCCCTCCAAGCCATGAGTCGCCAGCTTCCTTAGGAGAATGCTGTGGGAGACGGTGTCAAAGGCTTTGCTGAAGTCCAGGTAGATGATGTCCACAGCCTTTCCTTCATCCACCAGGCGTGTCACCAGGTCATAGAAGGAGATGAGGTTGGCCAAGCAGGACCTGCCTTTCATGAACGCATGCTGGCTGGGCCCGATCCCCATGATGTGCATGACTTGCACATGCCTGTTGAGTGCAGTCAGTATGACCCACTCCATAATCTTTCCTGGCACCGAGGTCAGGCTGACAGGCCTGTAGTTCCCCAGATCCTCCTTCCAGCCCTTCTTGTAGATGGGTGTCACATTGGCAAGCCTCCAGTCATGTGGGACCTCCCCTGTTAACCAGGACTGCTGACAGATGATGGGGAGTGGCTTGGCAAGCTCCTCTGCCAGCTCCCTCAGTACTCTTGGGTGGATCCCATCTGGCCCCATAGACTTGTGAGCGTCCAGGTGGCATAGCAGGTCATTACCTGCTTCCTCCTGGACTATGAGGACTCCATTCTGCTCCCCGTCCCTGTCTTCCAGCTCCAGCAGCTGAGTACCCTGGGGATGACTGGTCTGGCTATTAAAGACAGAGGCAAAGAAGCCATTAAGTACCTCAGCCTTTTCCTCATCCTTGTTGGCAATGTTCCTCCCTGCATCCAATATGGATGGAGATCCTCCTTGGCTCTCTTTTTCTTGTTAATGTATTTGTATAAACATTTTTTATTATCTCTTACACCAGTGGCCATATTGAGTCTAGCTGGGCTTTTGCTTTTCTAATTTCCTCGTTGTATGACCTAACAAAATCCCTGTACTCTTTCTGAGTTGCCCGCCCCTTCTTCCAAAGGCGGTATATTCTCCTTTTTTCCCTGAGTCCCAGCAAAAGCTTCCTGTTCAGCCAGGCTGGTCGTCTTACCCGCCAGTTGGTCTTAGGGCACATGGGGACAGCCCGCTCCTGTGCCCTTAAGACTTCCTTCTTGAAGAATGCCCAGTCTTCCTGGGCCCCTTTCTCCTTCAGGACTACCTCCCAAAGGACTTTCCCAGCCAGCATCCTGAACAGGCCAAAGTCTGCCCTCCAGAAGTCCATGGTAACAGTTTTGCTGCCCCTCCTTTTTATATCGCCCAGAATTGAGAACTCTATCGTATCGTGGTCTCTAAGCCCAAGACAGCCTCCAACCATGACATCTCCCACAAGTCCTTCTCTGTTTGTAAATAGCAGGTTAAGTGAGACACCTCCCCTGGTAGGTTCACTTACCATCTGCATCAGGAAGTTATCCTCCACACACTCTAGGATCTTCTGAGACTGTTACCTCTCTGCTGTGTTGTATTTCCAGCAGATGTTCAGCAAGTTGAAGTCCCTCATGAGAACAAGGGCTAGCGATTGCAAGACTTCTGCCAGCCACTTGTAGAACACTTCATCTATCTCTGCATCCTGGTTGGGTGGTCTATAGCAGACTCCCAACAGGACATGCCCAACATGAGGGCATCGTTACCCAAAAGCACTCAACCTTATCATCACCACAGTCGAGCTCTGTATAGCCAAAACACTCCCTAACATACAGAGCCACCCCACTGCCTCTCCTTCCCTGCCTATCCCTTCTGAAGAGCTTATAGCCATCCAGTGCAGCACTCCAGTCATGAGAGTCATCCCACCATGTTTCTGTGATGGCGACTATTTCATAGCTATCCTGCTGCACAAGGGCTTCCAGCTCCTCCTGTTTGTTGCCCATGCTATGTGCATTGGTGTAGATGCACATGAGCCGGGCTATCGATTTTGCCCCCAGCGTTGCCATGCCGCCCCTGGACTCCTCACTAGCGAGCCTGTTTATATCCCCTTCCCCCTTCGAACTTAGTTTAAAGCCCTCTCAGTGAGTCCCACCAACTCATGGGCGAGAATCCTTTTCCCCTTTGGAGACAGCTGATCTCCATCAGCCGCCAGCAGGCCCAGTGCCATGTAAACCTCCCCATGATCGAAAAAAACAAAATTCCACCAATGGCACCAACCTCTGAGCCAGCTGTTCATCAGGTGAGTTTTTCCGTTCCTTTCAGCATTCTTCCCTGCCATTGATGGGATTGAGGAAAACACTGCCTGTGCTCCCGATCCTGCAACCAATCGCCCCAGTGCCCTGAAGTCCCTTTTGATTGCTTTAGGACTTCTCTCTGCAATCTCATCACTGCCCACCTGTACAACCAGCAGCGGGTAATAATCGGAGGGCCTCACAAGGTCAGTGAGTTTCCTAGTAATGTCCCTAACCCGGGCCCCAGGGAGGCAGCAGACTTCCCTGTGGGATGGGTCTGGATGGCAGATTGGGCCCTCAGTTCCCCGCAGGAGGGAATCGCCCACCACAATTACCCTCCTTTTTTTCTTAACAGAAAAAAAAGCAGCTGCATTTTGGTTGCTGCTGACAGCTGCCTTAGATGAGGAAAACTTCTGCGTTGCTTGCTGTACTGACAGTGAAATGAATGACTTCAAGGTTGAAGTTAGAATGTATGGCACAGGAAAATCCTTTCACCCCTCTGCACTAAGTGCAGCTAAGATCCAAAATTTTGGCTTCAGCTGAGTGAAAGTCTTTGGAGATTCTTGGCATAATAAATCAACACTTTAGTAGATACTGAGTATTTATTACAAGTTAGTGAGGCCTTTCCCACTCTGAAATGTTTGCACAGATAAATGGAGGGTGTGTTGTCAAAACTGATAGTAGTTTGGAAAATATTTGTGAAAATTTTATAGTATGTATGTATGTATATATAGTGTGTGTACTGCCAAATCTACTCCCCCCACCCCAGTACAATTTTGTGGATTTCCTCCTTGTCCCATTGCATTCTGATCCTGCATTTCACTGTAGCGTTTCGGAGAGCTCTGTCATGGTAGCCTTAAGGGAATTCTCTGTGGTGGGTGCTGTCAGCCGGCCAGTGTTATAGTTCATAACATTTTAACTTGCAGCCAATCTCATGGGGTATTTGGGAAAAGGCCTTGAGCAAGTCAAGGACTTGTAGCTGTGCAGGGCTTCAGCCAAAACTTGATTATTCAGATGAATTGCTTATCAGTCCTGTTGATGGCAAAGTTAGAAGGGATATACACCTCTTGAGGAAGGAAAGAATGATTTCTATAAAAGCACTTGTTAGAATAAGCAGCATTTTGACCTGTGCTGCTAAGTTTGTTTATAAACTTAGCTCTTCAGAGACACTGACAGTTTTGTCCTAATTGTTGCCTGGACATTTTCAGCACACTTTGGCCTTCCTTGTAGGAGAATACTAAAAGAAAATGAACGTACCTGCTGTCAGAAATACTTTCTTCTTTTTTTTTTTTTGAAAAAAAACCCAAACAAACAACAACAATCTGAAGTGCGATGTGTGCATACAGTAAAGTAATAAACTGCTTTTTGGATGTTTGCCTTCAAGTTAGAGAAAATGTAGTTGCATTCATTTGGCTGAGTGTACCTATCTCTGTGCATTATTTAATATCAAATATTGTATGTTGATTTTTAAGTTCAATAAATGATTTCTAGCACAGTATAAACTTTATGAAGGGTTATATTTTTGTATTATGTGGAAATAACTATTTCAATTTATGTTATGACACTGTACCATTAATAAAAGAATGTAATTGAGAAAGTAGTGATGCTGCTTATCACAGGTTTTCTGATTGATTGTATTATATGTGATGCAAATCATCTGCGCATATTCCTTAGCATATACTGAAAGGTGCTGCAGAGTTCCTTCATTATGGTGCTTAAACTTCTTTCAGATTTGGGAGGGGGAGAATTGCTGTTCTTGCTTACAAACTTGGTGCTACCTTATTTATGTTCCACATGTTTGTAGTTCTTTATTTGTAAAGCAATATGTGAACACCAAGTGAGGCATAAAGGTCACTGAAACTGTTGGAGTTCAAGCAATGTAAGTATTTCCACAGTTTCAAATACTTTTTAAATAAAGCCGGCAGTGCATTTTAATTGACTGTCTCCTTCTGAAGTCCATTACTGTTCTGAAATGGAGTTTTTTGACAATGTGAGAATAACAGTATAAGAATTTTTTTTTCAAATGCATACAGGTGATAATGGTCTTAGTTTAATGCTGCAGCTATCCAAGTATCTGAAGTTTAATAGCCTAAAGAACCTGTGCTTAGCAGATGTTAAAATGCAGCATGCCTTCACATTTAGAAAATGTAAAGGCACACTGTGCATAGACAAATAGTCTGCAACAGTTATTCATAAAGGCTTCTTGTATGGCTAGCTATATTTTGAATTTGGAGCCTTCCTAGAAACAGATACGGAACCTGTATTCACTTGGTATCCTTTTTACTTTAGAACAGATTCCCTATGTATACAAGACAATGTTCTTGAAATTGACCTGAAAATGAAATCTAGCTTGCTAAAACTTGAAAATCAATTAAAAAATCCTGATTTTTTTTAAAAATATATATACTTACATACCTATAAAATTAGAATAGTTATCATGTTAAAGGTGTTACTGATGTGAATATAAGTTCATTTATATAACAGTAACTGTTACATATTGTGGACATGGAGACTGTCAAACATAGTTTTCCAAATGAATACAGTGAATTAAAATGCTGGAAAGGAAAGTGTCATTAGTAACATTTCTACTAAAGAGTGGCACTAGTGTGAAGTCTAGTTTACAAGAAACTCCATGGATGGATGAGGATAGTAAAGAAAGAGTTGCAGGGAGAAGGAAGGAAAAAACAGAAAGACCTTGAGATGGAAAAAAGCTTGAGAAGCAAGAAGGTGAGAGAAATTTGCTAAAGATAACAAGAGTGAAGTCTAGTTTACTGAGATTTTTGCAACCTGATTTGCCACATCTGCGTTGAGAGGTTGCACTGAGCCAAAGGAGATGCAAGTTCTTAGTCCTTTGTCTAGTTGCAGATGTGTATCTGACAACTGTGGCTAAATATAATAATCACAAAGCTGCAGTAGGTGAACTTTGAAAGTTTGCTTCAAAAGACTTTGCACTATTTTGATATGTTTGATACCTTGATATTTTGATAACTTCGGTATCCTTAGAAAGCTGTTTCTAAATTGCTATGTAGAGATAGTAGTTGGTATACTTTTTAATTCTTATTCTGCCTTAGACTTCTAGCAATTCTTGGAAATAGTTTCTTCAGTTTCTAATCTGTGAGAATCACTGCTTCATTGTATAATAGTAAGTGAGTTTTGTAACTAAGGAGGCTTCTGACAATGACTTGCTTCCTAGGGTGCGGAAGGAAACTTTGCCATGCCTGGTGTCTCAGTCCTGTGCAAAGCTTTGTAAGGGTGATCGCCTAAAAACTTTGACAGAAAAAAAGCATTCAGAGGTTGTTTAAACTAGCTCAAATTAAAGTGTGTCTGAAAATCGGTCCCACTCAGGGGATTTTTGTGCTTTATTTAGGGCTTGGGGGAGCTACATCTTCAGAATTCTGTAACCTGAAAATAGATTTGTCTATACCCTTCTTTCAAAATCTAAAGCTGCTTAGTTCTTTTAGAAGTCAGGTGGAAAGAGTTGCATCCTGTTCTTCTGTTCTGGTTCAATTGTTTAAACATTCAGCTGGCTCAGTGCAAAGGTCCATCTGCCACAGCTGAAAATGAGTCAAACCTGTATCTTGAAACATATTAATCTGTCTCAGGCCTCTTGGGGAAAAGTTGCTCTCATACTTCCATGCTGTTTATACATAGACCTTTATATAACCTCATTGTGGCATCCCTAAAGTTGCATCAGGAATGAATGTGGTGTTGTGGGTATGCCATAAGGATTGCTTTTTTTGTTAGATGCAGTGGATTCTTTAGTGTACTTTGATGTTTGTCATGGATCATGCTGCTGTTCTAACAGCACAGTGTCCACACTAGAGGCATGGCTTTACAAGTTAAATCCTCGAGCACCTATGTTCTTCAGGTTTCTGTTTAACACTCAAGCACTATAATTTCCAAGGATTCAGATGTTCTACCTAGTATTCATTCTGGAACTGAAATGATATTTAAAAAAAATCAAGTTGCCTTCAAATGTATTTTGTAATGAATATGGTCCATACAGAGCTATAATTCTTCCCCTAATTTTCTTTTATTTTTCTGAAGGGAGAAGAAAGATGTAAGAGAAGTGATAAACAGAAGGTATTCTTGCTAGTGTGATGGTTAGAGAACATGCATTACCTGTTGCTCCAGGGGAGTGTTTGGATAGATTTGTGGCCTAGATTTGTGCACCTGGCAGAGCATGGGAAGCTGAAAAGTCCTTGACTAGCATAAGCAGTACTTAGCAACAACTAAAACATCAATGTTTTATCAACATTATTCTCATCCTAAATCCAAAATACAGCACTAGGCCAGCTACTAGGAAGAAAATTAACTCTATCCCAGCTGAAACCAGGACAGATTCTAAATAGACAATATAAATGAGGAAGAATAAAAGAACACTTATTTCCCTTTTTACTGTTTAATGAAATGTGTAATATAAACCTGCACTAATTATCTCTTTGCATGACTTTGCATCTGTTTTGTTTGTTAAAGTCTGAGAGGAGATCCCCCTGCAGTGTAAACCTAAATCTGAAAGGAATGATGGGGAAGAAAGTCATAATTACTGCCTACTTGTCCTGGTTTTGGCTGGGATAGAGTACTGCTTATGCTAGTCAAGGACTTTTCAGCTTCCCATGCTCTGCCAGCTGCACAAGAAACTGGGAGGGGGCACAATCAAAGTAGTTGATCCAGACTGATCAGAGGGGTATTCCATACCATATGACATCATGCTCAGTATATAAGCTGCGGGGAATTGGCTGGGGGCAGCGATCGCTGCTTGGGAACTGTCTGGGTATCGGTCAGCGGGTGGTGAGCAATTGCATTGTGCATCATTTGCTTTGTATATTATTATTACTATTATTGTAATATTGTTATTATTACTACTACTATTTTACTTCATCTTATTTCAATTATTAAACTGTTCTTATCTCAACCCAGGAGTTTTTCTCACTCTTACTATCCCATCAGGGCAGGGGGAGTGAGTGAGCGGCTGCATGGTGCTTAGCTGCTGGCTGGGGCTAAACCACGTCAAATCTGCTTTCCTCCACCTCCTTTCTAGCAAAACTTCAGGGCAGAGCCACGGAAGAGAAAACTTTTCCCTGTTTACATACACTTTGTGGAAAGAGAGGGTAAAGAACACTGGTAACCTACACTTTCATTTGAAATCAAATTGCTGGATTACATGAGAGGTAAGTGGGTGGTAAATCTATGTAGGAGATGTGATTTTTATGAGCTCTTTTTGGAAGACCTTTCCTACTGAAAGGGTAATGAGAGAGAGTTCCCTAGGAGAAGGATAGAGAAAGTAAAAGTAATTGGCGAAGACTGAAGGACTTAGGAAACTCTGTGGATGAATGACAGTAGCAAAGAAAGCGCTACAGGGGGAAGGAAGGGCCTTGCGATGGAGAAAACCTTGAGAAGCAAGAGGGTGAGAGAAATTTGCCAAAGGTAACAAGAATTTGAGGCTGATTAAAAGAAAATTAATTAGGGAACAGTTGAATGAAAGAGATCCCATAACAGCTTTGTTTTTGAAAGGCATTTGTTTCCTTTGGGACATCTTTCTCTCTATGGTGGATAGAAAAGAAGTCAGGAGAAAGAAGAACAGTTGGTTTTGTGACAACCACGGATTTGTGGAATTGGACAACTGTGGATTTTCTCTAGCTTTTTTTCAGGACACAGTGTAAAGGGCTTAGACACTACAAGTCCATAAAATAATCCAGAAAAGCAGTATTTCCTCTGTGTGCTGTGTTCTCTGTACTTTTGTTACTGGCTTCCTTGGTAGTATTCACTTCACTATGAAGCTTCTTTAGAAGTGTGAATGACTCATGAATGATTTCCTCTTGTGCCAATTAACTGTTAAACTTTGGTCTTTTTGGTCTCCCTGTGGACTCTTAGCAGGGAGTTTTAATTGTGAACACTGTAAAAGTAATATGGCTCTGCAGGTCACTAAGCTTGGGTCTCCTTGACTACTATTTTGAAACTTTTACTTTAAAAAATAACCTTGAATGTGATTCTCTTCCTCATATCATATCCTTCTAACTTCATTCATCAATTATTGACTGCTCTCATAAGAAGACTGGTTCACCTTCAAGGCAATTACCTTCCATTTTATAAGACATGTGCCTTGTCACCTTACCCATGAAGCGTGAAATCATGCATGCTGCTGCATGCATGCTGCCACCTCTTAAGAACAGGCTTATCATTTGAGCAGTCATTTGAATCCCTCCCAAAAAGCAGTGTTTATTTGGGTGGAGGGAATTTACCAGTACTGCTTCTCTACTAACAAATGGTGTCTCACCTCTGCCTGTGCAGATTTAGCCCTACAAGGAAGTCCCTTTCTGACATCCAGGATCCCTGACTGCATGTGACAACCTCTGAAAGCCAGAAGGAATGTCAAACTGCAGAGCAAGAAGAATCAGAAGAATATGCAGCTGATAACTTAAAAAGTAGTTGTTCTTTTTTTTTTTTTGATGTGTACTTAGAAATGCAAATTTTCCCAATCTGACTTGCACAAATTTAGACAAAATTCTTTTAAGTAACAGTGTTTCCAAAAGGAGTGCTTCTTTGCATTTTTTTGCTGGTGGTTTTTTTTTTATTTTACCATTCAGTTCAACTTTAAATGCAAGAAACTATTTTCATAAAACGATGATGAAGTGATGGTGTCTGAGAGCCCATAAACAAAATGCTCATTACATGTATCACAGTGGTTTCAGACTGCTCAGGCATAGCTAGGATTAAGCCTTTGAAATGTGAGGAGAGATTTCAGGTCAAAGCAAATTCTTACAGTTGTGTTATAAGCCATTAACAACAACAATAAAGCATATTTTTTATCCAAACAAGTCTAGGAGAGCAGGATAACACAGTCTCTTTCTTTCAGTATGACCTTTCAAACTGACTTTTCACTCTTCTTTCCCTCTTCTTTTTTCAAACTTCACCAGAGCAGAACTTGAATTCAAGTGACATGTAACATGCATCTTTCCAAAGGATCTTGCTAACGTATAATTTTTAATTAAATATAGGTCCTTGGTTTAGTTTTTGTGAAGTCACAAGGCTTTTAATTCGTCTCTCTTACTGAAGTTGCAATGATTAAAAGGTTAAAATTCAAAGTGGAAGCAATAAACCTCTCCATAAAACTTCTTTAAACTTACAGATGGAACTATCCTGAGGTCTTTAGGAATACTTAATACAAAAAATTCCACTGAGGCACTGAGCCATAAAAATAAGGTATTTGCACACAATTCCTTTGTGGATACTAAATCTAACTAGTTGATTTATAGTTCTAGAGCAGATTCTTACTGGAAATCTAAAGGAACTCTGAGAGCGAATGGAACTTGACAGATGAAAGCATTTTCAAGACAGTTTTGTGCAAAGAATTTATTCTTTCACAACAAAGGGCCATAAAGAGCAACCTTTTCTTTAGCATGATAAATTATAAAATCACATTGCTGTGTTCCTTTAAGTTATCTTACCAAATAAGTGCAAAGTATTCCCTTTGCCATTGTCTGAACATCCTGAACCATTTACAACAGAAATGGGAAAGCTGCTTGAATAAATGTGCTGTGTTTCAATCACTTCCTTGTAGCCTGAGAAGGTGGTTAAAAAGACAAAAAGAGTCCTTTTTTTGTGGGCATGCTTATAGACCTGCTTTGCAGTAAACTCAGAAGTTTGTGTGTACAACGAAAGATTATTTGACAAACACCACAATAAAGGTTCATCAGAGGTTGATATATAAAATATTTTAGTTATGTTTCATATAAACCATGAATAAAATATAGTTACCTGCAGTAGAGTCACAGTCAGAAATCTTAAAACATCATGTCATAGATGCACAATTTCACTGGAAGTATGCTATAAGATTGTAAGGAGGAGGGTGCTGGCTTCGAGGAACACAGATGCACCAGATGATACCAACAAAGATAATCTGGGTAAAGCCAACAAACTTGCCTATTCCATTACAAATTGCTGAGTAACTATAATCACAAAGTAGCAAATGGCTGGCATCCTATCCCAGTGTCATTCATCAGATAGATAAATACACCCATCTTGTTTATATCTGCACATTTCTAGTAGTGATTGGCAAGTAAGTGTGTGTGCATGGTTTGAAGCAGAGTTTGCACACAAATACATACCGGGAAAGGATTTACTCTCTGCACAAATGCACAGAAACAATCTCTTAGCCAACCTACATCTGGAGTGCTACTTAAAAGCTTTAGGAAAACATGTTTTTAGAAACCGTTCCGCTCTCATAATAACTGTTAGCTAAAATCTTGAGCTTGGCATGCTAAGAAGTAACTAAACATACGTAACTAAATTGCTGTGATTTAATAGGAAAAGCAACAGAGTAGGCAATCCATAAATTAGTAAAGAGTTATCTAAATGAATAACTTTCATCATCATATTCAAGCTCATCTTCCTCATCATCCTCCAAAAGTCCATATTTAAATTTGCGGTAAATTGTGCCATCCTGGCCCATATATACAATATCACCTTCTTCGTCACCATCTTCATTATCTTGATCTCTAAACTCAATCACTTGATCATCCTGATAACTGGGACTCTCGTGGTAGTTGCTCATGTAAGAAGGAAAGGTTTTGGAGTGATTTGTTAGCTTTTCATACCCACCTCTGTTGACAGCCTGGGTTTTGGCTCGTGATTTTCTCCAGATGAATACAATGGCTCCGATGACAAGGAGAAGCAAAATGCAGGTAATAACAAAGAAAGCAGTTTTGCTTTTGCTCTCAGGTGGTAGAGTGGTCCGTAATACACAGTCATCTACAACAGCAGTTAATAAAAAACAGATTAAATGAGCTTGTGTGCATGTGTATTGTGGGGGTGGGTATTTGTCTTAAAACACCCAGTACAACATTTAGGCCTGCTTACATTTTTGAATGCATTTGACCTTACTCTGCAAGTACCACAACTGTGCTCTTGTAGCTGTGATGGTATAAGGATGTAAGCAAGGTTGTTGGGATAGCTAGGCTTCTTTGTTAGATTAGAAATAATCAGAAAGAAGCAGAAAAGCTAACAGATGATGAGTTTAAAATGCAGTGATTCAGATGGCTGTCCACTGAAGCAAGCACTTCCCAGTCACCTGGTTTATGAAATACCTGGACGTTTAACACAATAGCTGTGAGTGAAAGAAGGTGCCGTCTCTCCTATCAGTCGCAATTGCAGTTACTTGTGTAAAGCCCTTCCTATTCTGCTGATGGAGCAGTAGAAACACACTGTCTGCCTGCAGCTCAGCAGCACATTTTTTTTCTCTGTTCCCCTTTTGATTTTTAAATGCCAGCCTAGTCAGTCATAAAGCCCTTCAGCACTCTTACTGCTCTTTGGCACGGTCCTACCTTGTGTTTCACTGCAGTCACAGCACTCTGGGGTGCCTGCCGGGTCAGAGTCATTGCAGCAGGGCAGGCAGCGGCTTTCCTCCAGGTAGAGCTGCATGCTGGCTGGACAGACCGTGCAGTTGAGAGGCCCAGGTCCCTTGCACTCAGTGCATGAGCTGTCACATCTCTCACACTTGGGCTTATCCTCCTTCAGACACAGAACACAAGCAATCAATGCACCTTTCATTTTCGATTCTTTGGACTTGACCTGGCAGTTCTGTCCTGTCATTCACTGTCTGGGTGATCATCTCTGGGCACCATGGGTGTCAATGGCAAAATAAAGTAGGGAGTAGGAAAACTAAAATTTGGTTCATATTTCCTGGGTTCTCAGTGATCTGCTTGTACAGAGAGGGAGGAAATTGTTGTAGGAGGTTAGTTAGAGATCTCACCTAGCTAGACAGTGAGTCAAAATTCATTCAGACTAAGCTCTTTGGCCAGAAAGTGTGGTTTTGTTTTGCTAGTCTCATGCTAGCAGATCTATGGTGCTTTGGCAGTGACGATGGTAAAGTGGTCTTCAAGAAGTATACTGTCCTGGTTTCGGCTGGGATAGAGTTAATTTTCTTCCTAGCAGCAGGCATAGTGCTGTGTTTTGGATTTAGTAGGAGAAGAATGTTGATAACATGCTGATGTTTTTAGTTGTTGCTGAGTACTGCTTATGCTAGTCAAGGACTTTTTCAGCTTCCCATGCTCTGCCAGGCGCACAAGAAACTGGGAGGGGGCACAGCCAGAAGAGTTGATCCAAACTGACCAAAGGGCTATTCCATACCATATGACGTCATGCTCAGTATATAAACTGGGGGGGGGTGGCCGGGGAGCAGCGATCACTGCTCGGGAACTGTCTGGGTATCGGTCGGCGGGTGGTGAGCAATTGCATTGTGCATCACTTGCTTTGTGTATCATTATTATTATTATCATTACTATACTGTTACTATTAGCATTACTATTTTACTTTATTTCAATTATTAAACTGTTCTTATCTCAACCCAGGAGTGTTTCTCACTCTTACTCCTCCGATTCTCTCCCCCATCCCATTGGGGTAGGGGGAGTGAGCGAGCGGCTGCGTGGTACTGAGTTGCTGGCTGGGGCTAAACCATGACATGTACTCAAGAATATCATTAAAAGTGACATGGGAGAAGCAACATGAAATATTCAGGGGAAACAAAAAGCAGCTGCAAGAATGAATTTCCTTTCTAACTTGGGAAGGAGCAGAAATAAGGAATAAAGCTGGCTGAAAATTTTCTAGCAAACCAGGTTTTTATTAGATTGTGTTGTTTCTGTTTTACAGAAACAGCTTAGATTCCAATATACTTCTCAAATACCAGATAGGCTCCTGAGACCCTCTGTGTACAAAGAGTACTGGAGATTGTCGTTGTCACATCTACCTTGCAGAATGCTCTGAACTCAGGTAATTCAAGGCTTCCAGTGTTCGCAGTTCCCGGCCTACTGGGAAAAAAGTTGCTATTTTTCTGCCATGGTACCAGCACCCCATATGGACTGTGAGAATCTGGAAACTCCAATAACCTTTCATCAAACTTGTGTCAGACCTGCGAGGCTGGTTGGCCTGAATTGAAGAATCTGGGCAAGATGGGAGGGTTGTAGGGGGAGGTCCAGTTTCTCAGAGCCAGAGCTCTTGCAAAGAACTGTGGAGCTCTGTGGCTATTTCCTCAGGCTCACAGTTATGGAGCAGCACTGCTAAGGGGATATTCCAGGCCAAAGACTCCAGGGTATGCAGCATCTCAGGCCAGCTGGCTTGCCTTGCTGCTATATGCTTGAATAAACACCTTTGGAAGGCAGTTGGTGTGGAAATCTGGAAGCTGGAGTGCCCAGACTTGTGGCACAGACCCAAACCTAATTGTGGTCCTACTCTACTAAATATACAGCTCTGTTAACTTCAGCCTGTCTCTCCACTAGACGTTTCTGCCAGCAAAGCTGTCAATCAGGAATGCAATGTGATTTCTTACAGAAAAAGCAGCAGAAATCCATGGGGAAATCTCAGTTATACTGGAAGAAAAAATGCGCTATTACTAATATAGCTGATTTTGTTCATATGGCTTTGGTATCACTGTTGATGAAGTTGTGCCTTTGTATTTACTGGTAGAGGATTACTCTATAGTGGAGAACCCCAGAAAGAGAAACAATGCTTCCTCTGCCAAGAGAAGAAAAACGTAAGTGTATTTAAAGATAAGCAACCTTGAAAACTCAGAGAAGAGCATTCTGGGTTGTTTGTATTGTGTTCAGAAGTTGAGGTTCAGCATACAAATCACAGGACAAAATGCCTACAAATAGGTACCTCTTGTCCTGGTGTCTCCTGGACTTTGTATTCACCTACAAAACAGTCTGAGTTGCACATTCCGCTTAATAAGCTGTAGCTCCATACACAAGATGTGCAGCTGAATGCTCCGCTCCCTAGAAAGGCAAATAAAATAACAATATTACAGCAGGAAAAATTGTCATCTAACTTCCTTTAAAAATTATACTGACTACTGCCACCAAAGAAAAGGCTATTTGTCAACAGCAATAATCAGCAGTGAGGAGTCCAGCATGAGGACGTTGGTATTAGAAAGAGCTTGGGCCTAGTCTTGAGTTTTTATGTGTTCACAAATTGTATTTCTTAGGTATTTTGATATTAACGAAAAGCTGATTTGGGAATCAGTTGAACAGGGAAGTTCTGACACACTCAGGAAAATCAATTAAGTCAGTGCACTGAAGTGATATTGTGGAAAACCTTGGCCAAATGCACTCCTTCAGAAAATCAATATTTACTAGGCCTGCTAGCTAGCCCTTTTCAAACCACAATGAATTAAGGTATGTTTATGTTTCAATAGAAAAATAAATTCTTCAGGTGCATAGGAAAAAAATTTCCTCACTAGGTGCAAAGAGAGCATCATGCGCACTTTGTGTGTTGGAGACTCTTTTTGAAGACAGATACTACATGTATTATTTCTGTGAAACACTGAAGTGAAGGGTTTGTCATATGATGCACCTGACAATTTCCCTGCAACTAGGCATTTTCTGCCACTGTCTGAAAGGAAGATAATGGAAATGCAAGTAGTTCACTTTAGAAGCAGTTAAACAGGTGAAGTTAGCAACCTTCTATAACCCAGTGAATTTACTATGTGATTTTTCTGAGCAGTGCAGAGTTTGCCTTCCTGCTCTTGAGAAACAAGAGACACCACAACACTTCTTTGCTCTTACATCAGCAATGCAGATACATTTCAGAACACCTACAGGTTTGCTGTTTAGAAAGACTGGCTTGTGTTTTATCTTAGTGTCTCTGTAATTACAATAGAAAATCTATCCTATAGTATTTACTGCAAATAAAGTAAAAACCAATGGAAGTAGTCTGTAAATTAAAATGGCTATCTTTTTGTGCCAAATCCAGGCCAAAATATTTCTTTGTTATAATGTTGTTATACAATTGCATTTTAATAGTTCTTGAAGGTGGATTCACGCTAAGAGTTATTTCCACAATTTTAAATATTATGTTGCAATTAGCCATCTGTGCCATCCAAGTATATCCACTACCCAAAACAAATTTTGTATATTACAATTTGGTGTGGTCTAAGCTGCAGAGTGGCACCTGTTAGCTATCATCTGATGCTGTTCAGATAGAACAGGCCACCAAATAGGTCCAAGGGGATTAAGAATTGGATGAATTTGGAAGAAGAAGAAACTGAATATATAAGCGTGTCATAGAACAAAACAGATGGTCACTCAGAGTTAACTTAGAAAAATACTTAACTATATTAAAAGCAGTGGACTTCACTGCTTTTTTTTTTTTTTTGCTTTTCACTCTAAAGATATGCTTTATGGCTTTATTGTTATCTTAAGTGTTGTTAGCTGTTGTTGGCCTTTGTAGACTGTAAAGATGTGTGGTTGGATTTAGGTTCTTCGGCTTTCACAGAGTAACACATAGTAGGACAGGTCAACAAGTGAGATACTATTCAGTTATTATTCAGTGTTTGTGTGAGAAACAAGGTCCAGCTCTGTAACCAACAGAGCCCCTTTTTTTTTTTTTTTAAGTTGGCGAGCATCTTTGTGAGAGGCCTGGCTGACAGAAACTTCATTACTGTGGTCAGTTTGTTTCCATTCACTGACTTGGCACTGGGACTCGCTCCCAGCCTTCCATGTGAGCGGCTGCCTTTACACTTGCGCTCTATGGGTGGAGGCAGCCCTGCAGGAAGCTTGGCAGGAATTCATATCTTTTCTTTGATCTTGATCAATCACTATGCTAAAAGTAAGGTGGCAGCATGGAGCAGCCAGCCCAGCAAGTCACCTAGGGCCAGGGAGAGCCCGGCAGCCCCGGGGGAGTTCTGCATCACCCACTGCAGCTACTTAGGTCATGGACAGGTTGGTAGCGCTCTACGTGGTACACCTCTTTGTGAAGGGTTTCCGAATCTTGCAGCAGAGTGTAAAAACATAAAAAAAGAGAAGGCAGGTGTTTTGATAACCCTTTTTCTAGTCAAAGTGGAGTGTATGCTTTTACCTTCACAAGTTCGGCAGGAAGGGTGGCATCTTTCACAGACATTGTTGTCCTTGCTTTCATAGTAATACTCAGGACAAGAGCTAACACATTCATTCTTGGAGCGCAACAGGTAGAAATATGTATCACAGAAAAGGCAGTCTGTGGGTTGAGGCCCCATACACTCCTTACAGCCCTTGTGGCATCTCTCACATGATCCAGTGGAGTTTTGTGCAAAATATCTGAAACAGATCAGTTAGTCATGGCTTTGCATAAGCCTAGCAGTGACAGGAAAGCCAAAATATCCTTCATTATTAGCTTTTACTGTGATTACACCAATGTATAAAAGTGATATTGATGTCATCACAGTAAAAATTTGCAGTCTCAGTGAAAATAGAATGAATTGCCTTTAGTTCCCCTTGGCCATCAGAATTCAGCTATAAAGAAAGACTTTGTAAATTGAGGGTGTATAAAGCAAAGCTTTCTAAAATCTAGGGTGAATTCAGACATGAAGTAAGTATCTAAATAAGCAGGGCTCAGAAAGCTCAACTCTGTTTTGGCTCTGCAAGAGATATCCTGGAGATGTTGGGTAAACACTGAATTCCTCACTGCTCCTGATGACCTGCTGTCAGATGGAAATTCAGAAATTTTGTATTTCCTTTCAGTGTGCAAACAGGCTTAGCCAAAGGATACCAGCAGAGGAACAGCATTCACCTAGGCTGTGCTGTCAGAGAAAAAGAACAGCTGCACTGTGGTTCTGTTGAGATGTGGTCATTGCAGACTTCCAATTTAATGGGATGATAACTGAATTTAACAGCCAGTATGATCGTAGTGTACTGCAGAATGAAATGGACCTGAACCAGAAACTGTGGGTCCACTTCCCAAATTTGAATTTGAGACATATTCACAAGAGCACACTGAATTCAGATTTTGAAATTAAATGGACTCATATTAATGAAGTTGCTGGCTAGAATTATGAATCCTCGGTTGAAAGGTGTTTTAATGGTTGGTTTTATTATGATCCATTATAAACATTCACTCAATGCAAACCAAAAGTAACCTCATCAGAAATTCAGGTTAAGTGAAGGCTGCAAGGAAGCTTGAAAGAAGTTATACTGTTTCCTGTGCTCAAGCTGACTAACAGATAGCTTAGTATATTTATTCTGCTTCACGCTGTTCTGTATAAACCTAACCTAAGAGCATCCTTGGAGTGTAAGAATGGCCACATCACATCAAGCTGCTCCTGATTTAGGCACCAACTTTACAGTTTGCTACTGTGACGGGAGGTTTTCCACCACTTCTGTACTGGGACAACATAAGAATTTTTCACTGAAAATAGAATTCAGTTCTATTTCACTCTGAATTAGAATACGGCAGAGTGATACCATTTCTCAAAGCTCTCCCTGTGATGTAGCTCTTAGCCAAACATCTTGGACCTTACCCTGCTGGACACTGGTTTACACATCCTTTTCCTTGTCTGTACCAGCCTGGTTTGCAGGAAAGGCACTGAGAGCTGTGTTTTCCAGTGCAAGTGACACAGCTGCTGTGGCATGGAGAACATTGTTGCTCATTGCTGTCAACGTAATACCCATCTGGGCATGTTTCAACACAGGTTGTATCTGCACAGACAACAATGCAGAATAACACATCATATTCAGTATTTGCTGCCATAAAAACATCTCACAGCTGTGCTAAAGGAAACCCTTTATCAGGAGATGCTGTTAGAGTGTGTACCAGAATAAGAAAAGAGAATGTTGGTATATAGTAATTATTTTTTGTTTCTTCTAAGTCTTGCCAGTTCATTAGTCCTCATTTCCGTGATTCATGTACATTAGCAGGCTTTTCAGAATGGATAATTTTTTATCTTTGGGAAATATAAATGCATAATACATAATAATGAACAGCAGCTGTGATTTTTCAGAATACACAAAAGAAGAAATAGTAATTAGGAAACTGTCTGCATTGCCATTTTCCTTAGGTTTCACTCTAAGCATCAACCTCATTGCACTCTGTTTATATGACAAATCTCATGGTAAATCTGGGATTGAATGACATCTGTTCATTGGTCTTTACCCTGTCTGCTGCTTTATGTTCTAGGCATAAATGCCTGTAACGCTGCCAAAAGTACCAGGTACATCCCACTTTTCCCGTGAGATTTCAGAGGGTCATTAGAATGGGAATCTTGGATGAAAAGTTAGGACTGATGCAACTAACTGCAAGTGCATAAAGCTAAGAGAGCCGTGATTACTTAGTAGCTTGTACTCATTATCTAGCTTGTCTTTATAGTTTTCCTGCTCAGGTTGCAACTGGGCAAAAGAAGTTACTTCCCCTTATTTCTACTTTTCTTGCAATTCTTTCTCTACTCCAGGATATATATTTACATACTTTCATCAACTTTACCAATTGTAATGGTGCAAAACAGCTGAGTATGTTGATAAAAAAGACAGCTATGATGCAAGACCTCAGAAATTAAAGAATGCCAAATCTGCATCAGAATTAGACTCAAAATGCTCAGGTTCAGTTTTAAATCAAACTGACTTCAGATTTTCCTGCATGAAAGATAATTTTAATCTATTTTTTTCTCCCAATTATTTTCTAAAATTTTTGTTTGCTTTTTAAAGACTATGCAAAGAAGTAAGGTTTAAGTTCTGGGATTTTATACTTTTGACCATTTGTTTCTGAGACAATACAGTTTTTTGCTCCAAAGTCAGAAAAGCAGTTTTGCACCTCAGCCATCCACTAGATACTGACCTAATGATCCATAGAAAACTTTTTAACAGCTCTGCTTAAGTATTTCTTTGCTCATCAGATCTCTGCAGGGATTAAACAAGCCAACATGAAAATGCGAGATCTTTGTGTGTTCATTTTAAAAAAAAAAAAAAAAAAAGCTAAGGATATCCTTCTTGTCTTTTTAAGTTCTTTGTAGGAAACAACAGGAACAGTACATACCAAGTAAATGAAATGTGAAAGTTTTGTTTAGCCATGAAGTTTGTTGCCACTTAGAAGTCCTGATTTGGCCCCAGTGAGTGGCAAGTCCAGTCTCATAAAAAGTTTCCAGGTAGCCCTGCAGAAGTAATTATCTCTGCACAAGTTATCTACTTGTCAGGTCAACTTTGCAATATTTAGATTGGCTGAAGAAGCCCTAGATGTTTCATAAACATGACAGAAACTTGCCTATTTTATGCTTTCAGTGTAGTATAAAATCCAGAGGCAGGAGCAAGACACTTACTGAGAAGATAGCGGTCATTCGCACAGCTAAGACACTGGTGTTCAGTGGGTCCTGAGCAGTGGAAGCATTTCTTATGACAAAGCTTGCAGGTCTGAGTTTTCTCAACGTAGTACTCAGTGTGAGAGCAGTATCCAGGTGCCACACAGTGCCCATCATGATTCAGCATCAGGCCATTTCTGCAAGTAAGGCACGCAGTGGAAGAAGAACAAGTCTGGCATGTCCTATTGCATGCTGAAATGGACAAACAGTAGGAATGTCACCATTTCTTGTTGTATTTCAGATTATTATTTCAGCTTTAATTTTGCAAGGAGCAGCCATCATCTCAGGATGAGAGTCTGTGGGAAACAGAGCAATAGCTCTGCTTCTGCATAGTCGAACATTTTACTGTTATCAATATTATGCAGCCAGTTCCTTAGGTTTCCTTTTGCACTGGCACTGCTTTTGCTGAGCAGTGTTTTTCAACATACTGTCTCCAGCAATACTCAGCACTTTACCAGAGTGGTCGCCCATAATATTAAACACATCTCACTTTGCTACCTCCCTCTCAGTTTTCTCCAATTTTTGCTGTTCTAAGCTATGCCTTGTTATTTTTCCACATTAGCTATCTCCTCTGTTTCCAGGACACTGATAGTGACATAAGCTGGCACACACAGGCCCTTTTGGGATGGTCTTTAACCAGACCCACTAGTATCTCAATAACGTCCTGGGGAAAACAGCTGCCAACCTTGGCAGTCTTCAGTGGCTTCTTCATAGTAAGTCCCTTCAGGGCACTCTTCAAAACACATGCCACTGTAGAGGACAAAGTGGTCAATGGTGCACACAGTGCAGTCATCTGAGTCTGGCCCATCACAATCCTTGCAGTCTGCATGGCAGGGAAAGCAGTGCTTGTCTTCAGCGTAGAATTGAAAAGGGCAGTCCTGCACACACTTGCCCTCATGCAGGAAGAAGTTGTCCATGCACTCTACAGAGAACAGCAAACAACAGGTAAGCAAATGGGCAGCAAATTCTGAGCTCTGTAAGTGAGGGAGTGAAGAAATCCTAGGAAATCATAAATTCTGCAGTGCCTGTCATAGCAGGAGGTAAAAGGACAGCTTGGGAAGGTAGTGCTTTCTTTTTCAACTCTTTCCCCTCCAACCTGCCCATAATGGCCCAACTCTTACACAGCATCTTCTGTATTACATCAAGAGATTGAGAAGCCAAGCCATCTGTTCAGCTTTGGTGATATTAACCAAACCACGCTGCCACTGAATATAGGTGAACTTCTGCTGAGATATTGTATCTGCATTGTGAACTTCCTGCAAAATCAGGGATGTCCACATCTGAAATTTTGTTTGGTTTGTTATTAAAATACGAGTCTGGCTGGAATATATGGGTCTGAGTGTCTGTCTTTGCACAGAGCTGGGATTCAGCTGCTAATTTTGAGTACCTTGTTTATGTTTGGTTTTTTTTTTTTTAAATTTCATCCATGTTTGTGTTTCTGGAATGACTTGCTGAATACTAAGTATCCCGGAAATTTCTGTTGGGGCATTCAGACTCACCAGGATACCCAAGGCTTTCCTAATATACTTCATTACAGAGATTTCATTCTCTACCACGAGTAGTCATTTGCAAAAATGGTAGAGAGATGTAAAGTTCAACCAAACTAGGAAAGAAACATTCTGTATTTCACATTGTGTATGCAGGTGTTTAGGCATGGATACACTAGGTCAGAAATATAATCAAACCAGTAGGAATCTCCGAAGGACAACAGACCAGACAAAGCAATGTGCAATCTTTACAGATTAATGGTTTAGACTGAGTCTAATCATAAAGCACTGATTGTTTAGCCTCTGTCAGAGGTTAGCAAGGATATATGCATTCCTTTTTTAAATTTTGCTCATTACAGAATTTTTTTTTTCTTTTCTGTCAGTCTGTCTCTAGACAGATCCAGATGGATTTTAGCCAAGTCAAGACCAGTTTTTTATAATACCTTTGCATGTTTCATTGTGAATGCACTCCTGACACATTTCAGGGCAGTGTTTGCAGATTCCTTCAGAAGCAAAATGCTTCTCTGAACAGGTAGGTTTACATTTCCAGTGCTCCAGAAGCAATGGACTGTTACAGGACAGGCATTTGGTTGCACTTCCCATGCATGTCTTACAGGATCCGCTGCATTCCTTGCAAGTCTCAGAATCATTAAAATATCCCCTATTGAATGAAAACAAACACAAAGCAAACTGGTGGTCAATGTATAGTTGTCAAACAGTCCAGGCTTTAAGAATTATGAGCATATATGAGGCTTGCTCAGCACACACATTTCACTGGATCAAACAGGTTCTTGCCCATCCTCTACTTACACCCCCTCTGTCTGAGAGCAGAAAACGTGCATGGTTAGTGTTATGAAGGGAGTGTGACCTTCCTTTTTTCTTGCACTTGCACTAAGAGATGTTGGACTTTCTTTCTTGCTTGTTTCTTGATTTCCCCCTTAGATAAGATAGGAAGATCTATAATGTTTGGGAAAAGAAAGATGCAATCTCTAGTCTTGTACAGCTGACTGTCAACAGTGATATAAGGGAAGGACAGAGAAGTATAGCCTCAGTGGCCCTAGAGAAAGAGAAGAGAAAATCCTGGAAGTGTGAAGGCTGGGAAGAGTAAGGAGGGCCAGGATTAAAAAAACCCAACAAAACCAGGATGCTTAAGTGGTTAAATGCTTAACACTTAATGCTGCATTTAGTGACAGCAAGCTAGAGACAGTGAAGAGGGAGCATGTTTTACTGGTGTCTGTGGTGTGAGAGCAACCATAGACAACCACAGTTGGGACTATTAGTCATAAAGAAAATATAACAAAAAATTGCGCCTATATTTCAGGAGAAGAGGGATAAAAGGAGAGGCTGGATGCATTCCAATCTGTCTACACTCTCAAAAATGAAATGTTACAAGGTTAAAAGGCAAGCAAGTCCACATTTTGAGGTGATTGCTAATCTATATATATATACAGCCGTTGATGAAAACTAAGGAAGAAGTTGACATAGAAAGTAGTCCCAGAACATGTACTTCATATTAAGAAGGTTGTTCTTTCTTGTACAGGGGTGCTTCTCCTTTCCTTCTTGGAGATGATCTTTCCAAAGAAAGGCTGAGGAGATGCATCAGGAGAAAGGTTAAAGAAAAGATAAGAAGAGCTGTGCCTGCCATCTATTGTCATCTTCTTTTGTTCTCTTAACCTTGGTCATGATCCTGCATCTATATCTCACCGTCCTGTCTTCTCTTGTTCCAGTCTTGAGTACTCTGCTAGCCCAGTCTTTCAAAACCCTCTGTCAGAAATTATCAGTACAGCAAGTCAACCCTTCCCATCCCCTACAGCATGTCCCAAAACTCAAAAAAAACCCCTAAAAAAATCTCATATAATCGTCTGCTCCAGTGGGGAATAGTTATGCCTCAAGAACTTTGCCTTAGAGGCTAAAACCAGAGTTTAACCATGGTGGGCTTTGCTGAATGATGTCTGGGAAGCCATTATTTATAGTCTGGAATTCGGGAAAAAGGGGGATAATAACAGCTGAAAAGACTGGTAATACATGAAAAGGTTTAATTTTGTTGTACTGACCCTGTGTGGGATACTTGTGGGGAATGAGTACTGAGAACAAAAGTATTGGTGCCAAAACATTGTCTTTGCTTGTATGCCACGATTTCTGATATTAAAAGTTGTTTCTGGACTAGAGCAGGCTTTAGTGCAATTACTTTGCATTTACTGTGACATTTGATGATCAGAATCAGTTCTTCTGGCCCTTATTGACTTATTTGACAAAGTCAGCAAGAAAGTACTGCCAGGGAATTTGTACTGATCATAAGAAAAGTAGGAATGCACATTCTAAAGAAAAAGGTTAACCAGGCAAGACCTTCATACAGCATAGCACAGGTTTTATGTGATATATAGATATGATGAATGCTGATTAAAAAAGCACAGAAACAGGAGAACCTGATATATTCAAGTGCCTGGTCTAATATCCATCACAGTCAAATGGGAATCTTTGTTTTGGAATTCCATTTATTACAGGAAAAAGTAAAGAATATAAGCCAAAGAGAGAAACACATCACTGAGCACTCTATTTCCATACCAGGACTCTGATACATCCACTTTCTGGGTTCACACCCCTGCTCTGTACTACTTTGAGGAAGGAACAAGTCAGGAGAATAACTAAAGGCTTATTTTCAGTCACCATAAAGAACCATCCGAAAGTACCATGGTCCTATTGAAGTCAATAGGAGCTGTACCTTCTGTCATAGGATTTCATGTCTAGTTTCACTTTTGATTTTTCACTTTTTCTCTAAGCAAGAGAAAATGCTGTTTATTCAGGCCAGCTGAAAATTACTTTTACCTTGTGGGAGTTTCTGGTAGCTTAGGTTACATTAAGGTCTCCCTTAAAAGGTTTATAGTGGATCCGAACTTTAAAGAGAAGGAGCACAGTGAGAAAATAAGGAACAGTCATCCAACAAGAGTTACTTACTCAGGGCATTCCTGTAAACATCTGCCTTTGTGGAGGAAGAGCAGCTGGTCCTGTTCAGCCTGACACTTCTGACAGTGCCAGTGGTCGGAGCACACCTCACAGCCATCCATGCACATCTCGCACTTTCCACTTGCAACATTGCCAAAAGATTTTTGAGGGCACAGAGAAACACAGGTATCATGGATAAGAAATTTTCCTGGCAAAAGAGCAACCCAGGTGGGGAAAGGCACCAATTAGAAATATATTTAAAAGATTCCTGCCTTGGATGGCTATAAAAAAACCTTTCAACTTCCTCAAATTTTAACTTTATACTGCTTAAAAACATGAATAAAACATTCTCTAAGCCATTTCCCAAAGTAGTTTGCTCAACCTTCACTGAAATTTAAGGTTAGAAGGAATCATCAGGATTATCTAGTACATCTTCCTGAATAAATCCCTATTCAGTCATTCCTGCATCATGTCTACAACTTTTGATTGAAAAGAGAGAAAAGGAACAACATCCACCTAACAAATTTTTTACCTGTATTGCCAAGGACACATACTTAATTCCTAGCTGACGCCTGACTTCAGCTGGCCATTATCTGATTACCTGGCTATGCTTTAAGCTGTCAAAGAACTTTCTAGTGACCGTTGAGGAAAATATTCCCTGGAGGTGTGTAGGATACAAAATGTTTTAGGCTTTTGCAAAACTTACCCAAAGAAGCTGAAGTCTCTTACCTTCTGGACACGAAGTACATGTGTCAGCAGCTTTCTCACAGGTCCTACATGAAGGGTCACAGGACTGCAATTTTTTTTTTGCATCTGGGATGAAAGGAAAAAAGTTCAGTTTTTTACTTTCTTATAGGTTTTTTTTTGTTCATTTCCTCTCCCTTTAGGAGGGCCATTTCCTATGTTTTTTTCTAAGCTGTTTTGAAAATGTACCTCTGTGAATTTTTGGAATTCACAAAGTTGAAGAACTTGATGATTGTGTCCAACTCCACTCTCTTAAAAGGTAAGTTAAGAGTTGTAATAAAGGCAAATACAAACATTATCCTGAGATTCATTAAGGCATTGTTCTGGACTGCTCATTGCAAATGAGAACAATAATCTTGCTTAATGTAAGCTTCAATGTAGTGCTCCAAAACCAAATCCAGATCTGTAAACCTAATAGATTACAAACAGTAAGAGCTAGAAAGTATGTAAATTTGGGGAACTTGGTGTAGTGAGGTATTTGCATGGAGATTTTGTACTAGCTGGTTGCAGAACACCATTACTCTGTAACTAAGGGAGAAAACTCAGAGTTCAAAGGAGAAAGAAACGAGTGTTTGGAAAGAAAATCTGTTAAATAATTCTCACCAAAGCCATTGCCTGTTATTTCCATCTGAAAGGAAGAGTCTGATGTGTGTCAGATGGAGTTTTTATGCCTGTGGAAAACTAAGACTTTGGTTATGCTTTGCATAGACTTTATTCAATGTGTTATTCAGCTCCAAGATGACAAGGAGATTCAAGGATGATACTTAATACAGAGAAAGTCTGTCGTGCAATGTGATAGGTCTCAGCATGCAGCTCTGTATTTGGATCCAAGCAATTATAACAATTGGTAAATGGATGCCTGATGAAAAAGTAATTGTGGGCCAGTGGACAGAAGACAGTAGCCTTCTGATTTTGCTGAAAATAAAAATAAAGAATAAATCAGAAGTTGGTTGCAGATTGAGCTTTGCACCTCATTTAGTACATCGAGCGCATCCTGCCAATTAAATATGTATGATTTTGTAAGTTGATGCACTGTCTGACAATATGCATTAGCCACATGCAGCATACCACTACACTTTTTTGTTCTGCCTGTTATGGCAAGGTAGTTTAAAATGTTGACATTTTGAATGAAAGTCATGAAAGCAAATGCTTTGAGTAAAAAGAAGAGGGAGGAGAACAGGAGACTTACACAGAACCTTTCCCACAAGGGGAAATGGTGGGCATTTTATTAAACAAAGAGGCAATTGGTAGAAAAGTGGGTATGTGCATAACATGGCACAGGGGCAGAAGAAAGAGGAATAATGATAAAATTATTAATAATTATTATTATTTATAACTGTACTGCTAAATAAGCTGACCCATAGCTGTCTCAGTCTAAGAAGTTAGGTCCACATTCAATGTGGCTAGGAGATGGTCCATAACAATATGTCACATCCACATCTGACCCTACCAGCAGCTCAGAACAGCTTAAAACCTCTTTGTGCTAAAAGGTCTCTCAGCATGCTGTCCCTAGCCACAAGAAAAACGACTCAGGAGGGTCCAGGAACAGGACAGCAGATCAAAACCTGGCTGTTTAATGGTAGGGCACTCAACAAAGACATGGTTAGTCATTCTTTGCAGGACTACTTGTGAATACTACCTGCACAGGGCAGTGAAAGCCTGTAGTGTTACAGCTCTTGATGGTAACTGGCACAATATTAAGCAGCGCTACATATAGCAGAAGATTAGGAGAGGTTTTCTTGTCAACACCCTTCTGGCTACAGCATCTCTGCTTCCCTGAACAAGGGCCCAAGGGTGGTTGCAGGGTCCAGGCACAGGCCGTAGGATCCACACAATAATGTATGTAACAGAAGAAAGCTGCATAGTGTCAGGGTGAATGTAGATTGTGACATGAATGTAGACTGGAGACTGGGTCTGCTCAGTTGGAGGCTAATGGATGAAGTATTAGACCCTTGTGTACACCCTGCAAGACAGCAAATAGGTTTAGTGTTGGCTTTAGTAGCCAGAAGTGTTGATGGTCATGGTGCATCAGAGACCTATCAAGGACCAAGACAGGTGGGACTAGGCCAATATTTCAGTAAGTACTACCTGAAGACAGTTTTCAGCTCCAAAGGTACAGAGGTCTTCTGGAGGTAGAAAATGCCTAAAACTGAATTGTGAGATGTGCAGACTCAAGGACTGCTAAACAGCTGACATAAAAACCCTGGGTTTGAGTACACAGGAAGGCTGTGTCACATTTATGACTTCATATTGACCACAACTGAACCTAAGGGGTATAGTATCAAGTAATCATCACTGTGGAAAAATTAAAACCTCTGGGAAAGCTCTTTGGAAAGACCAGAACAAGTGAGAAAAGTACAGAGTCCCTGGCTTGTGGAAGAAGAAAAGGTGGATGTATAAGCATTGGGAGCCCAAGACGTGGAGAAGGAGGGATTTACTATTAAGTAACTTCTGAAGTTGCAGGGGTGGGAACACAGGGGTAGGTATTGATGAAGGACTAGAGAGACACAAGGAGACCTCAGTGCATGAAGCAAGTTCAGTGCTACCTAAAGCAGCAATGAAATGCCCCGTCTTCTGGTGTCAACAGTATAACTGGGGCCTCTTGCAATGAGGTTCCTGCTGCTGGGGAGGCCGTTGTCAGATTCATTGAACATTCAGGATGAAAGGAAATTTCTTGAAAAATCCTGATTAGGCTCTGTACTTTGTGCTATCTATGCATAAGTTATATATTTACATATAGATAAATAGTTGTGTAGTTTAGGGAGTGAAGAACTAGAGTTACAAATTCATTTTAAAATACAATTTTTAGTTGCCTGTAAGTTTCACCCTTCTTGAGGAGAATGAGCATTTTGTTCCGCTTTTCTTAGCCCTTTTAATAGTGTGGATGGCTATCTTGTAAGGCTTTCTGCAATAGGAGGCCCTGTGAGTTTAGATCCTTTCTGTCTCTTGCTAAGATATTTTTATGGCTTTTTTTCCTGCTGAAGATCTATTTTCTGTATTTCAGGTTAAAACTTGCTGTTCCAAGAGGATTCTAGTCTGTTTAAGTGCCCCTGAATGTAGAGGGCAGTTTGAGTCTCTCTCAAGCCTCTAGCCCCATATAACTCACAAGCATTTTGAGTTTGCTTATTCAAATAATCCTCAAAATAACTTGCTGATGACCATTGCTTACTCGTGTGAGATGCAGAAATTCACTGTCACAAGACTTTTCTGGAGAGGCTACTCCTTAGCTTCATGTTTTTTCCTGATGCTTCATTATTGAACAAATCCTTCAAGAGTGTCCTTCTTGATGTCATCTGTGAGAATATAAAGACTACTCCAGAAAAGCTGGATGTTTGGCATTAATAGATTTTCTATTCTCCTAACCTTAAATATGCAGACCTTCTTTCTTTTTCTGCTCTTAAGAGAAGATACCCACTGGCCTGCAAATCCTAAGATTTTTCCCTTTTAGAGAATAATCATTTGGCACTCTCTGAAAAAGAACATTGAATAACTGATGATATATTGCACAGCCATATAGTTTTTAATCAATGTTTTCACTTTTCCTCTAGAACCTTGGCTGAAAGAAAGACCAACTCTTCCTGATGTCTGCCTGCAGTTGCACATCCTCTGTTCCTCCATCAGTTGCTTTGATAAACTTTCAGAATTTGTGAAGGCAGAGGTCAGGTTTTCCCACTGAAAATGTCATTGGCCTTTTTCTAAATATGCAGTAAATGATACAAATTTTCATTTCCCTTTTCAGCAGCTTTGCATCCAGCTACCTTACCCTGGCTTATGTTTTATTTTTTTAAAATCCCTACTGGGTAGTTTTAAGTGCTGTAATTTAATACCAGTTATGTGTGTGAAGAAGCAAGCCAGAAATATTACTGAAGTATGTGTTGCCAGGGGAAAAGGACCTTGATCCTGGCAAGAGAGTTGGTGTAATATAAAAAATAAACAGCAGGAAGGCAGGGTTAAGCAGAGAAGTTGTTAACTACTGCTGAAGAATGTTTTAAAAAGCTCATTGTTTCAAAAACATTTCAAGCCATACAATTAAAAATAAAGATCTTTTTCGGTGAAGTACTTCTTATTTCCATTTAATCCTTGCCCCTTTGGCAGAATTTGTTGTTTTCTGTAATATGTGCTAGTCACCACCAGAGGGGAATGTACACAAGCAATTGGGCTCCTGGTAGTTGGCACGGGAGAAAACCTTTAGCTTTCCAGTCAAATATAAGGACTTAAATGCCCCAACTTTAGTATTGACAGAAGAAATCTTACAATGACTTTAAAAAAAAAAAAAAATTCTGGACAGTTGAAAGGATTTTTTCCTGTGAAAAAGCTCTTAATGACTGGAAATAGGCTTTCATTCACTAAAAAAAACCCACTCCACACATGTTTAGAATAATGTGAAGTTTTTATATGTAATTTTCTTGCACAGCTAAAAGTTCCCCAAATGGGCAAATGTGATGCGAGAGATTTGTTTCTGGAAACCTGTGCACAGTACTTTCAATAATGTAAACAGAGCTTTCCAAAGCATAGCCTTACGAAACTGAAAAATGGCCAGACATGTATTTCCTTGGTCTTTGGACTGATAGTAAATGGAAAGCTTAGAAATGACTGGGTTTAGCTCTTAGGTTGTATTTTGATTTCCCCTAAAGAATGCCATTCTGTACTTGAGGATCCAACAAGCTTTCCTTTAAAATTTCAGTCTGCAGCTCTTATGGTTGCATATGAAACTTGCAAATGTAGAAGCTGTAAGACTATGGTGTAGAGTGGTGAACCACTCATATTCTAGAAGTGGGACATTGACTCTGAAAAAACACTGCATCCTATTACTATACTGTTCTGCTCTTCTTTTTTTAAAGGCCAATACCTGTGACCTTTTCAGACCTACTAAACTGTTTTTATCCTTACGCTCATATTCTTTCTTGGGTTTTTTTGGTTTTGGTTTTGGTTTTGGTTTTTTCCCCCCCAAATGAAAACGCCTTCTATTTAAACTCTATTCAGCCCAGAATCTGACTCAGGTCACATTGATTCTTGTGTCTGTGTCAGAATGACTAACAACTGTGACATACACCCAGCTCAGTCTCTCCTATGCCTTTCTAGAAACTGAGAAACGGAATCACAGTGTGCCATTTCTTGAGCTAAGGTTTACTGCAGCTCTGAAGCTACCATAATGCTCTTGCCCATTCAGTCTATTCAAGGGATTATCAACCTGGAAGGGTGGGGGAAGACTGAAAGATATATTTTTTCATATTTTCTTTTCTCATTTAGACTTGTGCAACATGAATGAGACAATGGCAGAATTTCTTGAAACCTAGTACTATAAGACTTTAACTGTGACCCCAAACTGAATTAAGGACAAAATGAGTGAAATTCTAGCTCCATTTAACACAATGTCCCCATATTTCCTTTCTTTTTACTTGTGATTTTACTTTGAGCTCCCAGAATTTTTCAGTCTGATTTTAGAGAAAGATTAAATGAGTCCTCAAAAATATTTAGGGTGAAAACCATAGGCCTATGTGGAAAGAAGTGTGGTCCTCTTCACATGCTCACCATTTGTCTGGAAAATGTAAACTTTATTAAGAAAACCCAACATGAAACCCTCTACAAAACCTGAGGACATATAAGCAAACTTATAGCCATATCTAAAGAGACACACCTTTAAATATAATAGCATTTGAAGTACCTTATGATCCCACCTGAATGTCATTTAAACCCACAACTGCATTATAAGAGTTCTTACTAGTATATACTCATCCTCTTTGTGCTGTCCATCTTGCTCTCTCTACCTGCTCCTTATGGACAATAGATCTTTATACCAGGTAGTGCAAGCAGTAAGTGTTCAGACAGATAAAAGATAGTTTGTTTTCTTCTTCTTTAAATCTTATTTATTCATGTTCTTCTATGAGTAAAAGGGACACTTAAAAACTTGTATTTTTAAGTTGCTGTCATAGAATCGTTTAGGCTGGAAAAGACATTTATGATCATCAAGTCCAACTGTTAACATAGCACTGCTGAGTCCACCACTAAACCCTAAGCACCACATCTACACATCTTTTAAATATCTCCAGGGATGGTCACTCAACTACTTCCCTGGGCAGCCTGTTCTAATGCTTGACAACCCTTTCTGTGAAGAAATTTTTTCTAATAACCAATCTAAACCTCCCCTGATGTAACTTGAGCCCATTTCCTCTTGTCCTATCACTAAGTACTTGGGAGAAGAGACCAACACCCACCTCACTACAACCTCCTTTCAGGTAGTTGTAGAGAGCAAGAAGGTCTCCCCTCAGCCTCCTCTTCTCCAGACTAAACACCCCCAGTTCCCTCAGCCACTCCTCATAAGGCCTGTGCTCCAGACCCTTCAACAGCTTCATTGCCCTTCTCTGAACACGCTCCAGCACCTCAATGTCTTCCTTGTATTGAGGGGCCCAAAACTGGACACAGTATTCCAGGTGCAGCCTCACCACTGCTGAGCACCGAGCATGGGGGAATGGTCACCTCCCTGCTCCTGCTGGCCACATGATTTCTGATTCAAGCCAGGATGCTGTTGGCCTTCTTGGCCACCTGGGCACACTGCAGGCTCATATTCAGCTGGCTGTCAACCAACACCCCCAGGTCTTTTTCCACCGGGCAGCTTTCCAGCCACTCTTCCCCAAGCCTGTAGCATTGCATGGGGTTGTTGTGACCCAAGTGCAGGACCCAGCACTTGGCCTTGTTGAGTCTCATGCAATTGGCCTCGGCCCATCTATCCAGCCTGTCCAGGTCCCTCTGCAGGGCCTTCCTACCCTCAAGCAGATCAACACTCCTGCCCAAATTGGTGTCATCTGCAAACTTACTGAGGATCCCCTCATCCAGATCATTGATAAAGATATTAAAGAGAACTGGCCCCAATACTGAGCCCCGGGGAACATGTGACTGGTCACCAACTGGATTTAAGTCCATTCACCATGAGTATTGAAGTAGCTCCCTGTGTACATTTATAATACCCTTATCTTCTAGTCAAAAACACATTGACTTCTACAAGGAGAGTATTTTTTACGGTAAAGTTTATTGTTGGACCTTGGTACAATTGCTCCAGTGAGGAATGCAGAAGGAATTAAGTGCCATGGTTGTTTGTAACTGCAAGTGTATTCCTTTTAGAAGGTCACCTGTCTAGCTTTTACACCGTGTAGTGAGATGTGATTTGAATGTGATCCAGCTGAGATGCTACTTAGTTCATTAGATTTTATTCTGCACATGGCACTGGCCTTGCAAAAGTGGTACAGTCATGAATAAAACCACAAAACCAGGTTATGTATCTCCACGAGGTAACTACAATTACATAGGCACAGTAAAACATAATGAAAACAATATACATATGTAATAAAATACTAGACCTGTGACATTTTGAAGACTTACGTGAACTGTAAATTTAACAAAACTATAGCAGTGCTGAGAAGCAAATCACAGTCCCCAATAACTGTTAATTCCCAGTCTAGTTATCTTGTAACTACCTTAGTATCACATTACAAACAAGTATCTGGAATATGAAATTGGCATGACTAAGAACATATGGGATAACGAATCATTTTTCCTTGCCTCTAGCAACCTGAAATTTCACATACAGATGATGCTTAAAAAGTCTCTTAACTCTTCCCATGATGCTCTAATTCTGCAATCTAAATGTCATAACATTTTCACATTTGGAAAACTATGACCCATTCTCTCTTGCTGATGATTTCTCTAGTGTCTTCTGCCCACCTGTTCATTTCTCCCCCCACCCCTTCCATGTTCTGAGACCTTTATAAGTATATCTGCATAGCTGCATTAAGGTCCTTTCAAATAACCCTTTTAAAGCCTGAATTATTGCTTTCTCTCAAACAGTATGTTTTCACTGGTTTTGTTTTACTCTGTATTTAGGAAAAAGAAAATATACAAGATAGATGCAGTTGGTCAATGACTGCTTGTGGGAGGTTGCTCTTATTATTGGGGGCGGTATGTAATAGTAAACAGAACCAGCTGCTATTTAGCTGCATAATTTACTACAGCATATATTATCTGCATGTAAAGAAGCACATATTCCATTTTTAGTTTGCATCAGAAACAGACCTCATTCCATACCCATTTTTTTCCTTTTGTACTTTTCAGAAGAATGTGGTAGACTAAACCATGTAACCGAGGAATGAACAAGTTTTTAGGGTGCGGTATTTACAGTGAACAGACAAAATGAAGACCTGACCATAACTTGCAAAACTTCTAATCCAGTTGAAAGGGTGTGTGTATTCACTTGGTGAATCAAGCTTACACTAGTGTGCCTCCTGGCTTGCAAAGTAATTTCATCATCTGGTACATGAGATAAAACACAGATGTTTCTCGCTAGAAACGCAGAGCTCAATTTCGCTCCCCCCCCGCCCCTTTCTTGGCTTGCCCTGTCTTTTTAAAAGCCTGGATAACAGACATAGTCTGTTTCATTATTTCAGACCTGGATATGACTTATTAATGATTCCTGATATGAATTGAACTGTTTGTCCACCAGAGTATACCCCCAAAGTAAATATCACTTTAGAAAGTTTTTTTTTTAATAGAATGTTTTGATTGTTGGAATGTATGCATATAAACATTCATAGGACTGGTCAATCATTTATCCTTGCACAAGAAATAGAAGTGAAAGCTTAAATATGGGAAAAAAGTGTATTCCGTATTCACAAAGGTTTTAATCCTCACCTAGATGGACTAGTCTCTCAAACTGCAAAGTCAGACTCTATGTTGGTTTCTGTGTGGCAGGCTCTGATGCACTGCCTTTAATTTATGTTAGTCTTGGAATCAAACAAAACAACGGTCTTTGTTTCCCAAAACTCACTTTGTCCTATATAGTACGTCAATACGGTCACTAAAACCACAGCAGAACCCACGGAATCCATGTGGTTGGAAGAGCCAAAGAGGTTTCATTATTTGTAAATACAGTTCAAGGTCCAATACCTCAACTCTCTGTTAGTAACATTTCTAAAAAAAAGTGTAAATAGAAGACTGACGTGGTAAAAGCTGATGTAAACTACTGGATTTGGAAATTTTGGCTATCTTCCTTGTTGTGTTGTCTTCCTGCATTGTCTGGAGCAGGGCATGTGCTGAGGATGAGCTTGGTGCAGTCTCATCTTCATTCCCATGACAGGGGCGAGGTTGTTTATTTCATACTTGACCCCCACACCCAGTTCAGTCCCCCGAAGTGGGAGGACTAATAATTGTCTGGCCTGTATTTTTTAATTAGATTCTTTAATTCAGGCCACTGAAGCTTAGAGGCAGCTCTGCCATAGTGCTGCACCAATGTAAATGTCTTGAGGACACTGAGCACCCAGTGGAAGAAGTGTATATTGATAAAGAGGCAGAGAGAACGAGAGCCAAAAGCCAAATCTCAGCCACAGTCTTTCCCACACTGGGCTGGTGAGCAAACATGAAAGTATTTTAATACCTTCTGTAAAATGGACAAGCTTCTTGGACCATGCCCGTGCTGCATGACAGGCTACCCTTAGTAACTGAGTTTGGCAACAGATGAGATGGAAGATCCTCATATTTTGCTAAGAAGAAATAACCCTGGAGAAAATCAAAGTACCTATAAATAAGCTAAAGAACAAAGAAAGTAAATTGGGATAAAATAATTGGAGATCTGTCCAGAGAAAGCACTGAAAAACTTGGAAAGATGCCATGACTTTGCACCCATGTATGAAAAAAAAAATTTCTCTGTCCCCATGATCTTCTTTAAAATAAGTAATGGAAAAGAGGAGGCCCTACATAAATGCTCAAGAAAATCTGGAGAGGGATCATTGTTCCAGGCCCAGGGAGTTTTTCTGTACAGGTATGCCAGCCAGAATCCTACTGACAATAAGTTTGAAGGAGCACAGATAGGTTTTCATTTTGTCCATTCTTGTACTGATCCAACAACATTGTTGAACAAAGCAATAAAAGACAGTGGCTGCCTATCCTAGATTTTATTGGTTTTCAGAAAGCTTTTGACAATGAAGAAAATAATTCTAACAGATGGTGTAACTCTGTTTCTTTTTCTTTTTTTTTTTCTTTTAAAATTATCCACATATTTTGAAACATTATCAGGATATGAGATCTACTGCAGTCCCTAACTAAGAACTACCCTGTTGGTGTGATGTACTGCTAGAGTTAAATGTGGTCCTGCCTGAATCCTCTATTTTTTGTTAAGGATTTTCAGCATGGAACGAGCATTTCAAATATAGATGGCACAGCTGGAAATCTGGACTCAGCTGATACCTGGCCCTTGAAAGCATCATCAAAAGAAATGAGTGAAAGAGTGATATTCTAGCCAAAAAATCAACCATTTAGATTTTGTTAATTAGCAAATGAAAATGACCGTTACCAGAACCAGATGATCCTACAGTATCTGAGCAAGAAACCTCACAAACTGTTGATAAATGTAGTTATTCGGGGTGTAACCTCAGTAAAGACAGTGACAACTTCATTAACATTTTGACTTGAAGGTTACTACTGTTTGGAAGCCTACCCTGGTGAGAAAAGGCTCAAGATCTCACCAAGTTCAACATCATTTCCTCAGCAGTTACATGGCATAGCAGCTATCATAGCTGCAGGAATCCCAGCAAGTCTATCCCAGAGAAGGTGAAGAGCCTCCAGCCAGGTTCCGTGGGCTCCCATCACCAGCTGCAGCAGAAATCCTGTGACTTTGGAGCAGTCATTAATGTTCAAGCCAGTACAGCTCTGAGAGATATGTGTCTTACAGTTTGAAATGCCCCTAAGAAAGATGTATTTTAACTACTGAAAGGAGAGAGAAATGGTATGCAAGATGGAGAGAAAGAGGTTTCACAGCACAGTGATACTGATATATACAGAACTATGTCAGCTGCCTGATCAAAAGAAGAAACCTGATAATAAGTCACCTCATTTGACAGTGTGAGAAATAGATAACCAAAATACAGATGCGCTCTTTCCATGACACTGATGTAGATAGTCTCAAATTGAAAAAATTACTTACTCATATGGATGAAACACAAGGAAATGCATGGAGGAGACCAACTTTCTATTAATAGCTCTCCTTTTTAAGTGTCTCTGATCTTTTTCTGAAGTGAAAATATGTTATTCCTTTCGATACAACATTTCTCCGTAGATAGGCAATGAATAGAAATGGTCAATATTTTTTCTGAAAATATTTGTTACTATATTTTAATTTTTAATGCAAGGTCATATAGATCTAAGGATAGTCATTCTTTGATGTGTTTGAGTCAAATAAAGACATAGGAATCAGAAGAAAATTTGTATTTGATAGAAAAATAAAGCTAGCAGGGACCTTAAGTAATCTAGTCTCTTACTCAACTTGGTAAACATCCCTGTCAGATGCTTTTCTTGTGTTCTTAAAGACCACTAGTAATGGAAATCCTGAAAGCTCCTCAAAGATTCTACTGTTACTCCATTATTCCACTGAAAGTCCCCTTTCTTCCAATGCCAAATCTAAAACTCCTTTTCTGGATTTTAAGTCCTGTTTACTGCACTTACAGAGACCCGATCTATTCCTTTCTTCTTTGTGATTGTGCTCCTCTTAGCTCTCTCGTTTAATCACAAGCCCCTCATTTATTTCAACCTTTCATTGTAAATATTTTTTTCCTTAGATTTCTGGTAATCCTTACTGTTTCCTCCCTAATTGGCCCACTCCTTTCTTTAAAAACTGTGCCCAAAATTGAATGTGTTATTCCAGCTGATGCTTTACAACTATAGAGTGAAAGGATTATATGACACCAACTTTCCTCATTGTTTATAGTGATCAGCAAAGCAGCTATTGAAACTCTAGAGGAAATTTTACCCTTTGTTGGAGGGTATGGAGTACATAATAACTAAAATGGCCACTTGCAATCCTAACTATTGAGATTCCACATGCTGCACAGGTTTCACTTAAAAAGAATGAATATTCATTTATGTTTTAATTTGTGTGCTGGGTGATAAATTCACCATTAGCACTGCCTCATTTGGTAACATAACCTATTCAATTGTACTTTATATAACTGACATAATGGGAATGACAAATATTCCAGTACACACTTTTCATTTAACACTTTCTTAACAAGAAATTTGTGACAGTACTGGGATGCATTTGAAGATGCTGATGAAGGGAAATAATTTTAAAAATTAATACAAATCATTCCCTTCAACAACTTTAAATTTTAAAAACATTTTCCTTCCAAAGCCTTTTTTTTTTTTTTTAACAGAGAAATTTTTTTTCCCATGCTATAGATGAGGGAACTAAGAAAGACCTGATTATTTGTGAAGGTTGTGGAAATGGCCAGGGTAGGATAAGAACTCCAGAATGTAGTTCTGCATCCTGTGTTTGGGTCCCTTAGACAGTGGTGCATGCCTACACTGGGGCGAGAAGGGAAAAGAAGAGAGCTTGCTTTTCAATACACACTACACACACATAGACACATATTTGATTCTTCCATTTCCTCCAACTTACATTCACTTCTGTGTAGGGAATCAATAGCCACAAAGCTGGTCTAACACATAGCCTATGAGGCTCCCCATACTTAAAGATAAGGCTAGATAAGGAACTCCCAGTACCTATTACCTATCTTATTACCTAGTATCTATTACCTATCTTTTACCTTTTTGATCTTTTTAGTCTTTTATTTTTTAATCTTTTATCTATCCAGATATGATAACTCCCAGATAAGGAACATCTAAGTTGTATTAAAATGTTATGCTATTTGCAGGAAGGTGAATTTCACTCTGTTGTGTGAAACACACCAATGTTTTTGGTCAGTATATTTTTAAAATGACAATGAGTTTGACAAAAGTGCAAGATCTTTCACTCAAGCTGCAAGATCATTATATCCTCTTTCCAAAACTTTTAGTAGTCTTCAGAGAAACAGAAAAGATTAAGGGTTCTGTTGCAACTTACCACTCCAGAACATCCCACTGGGTGGAGAATTTCTTGGATTCAGACACTGCCCATGAGATAGCTGGAAACTGTTTTTGCACCCAGTACAGTTCTCGTAGCTGTACCCAACACATGTTGCACAGCTCCTGTGGCAAGGTTCACATTCTCTAGAGATGTCATCAGTGAAGAAACCATCTCCACACGCACTCACACATGTGCCACCTGCAACAGAATCAGAGCCTTGCATCATGGTGTCTATTGACCCCTGCCAATCCTGACAAGGAGGTACCTCACCTATAGCATCTCTCTGTCTCCAGCAAGAAACGATTTAAGAAAAAAGCAGTATGTAAGAACCATGAAACTTTTTTTAGCTATATAAACTCTAATTTTTTAGTGTGAAACCTAAATTCAGCTCAGTTGCTTATGCAAACTTCAAAAACTTCAAACCAATCTGCACTTAAATTTATATCTAGATGGGTTTTCACACATATCCTAAATCCTGTCACATACAAATCTTACAAAAGTCCAACTCTGGATAAAAATGTTATGGCTGAGTCCCAATTATTATACTGCCCCAATATAAAATCTGGTAATAAAGTCCAGAATTCCCTAAGGTTGTTAGATGCATGCTAATTTTGAGGAGTGGATGTATCTCTAGTTTCTGGTGAATATAAATCTAAACTCAGGTAAATCTGATTCAGTTTAAGGGTTGGCATACTGCAGCAAAGCTTCTAGAAGTTGTTACACTGATAAATTTTTGAGCTTCCTCCAATTTCAATTAAAAAAAACATAGACCACCAGATCACCTCAGGTTGTGACTACAGTTTTCCATAACTGTGATGCTTTTGTACTCCACTACAGGACATCTTCAGCAGGCAATGCACAAGATTACCGTAACCTCAGAATTTCCTGTGATTCATATTAGGCACCATGTCTGAACCAGGTCTGCCTGATATATGGCTTCATAATAAAGCTAAGAGATTCCTAGTCTTGTGTGAATCTGATGTAGAATTTAGTGGTTTTAACTGAGCTCATTTCAGAGTCTTTAAGGCTTCTTACTTTATGTGGACCTGAAAGTCAAAGTAAAACCAGACTTGCAAATAGTAAAGAAATGTTTCCATGTCTTTCTGTCAGTTAAAACCCCCTTCTTTCACAAAGTCTGAATCAAATACAATATTTTTTGTATTTTCCAAAAAGAGTGGAAATGCATTAAAAATAAAACTAGGAAAAAAAAAAAAAGTAGGAATATGTAGTCAAATATATGGAACCTTTGAACCAAACAGCACCATTGACTGGCATAACCACCTTATGTTAATGCAAAGGACCCAATTTTGCAAAGTCCTAACTTCCCTCAGCCTCCACTGTCTGCCATAGAGGAGATTTATGAATTTGAGCAGTTGGGTCCAAAGTCTTTCTGTAAAGAAAAGGTCTAAAATACTTTTGTATATATGCCGTACTTGGTACTTTGCTTACCTGAGAGATAAAAGCCTTCCTTACAGGAGTTACACTTGTCCTTGTCACAGCTATCACAGTTGCTAGGACACTCTCTACACTGCAGAGAACTTTCATCTCTGTAGGTATTTTCTGGGCAGTATCTATAGCAATGTTGCTTATACCTGTAAAATAAAGTAGAACATCATTAGTAAGTTTCCTTTGAAGTCACTGAGTTTATTTTCTGTATGTTTCCAGGTATGGTAATGGTAAAGCTCTAGTCTCATCCTAATGAAAAGAAATTATTCCTCTAATGAAGGATTCAAAGTGTATTTGTGGTTATGTTACCTATTCCACTGGCAAATACTAACAAGTCATGTTTTCTAATCTCAGGGTTCTTAAATAAAACTAATTTGATTTTCTTTTTTAAATGTAGGCACAAAAATGAATGCACACTTAATTAGAAATTACTATATTGTGATTGTAAACAGCTGATAGCTTGTAAGAATATATAATCCAATGCCATTGTTTATAGCCAGCTTGAATAGCCTTTTTATCAACATTTTCTTTTATCATAGTAATTTTTACAGAGGTCTCTTAGCTGCCTCTTTGAAAAGCAGTAACGTTCTTCTTCTCCCTCCATTTAAGTTAAACTTTCAATTAATTTATATATTTTTTTCTTTTGCTTAGCCTCCTTCCATCTTTAAGTGTGCCCACTGAACTGCAAATACCAGAACTGGACACATGTCATGGTTTAGCCCGGCAGGGAGCTGAACACCACACAGCCGTTCACTCACTCCTCCTAGTGGGGTGGGTGAGAGAATTGGAAAAAAGGTAGAACTTGTGGGCTGAGATAAAGACAATTTAATAGGACAGCAGAGGAAGGGGAAAAAAAAATAATAATGATAAAAGAATATACAAACCAAGTGATGCACAGTGCAATTGCTCACTACCCGCTGACCGATGCCCAGACAGTCCCTGAGCAGTGATCGCTGCTCCCTGGGCAACTCCCCCCAGTTTATATGCTGAGCATGATGTCATAGGGTATGGAATAGCCCTTTGGTCAGTTTGGGTCAGGTTTCCTGGTTGTGCCCCCTCCCAGCTTCGTCTGCACCTTCAGCCTCCTCGCTGGCAGGGCAGTATGAGAAGCTGAAAGGTCCTTGCCTTAGTGTAAGCACTGCTCAGCAACAACCAAAACATCAGTGTGTTATTAACATTATTCTCACCCCAAAACCAAAACACAGTACTGTACCAGCTACTAGGAAGAAAATTAACTTTTTCCCAGCCAAAATCAGGACAACACAATGTACTAAAAGCATACTAGTTCCAAATCCAGAGGCACTGTAACTTTTAGACCCTTTCTGTTCCATACTCCTCTCTTCATATATGCAAAGTTCACATCAGTCCATAACATTTAAAAGGCCTTGACAGTGAGCAAATGGCTAGTTTTTCAGCATTTCCCACACCTTTTTCAAAAGCTACTGTTCTCAGGCCATACTTAAAAGGAATGGGATAACATGCACAGCACAGATCTATGTAGTGAAGCACGCATTTTTTGCTTTAGAAAAATGTATAGGCATGAAGAGCGATACAGTTATACTTACATATAATAGTTCTGAATGCATGTTATACACATTCTTGGGTCATCTGAAATTAAAAATGTGAAATTATGTAAATAATATTCAGAGATAAAACCAGAATTCTAAAAAGCATTGTTTCTACACCATTTTTATGTTAATATTTCTTACATTAAAATCACTATGGCCATAACTAGAACATTATTATCTCTGGATCTCTGTTTACAATTTTTGGGGACAAACTCCTCCAAAATCAGGTCCTGGCCTTTATTTTTGCAGTGACTTGTGAGTTTTGAGTCCTCAGCATAAGGTTCCTAGAAGGTACTAAGTGCTCAGGAAGTGGTGTTCTGAAAAGCAGAACCTTCCCCGGAGCTCAGGTTGGCCAAAAGGAACTCTTAAAAGGAGACTCTAAGTTATGCAAAGCTGTAGTTTCATCCTACTTCTTTATTTGTTGCAGAGATAAGTTAAAAGCATTTGGCACCTCTAAAAGCAAACTTCAAAAACATGTATAATCAGTTTAATCTTAAAAATCCTGAGCTAGACCTTTTTATTTTAGGGGGGGGAGGCAAGGCTTTTGGGTAAACTTTCTCATGAAAAGATTAATTTTTGTATTAAAAAATGTTGTTGAATGTACAGAAAAAAGTGTTATATAACTTCTTAAAACTGTTACAGTGATAGATATGGATTTATGCTCACATCAAGTAAAGAATATTTTCTAGCCTTCCATTATCTTCTATTATCTTTCTATTTCTTTTACCTTACTCAAATATCCCAAAGGGAGTGGAATGGAAAGAAACAGAACAACCTGGGTGAATGTATTTATAAACTGTTCTACTATGAAACGCCTATAAATTATTTTTGATATTAATAGTACTCATAAGGCAAAATTTTCACTGAGTCTGTTTGAACTGTGTCTACAATAAATCACACTTTACACATGCAAACTTATTAGGCAACATGCACTTGGTTTTGCAAGTAGTTCTAGCAATTTATTTATGAGGTGTAAAGTTTTACCCAGAAATGCTGCAGATCTGTGAAAATATTCTCTTTACTGTTTAGAGCACAAACAGAAACAGCAATCACCTGATCTAGTGTTCTTCGCGTTAGATTTTATGTTAAGACATGAAACACTCTTAAAATATGAAAATGTTTTCTATTAAGTCTTTCTTTACTTCTAGATAAAAGAAATGTGGTTTGTCGAGGGCTGCTTCTTGAATGATTTCTGGAATACTAATATTGTTTCCGAATAAGGACACTTCCTGAGATATTTTTTTCCCAATTCGTGTGGTTTTTTTCCTTACAGTGTTTATAGAGCATAGTTAGAAGCCAGATTGATATGATGATAAATAAGTGTATTTATACTTTTTGAAAATTATTATAGTATTGGTACATACAGTCTTTATGTTTCATTGATGGAAAGAATAGACTATGCATCAAAGAGGCATTGTTAAAATTGCTGGGGTTGCTTGTGGGCTTAGTAACTAACTCACCATGTACTTTCTGGCTTTTATGAAGAAAGGACTCTTTCCTGTGGGAGGTTCTGATGACATTTTTCTTTCCTAACTGCCTACAGTTTTGTCTGTATGAATGACTATCTATATAGCTCAGTTTGAGATAGATCTTAGCAGTAATTGCAAAGAAAGACACAATGTCTGTTTGTCCTCTGGAAAGAGATTAGAAAAATGAAGTATTAAGCAAGTGACCATTAATTAAAAATCATGCATTTTGAGTTGGTTTAGGTTCTAAGAGAAAGTATCTAGGCTGAATGGGTAAAAATAGTTTGTTTAGATTGCGGATTGGAGGAGGATATTGTGGAGAGGGCAAAAAAATGTATCACTGTAGCACTTGCACCCTGCTGCTTACACAAAGTTTAGACAGAAGTGGCAATAGCAAATACCTTATTAGAAGGCCACAAATTTCGTAGGAATAGCTGGTTTGTATTTCACTTTGGAATGCACTGAGTCTTTCTTCGAACCTAAGATTTTGGAGGTGGGGGGATGATTTCTTGACAATTTTGCAAAATGAAAACATGCGGTCATTGGGCTACTGTAGCCTAAGTCCATTTGCCAATTTGTCTACTATATTATGTTATTTATCAGCCCTTACTGAACCATTGCTCTTTCTCTTAAAGACATATCCACTAAATAGAAGCTCTACGACTTTTTGTACTTAGTTATAGTTTCTGAATTTAAACTGTTGAGGAATAATGAGCATAGTTTAGAAAGGAATGCAAAGAGGGCAGCAGTCTGATAGCAGGCAAAGAGAAAACTAAATATGCAACTACTCATAGAATCATAGAATGCTTTGGGTTGGACAGGACCTTGAGAGATGATCGAGCCCAACCCCCCTGCAGTGAGCAGGGATTGAACCTGTGACCTTGGTGTTATTAGCACCATGTTCTAACCAACTGAGCTAACCCAGCTGCAATATCAAATTTGATATTTAACGCATGCTATATTTCCAAAATCTTGGCAATGAATTTTAAGAATGAACTAAGTCTAGGGAATTTTATGGATATATACGTGCAGTTCTTCTGTAGTGGCTCCTTTAAAATCTGCCACAATCAGTTCTTGGGCTAGCAGTAACAAACATCCTATATTCACTGAGACCTTCACTTGCCCATAAAATAACAAGACCTCTGTGGAGCAAAGTGGGTTCATTGGTATGTCATGCTCCAAAAGACTTCTTGTCATAAGAACTGCTAATATTTCATCTATATTTTACAGTATGCCACTCTTTTGAAGACAGAAGCAAACGTGATCTTGATAGCAATGGAAACAGGATTCAACCAATTTTAAAATAAGGCTTCAGACACAAACAAATTCTCAGTGACTTCCTGGTTTGATTGCAGTTTTCTTAGATAAGTAAAGATGATCTAGAGTTAATAGAAAAAGTAATTTGCTTTCTTTCCTTGTTTGTAATAAACTGATACTCCTGTTCCCTCCTCTACCTGCTACCCTTCTCAAGTACAACACATTTGGAGTGCAGCTATGTTATAATGCAGGAAAGGTACGTGCAAAGATTAAATATTGGTCAAAGGCCAAACATTCATGCATTCTGTTGGAACTCTCTGATTTGAAATGAATTAGTGTTTTTCTTCTACTCTGGAAGGGAAGTATGGGCATTAGCATTACAAGCATAGCATTGTTGTGCTGGAAGGGTATTTTTGTTCAAATATGTAGAGGAACACTGCAAGTGATTTTTTTTGTCGGATTACTGTAGAGGCTTAATGAAATATTTAGTACATAAGTTCATCCATATTAAAAATGAGCTCCAGAGCATTTTGGAAATCTTTGTCACTGTTTCACTATGTTTGAGTGTTCATGGTATTTAGACAGATCCTAATTCTGGAAACTTTACGTGGCTAGCCCACTGTACTTTTGAGTAGCACTTACTCAAAGTATCCCATCTAATTAGACCCAGATCTTGCAATGACTCAGATGCATGCTTAACTTCATCTACTGTACACAATAAAGCTGGGAGTTGAAGTTAAGTGCAAGGATACATTTTGCAGGATCTGTATTTAGACTGTAACTTTTATTTTAGCTTCCTGTTTTGTTTATGAACTTTTTTAAAAATTAAATTTCTTGAACCATTTATTGGCTTAGCCGTGAGTCTAGAATGTGCTGAATACACTCAATTTTTTTTGCATTCAGAAGTTCAGGATATTCACTGCCTGGGACTTAATGCCTGGTTTACCTTTCTTTTCCATTTTAATTAAATCTAATGATTGAAAATGATTTTATATTACATTGCAGTTTTCCTTTAAGGGCCAGCCTGCAGTAATTGTTTAATTTCAACAGTTACTGCTAGATTTTATTTGCCTTTTACATTCCCCTGAATAATAATTTACAATAATCTGAAAAAAAGTACTATAAATTGTAATGTATCACCAACAAGAGTAATTCTATATTTTAACTACCTTAGACCATTTTTTTCTTTAGTTTTTATGGCATCTCAATTAAAATAACTGAAATGTACAATCCAAACATAATAGCATTTTTGACTAGACAAGGGCCCAACTGAAAACTTAGCTTTCAGTAAGCCTTAAAAATGAAGATTTCTGTCACGGAACCAAGGACTCTGATTTGGATCTTTCTGTTTGTGTGAGAAGATATTTGTTTGTCTGTGTCTTTTTTGTTGTTTTTTCACCTCTTTTTCTTTTTTTTTTTGTGATTTGTCAGTAAATCAGCTTTATCTTCTTTCTTCTCATTCTGACATTATAATTTATTTTGACAAGTTATATTACCAGGAAGTGAAAGAAAGAAGAGATTGTGAATTTAAACCAAGGAAAAAACTGGATTCTGCTGTCAGTTAGATTTATATGGGGAAAAAAGGTATCAGTATTTTCTTTGGCCAAAAACTACAACTTTGGTTCAAGCAAGATATTTAATGAATTAAAAATATATGTATTTTTAAGGAAAAAAAAAAGCAAACCTTTGAATAGACTTCATGTCTTCCAAAAATGTACTTTTACTAAAATTACCTCTTTTTTTTTTTTTTTTTTTTTTTTTTAAATTAAAGCTACCTTTATTTAGGATGAAAATGAGAAAAAGAAAACCAAAAAATGTTTTGAGTGTTATGCTTGCTGTAAAGCTGGTTAACTAAAAAAATCACACAGCTCTAATCTTAATTACCTTACTCTAAAAGAGGAATAATGTCACTTGCTGTTATTGTATTTCATTGACAAAATAAAGGGATTGAGGCATATTTTCCTGTTCATATGAGAATTTTAATGTGTTGTAGTTAGAAGTAGAAATGAAGTGCAGATAAGATGAAACGAAACCATTATAATATGTGTTACGTTGTAATTATATATAATTACATATAATTATGTTATAATAGCTCCGTGGTTTGTATGACTGAGGTGAAATGTTGATAAATACATAAATAGTTGTATGTATGTTGATAAATGCATCAAATTTTGGGAGAGATTTCACTGAAGGAAAGTGATGAGATCAGGAAACTTTAAGGAACAGAAATTTTTAAAAACTGGCTTAAAAAATAAATATTGGGTCAGAACGCTCTAGTCTCTCACCAGATATAGTTGATCAGTACTGTAGTAAGATTTACACCGTCTTCAAAATGTGATAATAACCAGAGAAGTGATTGCTTACAGGCCTACAAAGAACTAGTGGTTCATTCTTACTCCTAGTAAAATAAAAGGTAAGAGCACTTCAACAGAAATGAAACCAGGAGATCAGCAGTACTATCTAACGATTAAGAAAGGCCATTCAGTTTATTTGCCTTAGATTTTATTCTATCACTCAGAAGTTATGTTATCTTTTGTTTTTACTCTACTGGCCATTGTTTCATCAAAATCTCCATGTGTTGATTTCAAGACGCATGAAAACTGCATGTTATGAAAACTGAACTTTCTGTGTGTTGAGGTGCATTTTCTGAACACACTTACTATGCTGAGATGGTCCCTTATGTTTGAATAGTTTCTTACTACACAGGTAGTTCCTCTGAGTGAATAGCATTACCCAAAGAATGCTCTCCTACAAGCAAGAATGCAGACTGTGAGCCAGAGGTCCTAAGTTTACACCACAGACATCGATGCAGGTTTAACACTAATTTGAACAGCTGGATTCCATTGGTCCTCCATTAACAAAACATTTATGCAGGCAGGATTCATATGGGAAACATCTTCTGTATATGGGGAGAGTCCAAGATTTGCACTGCTACAGTCAGTAAGTGGTTCTGTAATACACTTCCTTATTTGAAAGATCAAGACCCTGAGCTTTAGGCTGGTATAAACCCAAAGAATTGAAACAAGTACATACTGAAGTAGAGTTGCTTGACTAGAGTAGAGGAGAGTAGAGCAGGGTAGAGTAGAGAGAGTAGAGTAGAGCAGAGCAGAGCAGAATAGAATAGAGTAGAATACCATAGAATAGATTTCAGTTGGAAGGGACCTACAATGACCATCTAGTCCAACTGCCTGACCAATTCAGGCCTGACAAAGAGTTAAAGCATGTTATAAAGGGCATTGTCGAAACACCTCTTAAACACTGACAGCCACGGGGCATAGACCACCTCTCTAGGAAGCCTGTTCCAGTGTTTGACTACTCTCTCGGTTAAAAAATGCTTCTTAATGTCCAGTCTGAACCTCCCCTGGCAGAGTTCTGAGCCATTCCCATGCATCCTGTTGCTTGATCCCAGGGAGAAGTGATCAGCACCTCTTTCTCCACTTCCCCTCCTCAGGAAGCTGTAGAAAGCAATGAGATTTCTGCAATGAAAGCCCCTCAACCTCCTTGCCTCCAAACTAGACAAACCCAGAGTCCTCAGCTGCTCCTCATAGAACGTGCCTTCTGGCCCTTCCACCAGCTTTGTTGCCCTCCTCTGTACACTTTCAAGGACATTAACATCCCTTTTAAATTGTGGGGTCCAGAGCTGCACACAGTACTCAAAGTGAGGCCACACAATCCTAAATACAGTGGGATAATCCCCTCTTTTGACTGGCTGCTAATACTGCGTTTGATGCACCCCAGGGTGCAGGATGCCCTCCCGGCTGTCAGGGCACACTGCTGTCTCATCCAGCTGCCAGCCAGCACCCCCAGATCCTTTTCTGCAGGGCTGCTCTCCAGCCACTCTTCTCCCACTTTATACTTGTGCCTAGTGTTACTCCATCCCATCTGGCATTTGTTGGTGATTATAAAAAACAAAGTTCTGGTGGAGGCACCAGTCTTGGAGCCAGGTGTTGATATCCTGGGCTCGCCTGTTTCTTCCAGTGTCTCTCCTCCTTACTGGGACGACTGACCTGTGCTCCTGAATCCTTCAGCATTCTTCCCAGGGTCCTGAAAACTCTTTTGATTGACCTCAGTCTTCTTGTTGAAATATCACTGGTACCCACGTGAAAGAGCAGGAGTAGGTAATAATTTGAAGGCTGTACTAACCTCATCAGTTTTCTGATGACATCCCTGATCTCGGCCCCAGGGAGGCAGCAAACTTCCCTGAAAAGAGGGTCCAGTCTGCAGATGGTTTAGATTATATTTGTTTTAATATATTTGTTCTTCAGTAATTCCAGCAGAATGATTCAGTATCTAACATTTCTTTACTGTTTTGATTCATGGAGCTCCTGAACTGCAAATTGTTGAAGAAGTAGCAATACATGCTTTGTTTATCTTTGTAATTTTAGGAGTGCATTCATTGTTTGGTCAGTGGCTACTAGCTAGATGAACTTTTGGTCTGATCCAGTATTTTTCTTCTGTGCTCTTATTTCTACCGAGAACTCTAAAATCAGAAGTATCCTGTGTTTGCAGAACTCATGGTTCAATCTCATGTCTTAAGTTTTTCCAGTGACTTGCCCCAAGCCTGGATTTTACCCAGAAAGTAATTTTCTTTCTCAGAGAAATAAAAATTTCAAAGAAAGAATGTTTTCTTTAATACTTGCATCTTGTATCTTCAACGTGCAAGGCAATTCTCTTTTACTCTAGGAAAGACAAAATTCTCTAATGAAATGTCAGTACTGAAAATCAGAGAAGAACAGTTCCAGATCTTGATGGGCATTCTTTTTGCACAGATTACATATTCTCACTCCAGAAACCTGTGGAAACGGGTCCTATTATCTGCAAATCTAAACCCCATTCTGCAAAATTAACCTCTTGAGGAAGATTTACGCTGAGATAAAAAAGAATCCTTATCATAATTTTCTCTGGTATTTTGAAAGCCAGGGTCTATTCATCATCAGGGAAGGTTTGAAGAAATGAAGTTTTCTTTTGTGTTTCTTAGGTTGCTATAGGAACCAGATCACTTTTCACTCATTAATCATGATCACAACTGCCAGAATTGCAATCTGTACCTGTGAGCTTGAGCCTGTTCACAGTGCTGCCCTTTTAGCTATCTCACGGGTTCCTTAAGTCTTTTCCAAATACCTTTCACTCCCACTGCCTATAGCCTGTATTTTCCTCCCATCGCACTCTGTGTAATGGATCTCCTCGAACATTTGCATGTTATTTAGTCTCACCTTCTGCCTTCATAACTGTATGTTTGTATATATGTTTGTAACCCAGACCAAACTAAATAGTTAGGTTCTGGATGACCTTTGAAAGTTGTTCAGGCTTTATCTTGCTAAAATAGAGTCACACTTGGGCCTAAATGCCTATTTTGTAGGCTTTTATTCTCAGGGACAGTGCTCCTTGGGGTTTCTTGGTGTTTGTCTCTTTTGTAAGGTATCTTTGAAAGAGAAAATTGTGATGGCTATTCTGAACATTCTTCACTCTGCACCCTCACTTAGGAGCACTTTATTCTCAGTGTTAGCCTTTGAAAACAGTCCTGGTGCAAACGTTGGAAAAGCCATGTTGTGCTGCTCTCTGCAGAAACCTGGATGGGTCAAAAGGTGATATACATGGTATTTTGCTACATGGAGATGAGGTAATCTCTGGGAAGCTGTAAGAAGTGTTCATATCATAACATGTCGTACTTTCGCAAGTTGGGTGAGGTGAATAGAGGTTGGTAGAAGTGAATCAGCAAGTGGGTGAATAAGAATTGGATCAGGAATGTGTGGCTGCATGGGAGTACACTGGCAGGAAGGCAAACAAATTGGGACAATGCCTGACTTTCAGAATCCCTTCTTAGGGGAGGACCTATCCTGTTGATTCCTATGAATTTATCAATAATACCCATGAGCTCCATGTGTTGCAAATATTTAGCTCCTCAGTGCACTAGGTGCTCATATTTAGCATTATCAGTTAATGGTGTGGCAGTTTCTGGTTGTGAAGTATACATATGCGAGTCAGTAGATACTGCATAACAGAGAAGTTTGTCACTTATCACCTTCACATTTTGTGTCTGTTCATTATGCAGGTACCAAAGCGCAAATGCAAATTGTATTATCAGAAAGAGAGCAAGAGCTGAAAGTGTTTGAGAAAACACTTTGTTCCACGTGTTGTATTTTAGTCATATCAAATAACAGTTGGGATTGTTATGTTCTTGCATTGTATTGACTCTGAAATCCTCTTAGAAAAATTACTTTAAGTGGCTCAAATTCTGCAGTTTTACCTTAGTGTTCTTCCTTGTCCTGAGTGTCGGTTTATAGCTGACTGTCTTCTAAAAAGGTAAGTTTGACTCTGAAGAAAGTTTCTGAAGCTCATTACAGTTTTAAGAGTCTGGAGAAAATACGTGTGGTATTCTGAGTGATCTAAATCTTTGAGTAAGTGAACTTGCATTGAGGGGTGGAAGGTAGCTGCTGCAATGGCACAAAGAAAATCCTGCTCCTTAATGACATTGCTTCAGCAGAACTTTCTCTTTCAAAAGCTGCCTTTGAGGAAACTGGATTTAATTTTGTAGACTTCATGGTGTTTTCTGGTGCCCACCAGAAGACAAGTCATTAAAATTTAATCATGGCCTGATAGTCAGAGGTGATGAAGACCTGCAGTTCCCATGTATCTATCTGCATCAGAGGGAGCAATAGTTCATTGCTGCTCTAGAAAGTAGGCTCAGAGTGTCCAAAATTGGGTTATCAGACCTGAGGTACCAAAGTCATAATGTTGGGAGTGTGGACTTAAAATTTTTTCAGCACACTTTCTGAGACACTTTGTGTGTTCGATGTTGTGTTTGTGTTTACTTGAACAGCAGTAGGAATATATCTGAATACAGCTTGTAAGAATTTAGGATTAAACATACATATTGAGGTCACCCTTAGGATTTGACTTGTCTTTGGCTCTCACTTCAGATTTCACTGCCTGTGCAAGGGTCTGCCTTTCAGATCTTGTGGGATGCCATACATACTTGACCATGCCAATTGGGCTACTATAGTAGCAAGCAGAGTCAGATGCATTTGAGAGCATGTGGGCAGAAGAAGGTAGGGAGGTGAACCCTGCTGTGCATAGCCATTGTTTTGACACTGTGTACACACAGCCATAGATCCTTTTGGGATTAGTGCTGTCTAAGGCAATCTTCCTATTACATATCCCAGGACTTGACAGTGTCTGCAGGCAGAATGGTGTCTATGAGCATTAAAGACTCTTTATCTCCTTAAAATATGAGCAGCCTCCAAATTAATGAAGTGAATCAGACAGAAAAGTATTGCCTGAATTTAAAAGAAAGTATTTAAACTACAAGACATATCTATCCTTGATTAAGTCTCTCTGACAGTCCCTATCTTTTCTCTTAGACCTTCAGTGTAGATACAGTAAAGATATATTGACACACTGGAACCCTAAAACAAAACTGGGTCCAAACTTGGAGGAAAACAGACAGATTTTTCTTTATGCCCTGAGGATCTCAGAAAACATTACAAATGCTGTCAATGTTCCACCTCAGTATCCTCATGCCTGGTGAACACTAACCTGCAGTGTTATTTACTGGGTGAGTTTTACGTTCTTCTCTGAAGTGTCTGACGTGGGATGTAAAGTATCAAACTGATATAAAAGTATTATATCTGTGTCTTAATCCATCTGTAGAGTCACTACTGATCAAGAAGAAAGAATTCCCACATAGTCTGCCTCCATTACTTGCTCTATTCTGCTGGCACCTGGCATCATGCCAGAAGAGAGTAGATCTTACTCATTTTCTTGCCTGCATAAAGCAGGACAACATTGCCCAAGACCACAGATGGTGGTTTAATCTATTCTTTGGTGCCCTGTGAAAAAAACTTTTGGCCAAAAATTACTTGTCCTTCAGGCTGCTAGGAAAACAGGCAGTTAGTTATGTTAATTAGCATATATATCCCTCCTTAAAACTAGATCTGTGTCTACAAAAAAGAAAAAAAAAATCAATTAACCTTTGTAATTTGTAGACAGTAAGAGAATCACTTGCATTTCATTGCTCCCAATTTACAATGTAATGTCACCGTGGTCTGATAAGCCTTTTAAAATTCATACAGCTTCTATAAGTGACCCTGCACTCAGTGTAAACCAAAGAAGGTAATTATTTTTATCTCTTACAGTTTATATCAAATGATCTCAAAGCAATTCAGAAAGAGCAGATGCCTGATGATTTTTTGTGAGAGAATGATCTTGAGTCTTTTGCAGATCCATAAGTATGCACAAAGTGTATTTGCATTTGTATATGAATAACTACTTTTCAGTATGTGAACTATGTAATTTTGACTCCATTTGCTGTGATTATACATTTGGCTTCCTCCTTTTTTTTTTTTTTTTTTTTTAATGGAGCATTCCCCAGAGCTTTCCACTGCACTTCTAGTAGAAATGTTCATAGCATTGGAATGGTTTTCCTACTCCTGGTCTACAGTTCTTACTCAGGTTAAATTCCTCAATGGTGCTGAAAGGAAGATAAGATAAAGAGACACAGCAAAATCATGCAGCATTTGCTTAATTTTTAAAAAGAGAGTCCTTAGAAGGACCATAGATGTGAAACTAAATGTATCACATTCCATATTTTCTCACCTTGAACTTTTACTATTTTAAATTATTTTTATGGCAGTGTAATTTCTTTACAGCTTTCAAACCAATCCAATTCTGTTTTCTAAGACAGGCAGTTCAGCTGGTTTTTTTTTTTTTCTTTTTTTTTCCAGAAGTCTCTAAATATATCAATTTTCTGATAAGACATGAGAAACATATTACTGTGCTCATCTTATCTATTAATTAAATTATTGATATGCCAGAAAACTCATTGAGTATTAAGAGCAGAAACACAAGCAAACAGTATCTCTACCTGATTAATTTTAAGTTGAAGTTTACAGGTCATGGTTTATTTCAGGAACATGTGGTAATTTACAAAAGCTCCCTGGGACCTTGTTTTTAGCCCACTGCTGTGCTTCTGTTCCAAATAGAGCTAACATTAAACCAGCCTCTTTGACTGTCAATAATATATGCATCGTAACTGCTAAAGAGTTTCCTTAATAGTATGCCCCTTGCAAACTCTGGCATCTTAATACTTCCTACTTTACTCAGCAGTGAAAGCTAATTCAGTCTTTGTTTTACCTGCTATCTTTGAAGCTTTTGAAAAGCCTATTTTAAATCAGAACTTTGAGTGCAAGAACCTGAGAGCAAATATGTAGTGAATGTTATGGATTATTAATATTTAGGAGATGAGTGATCTTCTGAGGACAAAGATAAATGAGTACAGCCCTCTTTTTCTCTATGCCGGCTGCCCATGAACAGTCTTGCAGTCTCCTTATGCAGGCTTATTAAGCTCATATACAAAGAAAATCAGTCTCTGACTTACTTGCAATGACTATTTTTAAGACTGTTAATGCTATTCATAGTACATTTCATCCTGATTCAAAGCAAGGATTGGCACTAAACAGTTGCAGAAGAGATATAAAGAATTTTAAGTCACAAGTGTTGTGAAGAGCACTGAAAATATTACCATAGGAAAGTAACATCTGATAGCCGCAATAAAGATTGGTATTGAAACAGATTGTCTCCTTAAACTTCTTTTCTTCTTTTTCTCCCCATAACCAAGCAGACAGCTGGCATGAATCTGGATACCATGCCATACAAAAAAAAGACCATAGTGTATTTTCAGTCATGTTAAAACTTGGTCCCTCCAGCTCTTCATTCAGCAATATAGAAAGCTACAGGTGTAGTCACAGAGGAAAACATTAGGCTTGACTGCATTCATCACCGGTCATCCCCAGGGTACTCAGGCCCCTGAGCTAGAGGATAGGGATGGGGACCAGAATGGAGCCCTCACAGTCCAGGAGGAAGCAGTTAATGACCTGCTACGCCACCTGGACGCTCACAAGTCTATGGGGCCAGATGGGATCCACCCAAGAGTACCGAGGGAGCTGGCGGAGGAGCTCGCCAAGCCACTCTCCATCGTCTATCAGCAGTCCTGGTTAACAGGGGAGGTCCCTGATGACTGGAGGCTTGCCAATGTGACGCCCATCTACAAGAGGGGCCGGAAGGAGGTCCCGGGGAACTACAGGCCTGTCAGCCTGACCTCGGTGCCGGGGAAGATTATGGAGAGGTTCACCTTGAGCGAACTCCACAGGCAAGTACAGGTCAACCAGGGGATCAGACCCAGCCAGCATGGGTTCACGAAAGGCAGGTCCTGCTTGACCAACCTGATCTCCTTCTATGACCTGGTGACCCGCCTGGTAGATGATGGAAAGGCTGTGGATGTCATCTACCTGGACTTTAGCAAAGCTTTTGACACCGTCTCGCATAATATCCTCCTCGGGAAGCTGGCAGCTCACGGCTTGGACAGGCATACTCTTCGCTGGGTAAAAAACTGGTTGGGTGGCCGAGCCCAGAGAGTTGTGGTAAATGGTGTTAAGTCCAGTTGGCAGCCGGTCACGAGCGGTGTTCCCCAGGGCTTTGTTTTAGGGCCAGTCTTGTTCAATATCTTTATCAATGATCTGGATGAGGGGATCAAGTGTGCCCTCAGTAAGTTTGCAGATGACACCAAACTGGGTGGGAGTGTCGATCTGCTCGAGGGTAGGATGGCCCTGCAGAGGGACCTGGACAGGCTGGATCGATGGGCCGTGGCCAACTGTATGAGGTTCAACAAGGCCAAGTGCCGGCTCCTCCACTTCGGTCACAACAACCCCATGCAATGCTACAGGCTTGGGGAGGAATGGCTGGAAAGCTGCCTGGCCAAAAGGACCTGGGGGTGTTGGTAGATAGCCAGCTGAACATGAGCCAGCAGTGTGCCCAGGTGGCCAAGAAGGCCAACAGCATCCTGGCTTGTATCAGGAATAGTGTGGCCAGCAGGAGCAGGGAGGTGATTGTCCCCCTGTCCTCGGCGCTGGTGAGGCTGCACCTGGAATACTGTGTCCAGTTTTGGGCCCCTCAATACAAGGAAGACATTGAGGTGCTGGAGCGTGTTCAGAGACGGGCAACAAGGCTGGTGAAGGGTCTGGAGAACAAGTCTGATGAGGAGCGGCTGAGGGAACTGGGGTTGTTTAGCCTGGAGAAGAGGAGGCTGAGGGGAGACCTTATCGCTCTCTACAACTACCTGAAAGGAGGTTGTAGTGAGGTGGGTGTTGGTCTCTTCTCCCATGTAGCTAGCGATAGGATGAGAGGAAATGGGCTCAAGCTGCGCCAGGGGAGGTTTAGGTTGGAAATTAGGAAAAATTTCTTTACGGAAAGGGTTGTCAAGCGTTGGAACAGGCTGCCCAGAGAGGTGGTGGAGTCACCATCCCTGGAAGTGTTCAAAAAACAGGTAGATGTGGCACTTCGGGATATGGTTTAGTCTAGTCTACCCTTGATTGGTTTAGGTGGGCTTGGTAGTGTAGGTTAATGGTTGGACTGGATGATCTTAAGGTCTTTTCCAACCTAGACGATTCTATGATTCTATGATTCTATGATCACCAGAATCATAAGCAGTTTTATGGTATGACATATTAGATAGGATGACTCATAGAAAGAAGAAAGTAGTATATGATAAAAATCCTTACATAAGTTTGGTATGCATAAGCATTCATGATAATCTTATTTCCCAGGGAAAAGTGTTGTTGACTCAAAAGCAGAAAGAACATTGACTAGCAGTGGGAATTAATTTCTAGTTTGGAGGGGTTTTTTGCTTGTTTATTTGTTTTTTCTTATGGGGTGCTTTCACAGTTTTCTTTCCTGCTATTCACTCTCATATGTATAGCAACATTCAGTCTCCTGGTATTGATGGTAGTGACTGTTACATCTGGCCCCAAAACACATTAGGGAGCAAGGGGGAGAAACCAGAGGGCCCGGTATGAACTCCTCTGTCTGTGGAAATCTGAATTCAGGGAGGGGATGGATAGTCCTGGTAGTCTCTAATTTTAGCACTTTGAAGAACAGTCTTTGGAAATATAGGAACCCAAATTTGTTCCTCTTTTTTTTTAACAAGTAGTATTCCAGGTAAGTATTTGCAGATCAGTGAATTGCTCTAGATTTGCACCAAAAGAAGTAAAGCTTAGGTCTAGATTTTTCTTCTGCAAAGAAGAAAAATTTTAGCAAAGTCTTACTTTCTGAAATGTAGATGGTCTTATCAAAGCATTTTGGCATATCAGTACTCATTTGGGCACTACTTTACCTAAACTCTGTTCTTTCTTGAGAAGAAATTTGTCTAAGAGGTTGTAAGTGAAGACTGCCTTTCTCATGGGTCACCCTGTTGCCTCTCGGTCTTGAGTTATTGATCCATTGTACTCCTGTCCATATAGCCACAGGAAATAAAATTTTCTTAATGGAAACACAGTGGAAACAATGAATTATGATGTGTTTTGAACATTTTTAATTCTCTGTGAAGGTGAACTATTGAGATCAAAAGCACCTTCAGAGTTAAGCTGTGCTAGTTGCATCCACTTACATTAATGCAATACAGATTTGATTAAGTTCAGTAAGTTAAATGGCATTTATCTGAAGACAACAAACTCTCTGCCAAAATCATATTATGTTGACAAGGAACTTTTTTTTTTAATCCAGTGTGAAAAATGAATGAATACTTTAGTATTTTTTTAGGACAGTAGCATTGCTATTGCAGTGACTTGCTCTTGAGTTAAATTTAAGGTCTGTCCTTATCTCTATTTCCTTAAAGAAAAAACACAGGCTAATGATCTATTTTCAGGCCTAGAAATTTTGAACATCTATGATAAAGTTCTGTGTCTGATACTGGCTTCAGAAAGTCAGTAAGTGTCTCAGCTATGTGTGTGGCGTTCAGACAGGAAAAAAAAAAAAGTGCTCCAAAGATTAATAGCTAAATTAATAAAAAAAAAATTCTTATTTATGCTGGAGATGGAATTTATAAATGCTGTTCAAAAATAAATACACTGGGAAAAATACAGTTTACTTGGTGAGAGAATGCAGCAGTGACTAAATGCTCAGCAGCATGCACATAGGCTTGTGACAAGAAAAGGAGGAGGAATAATTTTTCCCTACCTTAAGAATAAGGATAAAGGTTCATAAAGGGATTATTTACCCAGTTTGCAGTTCTGGCATCCGTCTGAACAAGGTTCGCAATCTTCGGAGTCAGGATCTTCCACTTCACCTGTGTTTTGAAAATCACCGATTTTGGGTTAATTCTAGATAAGGGAAGGCCAACAGTTGGAAGCACTCAGCAAGGTTCCTGGAAATAAACTTTATTCAAATCCAAAAAGGAGAAAGCTTCGCACCAATTTCTTTTCTCATTTTCCCCTGTGTAACCCCACTCAATTTGATGACAATAGTCCTATTTTAGTTTAACAAAATATTAGAAGGGAATCAGAGCTGGAGTTTAAGGACCTCAGGATCAGATATGATTGTATATGTCAAAACAGGAACCAAGACCCTTAATGACATTTCTGTAACAGATTAAATAAGAGTATTTGTTAACTCCTACTGAAGGATGCTTACCTTCTCTACAGCTATGCTTCTGACATGTGCTTTGAGTAAGGTAGTAGCCTCTGAAACATCTTTTGCAATGGCTGGAATTCAGGCACACCTCACAGTGGCCAGAGCAAGCCACACAGGTGTGCTCTGAATGGTAGTGACCTGCAGGACAGCTCTCTCGGCACTCCCCATGATACAGGAAACGTTCAATCCCTCTTCTATCTGTGTGGATACAAACAGGAAAAAGATGTCAGCAACAGAGGACATTTGGGAACAAGAAGCAGCTTTATGAAGCACCAGTGCTTCAGCTGATGAAATTTAATATTGTTCACTAACTGCTAGATTTGTACAGTTTTACACCAGATGAGCTAAAATGTATAAAAGGTTCAGGACATCAAACCTTCCACATTCCTGGAGATTTATGACATATAAAGATGTCATGCTAGTGAATAATTACTGTTTACATCCATCAATCTAATAAAATAAGGATCAAGAGATTTCCATTACTGAGTCCCCTTGCAATGAACATACAAGTATTTGCACATGCAGATGTAGAATTGCCATTAGGAAAGCAAAGCTGCACACTTCACCTTTGGAAAGGATCAGTCTGTGTCCATAGTAGGTTAAACTGTCATCCTCATCCCAGTCTAGTCACAGATAGACTCCAGAATCAGTTATATTTGAATCTGAATAGCAAGTGTGCATCTATTTGCTATGAGAGCAATTGCATTCCCTAGTCCATGGGGAACTGGGAGGTCCCCTGCTTCAAATGCTTCTGAATGAAACCTGTGAAAACATCTACAACTCCATGTGCCAGGTGCTGCAACATGGGGAGTTTTCTAATGGGTTGCCCTACAGTACAAACTACATACATTATTGTGTTAAGCGTGTTTGCCTGCTTTAACTATGGAGCAAGAATTTGCTTACCATAATGTACTTTTGAAACTGCAGAGACAGTAGCTATAAGGAATAATTGCTACACCATAGCAGAACTATTCAGACTTTGTTTCTTTTACTTTTCATGTACATATCTTTAGAATGGTGTTTTCCAGCCTCCTCAGGGTCTGACTCTCATCAGTGTCCTCATTTCTTGATACACAGAAATACAGAAATTTATATTGCTGTCCACCATAGGGAGAGACTTCAGGAACAATTATACAAACTTCTCCCTCACATTGGACGTGAGGTACCATTTGAAAACTTTGTCTACTCAGTCACATTAGCAAAGTAAGAATGTCAATCTCTATCAGCAAGACAAATAAATGCCAGCCATACTAGTGTTTTCTTGTCATCTGAACACTTATTACTAAATAAATCATGGACCATTAATGACTAGGAGTGAACTGGAAGCAGCTGCTGAAAGGAAAAAGGCTGTGAATCCATTGTAAGTCCTCAGAAAAAGCTCACCAAAAATTACTTTTTATTAAGTGAATTGAAAGTTAAATCTTCCTCATTTCCAAGGGCTGTTCAGGCTAGTTACACATACTTGTATGTAATAGCCTCAAGTTCTTCAGCAATCAGGTGTTACAGAGGTGAGAGGAAATAATTTTTATAACGGAGCTTCAAAAAGAGAGGAGTTGCTTTTTAGAACAACCACAAATTTAACTGTATTATCCTCTCTCTCAATCTAAGCTCTATAAAAATGTGTCAAAAAGAGAAGTTTCTATGTGTGTCAGTGGTAAGCTTCTCTCTGCAGGCCCCGTTTGTCCAGCTGTGGGGACACAGCAGTCTGCAGTGGAACCCACCACGCTTGTTTCCTAGCCTTCTCCAGACAGATGGTTTGGAAAACACCCTGGCTCCCTGCCTGCTTGTGCAAGCAAGCTTGCTCCATTTCAGTGTAGCACATACTGTGTAGAGGCTGGGGGAGGGATGTATGGTGCTTTCTTTTCCAGAGGCAAGCTATGTAGGTTTTCTGTCCTTTTTTTCCCCTGCTACTCCTTTTGTTTCTGTTAACATAGCTCCTATTCAAAATATACCAAGGGAAATACATAAAGATGCAAGGACAATGCTGAGTTGTCTTTTCTTGTACTTTTTGAAAAATAAATTGAGCTCCAACTCCCTTCAGGGTTAAAACAAGACTATGATGCAGATCAACAGCAAAAGCACTAGTTATTTTATTGGCTCTAACGACTGGTCCTGAGAGCAGAGGGAAAAAGGAACTTGGAGGCCAAGGAAGAGGAAAAAGCTGCCAGAGGAAATCTTTTTTACCTGTTCCACAAGTGGTGCATTTGTTAGGTTCACTTCCACTGCAGTCCAGGCAGGTATGATGGCACAAATGACATTGTCTTTTGAATTCAAACTTTCCTTTGGGGCATTGCATAACACAGCGACCATTGTCAAAGGCTCTTTTGAGGCAGAGAGAGGCATAATTACAAATTCAGCAACTATTTGTTCTTTAATTTTAAAGGAAACTAACAAGAAATCCAAGACATTCTTTGTTCACTCTATTTACAAGAGTCTGTACACATTATTCCTTCATTTTTCTGATCTTATTTATAGTATTTACTAAGTGAAAAGTCAACCATATTTTGAACCTGGTTCTTAGACTTCAGAGACTACTTTTTTCTAAGATTTTTCTGAGAAAAGTCACCTTTTGGTCCTGTACCTAGATGTTCCTCTACCACAATCCCTGCAGTGGTTACTGATGTCTGTTAGAAGGAAAGCAAGGCTTGGTCTTTCTCTGTGAAGGAATGATCAATCTGTTGCAGTTTCTTATTAGTTTTACTTTAAAGGCTCCCTGTGAAAAGTACTATGGCTTCACTGCAATGGCTTTGAACATGAAGTTGAACATCTATCTGAATCTTGGCGTTCAGGAGCTATATTTTTAGACTTGCATATCTGCAAACACTTAGGAGTTTTGCTGCTAAAAGTTCTTTTGCTGGTTAATGAAGTATTTGCTACAGAATCCTTTTATGTGATGAAAATTTCTGGTCCGTTTTTCACTGCTACTTAATGTCTACTGGCTTTAATCTGTTTGGGAGAAAAGTAGAAAAGCAACAATACAGATATGACTATTAAAAAAAAGTAAGTCGGCTAGAATTTGAGAGTGTTTTCAATATTAAGAAAATAAGAGACACCACAATCTTTCACACCTAACTGCTTTGACCAGTTTGGTATCTGAGGACTTGGGACTCAATTTCTAGAGAGGCTGAGCACTATTCAGGATCTTAGCACAGATTTTGAGAGTATCAGCTTGTCCATACACCTAGGGAATAGTAGGCTTTCCATAACATTAAGATAGTGCATACTTCCTTGGAGCCAGCCAATGGCATTAAAGAATGCCTGCAATGTGCCTTCATGAATTTCAGTTGCTATGGTCATTGTCAGTTTTATTCTGAAAGAGGAGGAGAAAAATATCTGCAAAGTTTAAAACTAATTTTGTCAAATAGTCTTTGAAACCATTTAAAATTTACTGTGATTGGGAAAGTCTAGGCTTGTGAAGTGTAAAGATAGAAGAATAGGCTATCATGCAAACAGTCTTCCTGAAAGTGCACGTAACAAAGAAAACTTAGGAATTGATTAAAAAGACTTGCAAGGCTGAAGACAGGGTGCTGGAGGGACTCAGGGAGAAGCTTGTGTGGCTATACAAGTTATTCCACAAAGATGCATCTCTGATCCAGAGTCTGACAGCAAGATAGGCCTATGCAGACTGTAGCTCATATAGCTATACCTGCATATTTAAGACTATTATTCAGCTCTTCATGGGGACTGCAGCCCTCTCTGGTTGGCTTCTGTGCAAATGGGACAATGTGACAGAAGTACTGGAGCTAGCTGGGCTATGCTTATATGACATACAAGTATTACTGTATTTTACTGCATGTACTGGCTGTAATGATAACCATCCTTACCAACAGCTCACACAGTGGTAAAGTACATTCTTCTTGCTCTTTGTTATGTTGCTTCTAATGAAAGACACCAGCAGGTCAGATCTTGCCACTAACCTTTGTAGCTCAAACAGTAAAGAGACGGATGAGGAATTTTGTGAAAACCAGTTTGGCTGCACAAAAAACTACAATTCCATAATTTTTAAAAACAGGTCTCAGCATTTTCAATTGTCAAACAAGAAGATGATCTGACAGAAACAAGAAGATGGCCTGACAGTAACAAGAAGATAGTCTGACAGTGATTTTATTATGAAATAAGGTGACATTTACTGCTGAATTTTCACAAAGAAGAGGAATTGTTCAGTGTTTTCATTTTCACACTATTTTTGGTAATCTCCCCCACCACTGCCAAGTCTTTTCATCCTTTTCAAAGAGGAAAGGTGTTCCCCTGTAGGAAACCAGCACTGCTGAATTTTAGTCTGTATTGTCTAATGGCCACTCATTACTGTCTTCAATAGACACAATCTGAAGCTCTCAAGAGTGACAGGATTTAGGATTCTGTTTCAATTAAACAGGTCTATTTCAAGTACATGATGAATAATGTCCACTGGAAGGATTTACACTTTATCCTCTGGGTGAGATTTTTCTTTATTATTATTTCTTGTACTACTGACTTACCTAATATAACTTTTTCTAACAGCTTTCAAAATGTGCAGAAGGAGCACAGAATGCTTTTGGAAACCTTAGATACCAACACTAAAAACCATTAGAAGATTTGTTATGGTGGAGACAGTAGCACCCTTCCAAAAGGTCACAGAGACCTTATTCCTGTAAATGCCTAGGTGGTTTTGCCTAATGGCATTATTCTGTGCCATCTTTGTTTTGCAGATATCTCTGTGTAAATTTCACAAAATAGGTTGTGAGGAAACACAGACAATCTAATTTAAATGCAATTGTGAATCAGAGAAATCCAGTCTGCAGTCTAAAATTCTGCCCGGACTTCCTGTGCTAATGTCATTTCTGATGTAACACACCTTAATTCAATACTGTTTCCTCAGTTATGAATTTGTTTAGAGTCCACTGGTCCTGGTGTGTCGTTTATTGGCATAGTCATATTATAGCTATTTGCAGGGTAAATTGCAGGATTGCTTGGGGATTTTTTCTATGCCTTACAGAACCTGACTGATTCTGATTTCATACCAGTGTAAATATCAGCTGCCTACAATGCAGTCCAGCACAACAGAACCAGACCTTTGGGTGTGAGAATAAAGCTACTGGTAGGACATGAGTTTAAAACCAGTAGACTCCTGGATTAGGTGCAAGATGACCCAAACACAAGCATCTGATCTGCAATGTCCTGTGGAAAAGCTTCATTCTAGTCCTGTTCACTCCTCATGGCAGGTTAGAAAAATCAGCCTGACTTAAAATGCCTCAGTGAGGGGACAGACGATATTTAGGTGCCATGAATACCTCCTGAATTATCTGATTGCTAGCCTCAGTGTCCATATTCATGCCTTGTGCCAAACTCCATCACTGTGTACAACTACAGATCCCCTAGACTCTTGTTGTTAAATTTGTCACTGTTGTGATTCTAACAATTACAATTTTGAAAGAATGACAATGAAAGAAAGACTATTTCACATAGTAAAAGAAATTTTTCTCTATCTGTGGGAATCATCTGGCTAAACATCAACTGCTTGTGTAGCCAGCTGTCTTGTTCACATAACACTTTGTTTTCTCAGTTGCCCTGGTTTTGTTTGCCCTAGTCATTGCTTGCTTCTTCAGTCGATTCTGCAAGCTAGTGCTAAAGACCATACAGCCACTTCTCCAGATGATGATGCGATGTCTTTGTGCTGCACTGTGCTAGGAGACAATTACCTTGTGAGTGGGCAGCTGATGCAGCTGTCTGGCTCAGGTCCAATGCACTTCTGACAGGATGCTTCACACAACTGACATTCTTGGGAATCATCAAGATATTCCCCTGGTAGAGAAACATTTATTTCAGATCAACATCTCACATTAAAAAAAAACATGCACCAAGCCAGCTTAGAAAATGTAATGAGTAAAAGGAATTAGATCTGTTTTGAGTTACCGAAATGAACACATTTCCCTGTGGTGTCAGGAAAACAAGTACCGGCTCCCTTGGGGAACCAGGATACTCAGAATTAATAGTTTCTAGTCCTTATTTATTTATTTATTTATTTATTTTTATTTTCCATGTGAATCTGACAGACAGCGATTCTTGTTGTTCAGGTTAAAGCTATTTCTTTTGCATCAGTTGAAATAATGAGACTCTAAGATTCACCATGGAGAGTTACATCAAAACCAGTGCTACCTAGGAGTGTTCATTACCTAATGTCCTTTGGTGCAGCTGCAATGTGCTCCTGATTGCAAGCTGGAGCATAAAGAGTGTGCTTTCATGGGTATGTGATGTGGGAAGAAGGACTTGAATAAGCTTCCATTAGTCAGAGACATGTTGGTTCTCCCCAGACCTATAGCTATAACATCTTTTGTCCACCTCCCAGGCCACTGCTGGACAACTCCACACCTAAAAGACCTAGCCTCTCATTTAGGCTGAGTGAAAATTTGGTGCCCAAGTGCCTATTTGGACTTGGGGGAAAAAAAAAAAAAAAGTATTATATGAATTGTTGCCTTAAAACTGAGATAAAATATAACCACTTCCAGATCATGAATGCACTAGTACTACTGCACTGAAGTGTAAAGTTTGCCTCTTTATTTACTTAATATTAATTAAAATATTGATACAAACTGGTAAGCTGTATGCTTCATAACTCTCAGAGCAGAGATATTAATTTGGTAATAGCATGAATACTGTATCTATGTGCAGCATCGTGTGGGGACAGTAAATCAGTTTATCAAGCAGTTTTATAAAGCTCAAGATTATGTCTTTTATGTGCATTTGTTATGGGAAAATTTATTCCAACTGAGTCTATATATTTGAGAGAATTAACTGTTCCTTCATTCTTAAGTAATAGAAGAGGTTGGACAGAGTCCTATATAATACATAAACCCTGCAGTTTCTATGGATACTTCAATATGGAAAACTCTTTCCACTTGCATTGTACTTATTATGCTAAGGAGATGGGAACAGTATAGTTATAAAGGCATACCAACTGGAACATCCAGCCAATTGTGGGCCAAAGCTGAGGTACCCAAAATGTAGGTAAAGATACAATTTTCATTTTGTAAAGGTTTGTGTGTCTCCTGAAGAAAGGAAAACGGTAAAAGACAAGCCAAAAGCCAGTGACAAAGCCATATAAAACACAAAGACAGTGCTCTTCAGAGGCTGGTCCGGGATCAGTGCTAACTGGGAAGAAGTTCAGAACTGGGAGCAAATGAACAGTCTCTTGATAACATCAGGGAAACAGAAATCTGTGTATGCATAGACATTCAGACATTTTTATAGCTCTCATTATCCAAAGAACGTTTTGTGTATATATATATATATTTACATGCATTTATGTAATTCCACACGTGTCCATGCAGGCTAAAACTTGAATCGTGTAAATTGACATAATTCCATGGAAGTGCTGTAGCTTTTCTGAACTGCAACACTGTATCTTGTATGATAGACTACTTTATAAAGGACTAATGATAAAAATATTATAAATTGTATAACTGTTTGACATAGGATTCAGCAGGATTCTGAATTTTTCCAGACATCACTGAGATAAAATGTTGTGTTGATGAATAACTGTCACAATCCTTTCTAGAAAAAAAGACTGTGGCCTGCTGTCCAGTAGATTATCAGGCCATTGGCAGATTTGCTTAATGTAGGCCTCTTGAGTCTTTCCAATATGTATTCAGAGGGTATAACATAGAATCCCATGACCTCAAATGCTTTATAAGTTTCTAAAATACAACTTGATACTTATACACACACACACACACACACACGTATTTGGACAATACACAGCCATGAAGAAATGCACTATCTAGAAAGTCTTCCTATTGCAGCTCTGGTGGCTCAGTGCTTTATACTACTGGCTTTACATCACTGGGAAAACTGTCAGGGCAACTGTTAGGTTATTAAATAATTGCTTCTCTGAAACATCAAAGAAACAACAGTTTTGTGATATGTGTTAGAAAAACTTTTTGTTTCTCCAGTCCTTCACTTTATTTGTCCCCACTGCCTATATGCTTATCCATTGGACCTGAGCTACTAATTCATACACCTTGGCTACGCCCACTCAAATCCTTCCCGCATGGCAGAAGTGCTTAGTTTTAAAAGGTTTTTGTTATTTCTTTGTTATGCCTTTCATTGGAAGTGCTGTAATTCATTTCAGCTGTGCTGGAATAGTGCCAAGAAGACCAGTTCTCTGTTTTATCCTCTGAGCTGAAGCATTTTAAAGCATAGTATTATAAGAATGTGCACCAGAAAATACTTACATATTAGGCCCTCTGAATTGAAAGTCACATCTAGAGCTGTAGATCTGCCACTAAATGTTAATGAAATAGTTTTTAGTGTATATTCAAAGAGTTAACACTGAAATGCAGCTTTAAAGAAGACTTTTAAACTATTCCACAGGGCAGTTTAACTGCTTGCCAGAGTTCCTTGTGGGCAATATATTTCTTTACAAATGTCGCTAGATAAATACTAGTTACCAAAGCCTCAACCCTCTTCTTTTTTTTCTTTCTTCTGCATTAAAATTCTTTATCTGTCCAACATATGTAGCAGGGGAAAACTCTTAAAAATGTATCTCAGCTATGCCTTCAATCAGGCAACACTTGCCAGTTACTTTGGATCATCCTATATTTAACCTTCATTTATTTCTCAATTCTGTTACCCTGTCTCCTTGTTTAAAAACATTTGTCACCTTGTTTAAAAAAAAAAAGAACTGAAGGTATTATAGGATAAGGCTATGTTAGCAGGTATAATGCCTCATAATGGGAAGATTTCATGTATAATTTTTGTGTCCCTAGTTAGAAATGCTTAATTCCACATCAGGTTGCAGGCTGTGCCTTTAACTGCACACAAGAGCCTACGCTTACACTGAGTACCTATCAGTCGATATGATGCATTTTAAAATGAGGTAGGGACTATTATCTCCCATTAAGGAGGCAGAAAAACTGAGTTGCAGTAAGATCATCAAGTTAGGGTGTAACAGCAGACTAGAACCTGTCCCTCCTGAGTCCCAGACTAGAGCACTGTCAAAGTGGCCAGGTTGTTGCCATGTGTTTGCATGAGCAGTATGAAGCATACAACCCTTGTCACTATTTCTCTCCTGCTTTCCAAAAGCTGTGCCATTCATTGACAGCACACAGTGCTTCAGGAGACCAGTTAGATGAGTGTGTAAACATGCTTGGAAGTTATGCCTGGAGATATACAGTTTTATGTCATAAATGAATCTTCCTCTTGTAGCCCCCTCATGAGACTTAGTCACTGCAAGTCATGGGTTACTTCCCCACTTTTCTTAATCAAAACATCACTTTATCTAATTTTAAATGTTCATTGGTTATCTTCTATAGCATTGTCCCAATGGCTTTTCTTTATAATCAACGAAAAAATGACCTTATTTCCTCTCTTTTGCTTGTTCACTTTCACGGGAACCTGGATATGGATGTTCTACTTAGGCTTTTTTATGCAGTCTTATGGGTTACAAAGGTTTTGCAGAGCAGATAAGGAAACATTGATCAGAATTGTTTTTCATCAATCAGCAGTGAGAACCAAGAGGATTCGGTCTTAGGGAGCAGTTTGCTTTTTCCATGTGCAGCCTTGATACATTTTATTTTGGCTGGCTCGCGGGATCAGCTCCTTGAGTTTTGCTGAAGAAATATTTAGCCATAAAGCTTAAGTCCATAAGGAACTTAGAGTAACCTGCATATAACAAGCCATTAAAATTCACCCCGAGGATTCCTCTTAAAGTTACCCCTCTGTTTAGCCCAAAGCCTTAATGTTTGATAGATTACAGCTCCCTGAAAGAAATCCTATCTTCATCTTGAAAACGTTAAGACATGGAGATTACAGCATTTCCTTTCCCCCCAAATTTTGGGCAGTCATACAAAATTTGAGCCTGGTTTCCAATTATTTGTCTAGCTTCAGTTTTCAGCTTCCTGCTAATTATTCTTCCCCACTCAGTCATTTCACACAATGACCAAATTTGTATCTCCCTGTTTGGATGTGCAGAAGGGACAGAGAAGATATCCTTCATGGGCAAAACTTCGGGGCCCTATGATTTGAGGTGATGAGGGGGATTCAAGACTGGAAGTCTTCTTTTCAAAAGTGCTCTTGGCAGTGATGAACCAGAAGGCTGAAATTAGGATGTTGATTCCTAAGTCACTGAAATCCCACCTGGTGTCAAGGGACAAAGCAGAACCTTGAAAAGGGCTGAACATCTTTTACCTGAAGAGCGGTGTGTGGAGCTGAGTGTGATATAATTATTTTAGGATGAAAGGCCCTTTTGTTACAGGATTAGCTGAGATCACACAGAGCCTCATGTTAGCTTTAATCGTGACAGGCAGGAGAGAGGCAACTGCCTTTATCAACTCCACTATCTTACACAGCCCTCTATTCTTTTCCCTGCAGAATAAAAATATTTATATTAGCCAAAGCTGCCCTTTTTGCTGACACAAAGGGATTTCCCCCCCACTCTTCATTCTGTGTATTTCTTCCCTCATTTCTATGTAGTATTTATACAATGGTTGTTAGAAACCCGTTGAAGAGGCAGACCCCTCAGGGGTACTGAGCGGGCATAAATAGACTCCAGAAAGAAATTTTTTTACCTTTGAAAAATCAGCTTTAAACCTACCTGCATTTGTACTAATAATATGCATGCCTGGAAGTAAAAGCTGGCTGGGATCAGGGTTTCTCCCTTGCCTGTGTAAGCACAAAGGTCAGAGCCTGGCAAGGTTTTCTGCTGCTCACACGGAGCCTGAAATTTGACAACCCCATGAGAAAGTGGGAAGGGGAATAGAGCAATCCTGATCTGTATTGCTAACGCTTTGTTCTGTACCCTTCTCACTTCTTGAAGGAGGAGGAAATACTATGACACTTTCAAAATTTTAGACTGACAATGGAAAAAAATCTGTTTAGCCTCTCCATTTCTGGAGCTTCCTAGCTGGAAATTTTTCTGTCTGATCTTGTCAAGCTTCCTATTTTTTGTGAAGCTCAGTAGCTGGGAATTTCCTAAAGGGCAGTGGAATGGAGACATCTGAATCTCACTGAAAGTTATCTCATTGTGCTGATAGTACTGCTTTGGAAACCCAGGTGGTTTCCTGTGAAATATGTAAAAGAAAGGTGGAAGCTGACTGTATGCATTGAGTAAAGCTGGTGTTATTTGCATCTGGAGCACATTAAAGATAGGATCTTTCAAGGCCAGAAGAAAACAAATGTCATACTCCAGAGGCATCTATGGTAGCACGGCATCTCTCTCCTATGTTATACAGCAAGGGGTATGTAATTTGTGTATGTGGGGCCTTCCCTGTCCACAGGATTTCTGCAGTCTCACTTGGATAGACATAAACCTGAAATGGGAAGAGCTGGATGTCTCAGGGCAGTGTTTCAGTGGTGTCATCCATCTTAAACAGAGAGACCCCTGCACAGAGTGTTTGTACTGGAGATGTCCAACTTAATCAGGATGTGAACACAGATCTGCTGATCTGCTGATAACTGGACAGATTTCAGCAGGCAAACTATTGCCCTGACAAGATATAAGAACATAGATTCATACTGCTAATCAAATACAATTTCTGTTTAATTTGTGGGGCTGAATACATATTAAAGCCTGAAAGAAATCTGCCAAAAAGATACAAGATTATCTCCTTGGAAGTAAGGAGCAGACCAAATTAAGTCTTCTAATGAGAGGTGTAAAGGAGTAGATTTTATTCCCATCTGTACCTCTTCAGCCAACTCAATACCCTTACATTGGTGATCTCCCCTTGCTTGTCTCCACTATAAGCATTTCAGGAATAGCCAAGGTAATCACGTTTGATGATTACCCTGTAAAGCATAGTCCAGGATGCTCCCTTTAACGATCACACATTCCCTGCTGAGGGTGTAGAAACAGGCAAATGATACAGCCCTTCTAATTCAGATATAGCTGGAGAAAGGCTTTGTGGCATGCTTTGGCTATGGGAGCTCTTTGAACCCTCCTTGCAGCCTTGGGATTGAAAGCATTCAGGGAGGCTGTACTAGAGGCAGATCCAGCAAGAGCAGCATTTACACAACTTCAGTTCAGTATGGCATTGCACAGAATGGCACAGTAGCATGGTCACAGGCACCATGGCTGACGGCAATGCGATCCATGGGGACTGGCAACAGGTGCTAAACTTTCTTTCCAATACACATCTCAAAGAACATCTGTAGGCATCAGGAGCAGGGCAGTGGGCAGGCCAAGGACAATTGTAAATGGAAAAGATATGCAGTATGATCTGAATTGTAACTAACACACTAGTCATGCTCCAGTGAACATTCAGTGCTATTATTGAGTTTGCATGATGGAGCCATTAATTCTCCTTGGGTGAATAAATATCCACCACTGCCCAATGTTCTAGTTTCTCTGCCCCCCAGGCTGATTGGAAAAATGGGTACTTAATCAGCTCATTGCATAACACCATAAAGCAAAGATGTCTACTGTGTTTTGTGACAGGACAGTATTTTTTGCTTTGAAAAGTGATGTTGTTTTCCCAGAAGACTTTCAACAAATCCGTCCCCCAAACACTAAGAAACAGTGATAAATAAATAATTGTACAAGGGGCATTCTTCTAAGCTGTGCCTTGCCCATCTTTGGCAGCAAATGCATGAGCTGCTTATAAAAGATGTAACAAAACTCAGCCTTTGGTGTGGCACTCAGAGGCAGCATTTGTTGCGTACTGGAATTGTTTTTTCTAAATGCTCAGAGCCTTCTCACCACAACATGCTTTCCTTTGACTACATTTCCCATGCTAGAAGTGAAAATTGGCTCCATTTTTATGCAATAAACATTGCTTTCTAATCCAGAAGGAAGTCCTTCCAGGATCATTTCAATCATAATGTGACTGTTAAAATATAATTCTGTGGTGGTGTCTGCTACCCTTGCACAGTGGGTGAACATTACTACAATCTCTCTGGCTTTATCCTGAGGATTTCAGAACAGTTTCCCTAGTAAGACTCAATGTTACTGTGCTCTGAGATTTCACAGAAATGTCCCAGGACTTCAATAGATCTGTATTCTCTTTGCTTATCAGCATGGAACTGATGGTGGAAATGCAGGTGTTGGTTGCACTTCCACTGGTTGGCTGCAATCCTAAGGTTCAGAGCCTTAGTCTGTTCTCAAGGACAGTGTGTTGCTGCCCACAATTCTTTAGTCCTTGCTAATGAGGAGGATTTAAGCCCCAATACACTCTCACGACAGATGGTAGTAAATAATCAGATAATAAATTTCATAAAAAATTGAAATCCCCCAAGATAGTTTAAGCAAGAGAAATAAATAAAAATTGTGCCAAACAGAAATCAGTTTTTCCCTGCTAAACAAAATGTTCATCAAAAATACATTTTCAACCTTTTTTTTCATGTATTGAAACTGCACATTCTGAACAAGCTCATGCAAGTTGTTGTTGGTATCAGTTTCTTTTTGATGAAAACTTGACTAGGATTTTTCTTTGTATGCTGTAAAACTTTTTTAATGCTTGCTTAAAATACTTTGCACAAACATCTAATGGCAGAACTTTTCTTGATTCATTCTGTACCAATGACATGACAATGGCATATCCAGTATAAATATAAGGCATGGTAATGGATCACAGACAAGTTATTGTTCCGCGAGTTGCACTGCAAATTGAAAGCTTTGACTCATACAAGCAGTTACTTAAATGTCTTTACAGGAATCATGAATTTATAACAGGCTTTCTTACAGTCATTCAGTTCATTAAATAATTTCATTAAAAAGTAGCAGATAGTTAGCTAAAGTGGCCACTCATACAGATAATGCTCACTCTGGTTGTGATGTGGCTATTAAGAGGATTAACTTGGTCATCACCAGTTGGAAGCTGTATTTAGTGATGGGTGAAATTGCTGTAGTCAGCTCTAGTATATCTGTATATAGGTTTACTCATCTTCAGGGCTCATACTGTCATACCTCTTATGATTACCTGACAATGTGGAACAAGCAGCAGCCCTGCTATTACACAATATATTCAGTAGCAGGGGTTGCTCAGAATTTCACAGGACATTGGAAAGTTGCAATCTCAACAGAGATTGGGGCAGTCTGTAAGATCTCATAGGAAATATTGATTAGAAAACAGTGTTCTCCACAGAGAGGGTGTTTGCAAAGCCTCCCCAGAATGAGGCAGGATGTGCCAGTGAGGATTGGTGTGTGGGTAGGCAGGGTCTAAGCCAAGAGCCACAGGAGCTACTGCTCAGAAGCATAAGGTTTCCACTGACATATCCTGGAAGGTATCTTATTTGCAGATCCCACAATACTGGTGTGTGGCTGAGGTGGAGAGCTGCAGCTAGAAAGGGAGTAAGGCTGTAAACCCAGTCAGAAAAAGAAGGACTTCTTCTATTATAAAATGATGCCCTCACACAACAGGCTTCTGCAGGGTGTTCTGCACGTCTGGGGCATGCTAAACTATTTTCTAGTTAAAAATAGTGTTAGCACATGTATGAGATATTTTTTTTTTGGACCAAAGCTGTTATTGTCTTTGAGACTTTTAGTAAAGAAGAGGTCTAGTTGGGTGTCCAATTTCCATTTAAATCAAGGATTGTGTAAGGATTCTCCTAAACAGACATGAACTGTCAAATACTTTACCATGGAAGTGACATGTCTTAACTAGAAGAGCATCTTCAATTTGCCATTGCTTTTTGACTTGTGATACAAATAAGGCAGAAATCTATGAACAGATTTGGACTGATGCCATCCACAGTCCTTTCAGACATGGAGAAAAATATCATTTTGTTCACGCTTATTAGCTTCTGATCTTCCTAAAATGGTCCATATCTGTTCTGCATGCCAACAACACAGTGTCAAATACTGAACACTCCAAACTATTCACCACTGAATCAGAGAGGGAGGATCAATCACCTAAGAAAACCCTGCAGCTGGGAACAAACTAGCTGCCTTCAACTGCAGTCCTGTTGCTGCAGTGATCCTCTTGTACAAGGACTAACTATAGTGCTGCTTACGAATTCTGCTTGCATCTGGCTGCTGCTATTAAGGCATCACAAATAAAAATGTTGGAAGAGTCTGAGCTGAAACCAGAAAGTACTGGTTTTCAGCCTAAAACTCAGTTTTATGCTCACTTGTCTGTGAGACTTCACAGCTCAACATACAGAGGTAAACTCTCTAGAGCAGACTTCTTTGGCCAGAGCTATAACAAACTTATTATCTCTCTTGTATATTTCCTACCCAAAGAAGATGAAATCTTGACAATAAAAGACACCATGACTGATTGAATTTCTCATGCCAGTTGGAAGATGAAGGTGGGGTGGGAGCTGACAGAAGCTCTTCATACAGTATTGGTGTAAGGATTAGGCCTACTTTTTTTGCAGGTGTGGTCTTACCAAACTACTGCTAAGAATGTGCCATCCCACATATGCTTGCTCCCAGGACTGAGATGGAAACTGTGAGAATGATGACCTAACTCCTTGCTTTGAAACCAAGTTGGTGGCAATGAGATGTTTAATGCTGAAAAGTGTTTTTTTTTTTTTCAGGAAATTCTTTACATGGCCTCAGTGAATGTGCTTAAAAAGTCACCTGAATATATGACTTCTTGGATAAGTTGCCACCGATCTCCACTCAGGTTGTAGGACTAAGTGGGAAATGAACAAGAGCATCAGCTAATGCCAGTGGAGGATCTTACCCTACAGGGATCACAGATGAGCCTACATGGAGCCCTTCTGATCTGCTGGCAAGGGCAGACAGCCTGTTCTCAAGTGGCAGTCTGGCATTGTGGTCTGAAGTGTACTGGATGTGAGTATTGGCATGTGAACAGACATCAATATCTCACTGTGCAAATGGCCACATATGACTGTGAAGATGAAAGATTAGTTCCTCCTAAACTGTCTGAGCCAATAGGTAGTTATGCATTTCACTTTTTAATCCTAAGCATGCAAGACAGGCTCGTCACAAACTCTTACAGGTCAGAGGAAGCTAATGTTGTTACCCACTAGGGTTCAGACATGGCTGTACTGCTACTACACAAAAGGTGTCCTCCACAGAAACCAGACATTTCTGCAATCATAAATTCCATCACATAAAACAAAAAACACCCACTTTAAAAGTAAACACCCTTACCCTCCCAATTTGTTTCCATGACTTGTGTGTGGTGTCTAAGTGCTCTACACCATAAAGCTGCCTGTGCCCTTAACAAAGGTATTTTACATACAGATCATCAACATGTTTTTCCAGACCAAAAGAACAGGAATTCAGGTTAATTTAATAGAAAAAATAAAATATGGAATAACATTGATTTTGGCCAATATCAGTTACAACAGAACTACCCTATTTTACAAATAACAACTGAACATTTTACACATGTACAGTATTTTTTCAGTAAAAATGAATTTGGATATAACAATGTGTCAGTTTTTTTAAAGAAAACAAAGATATTAATTTCTTCTCTATAATAGTGTTAGAGACATTTGTAAGTATCCAAACAAATTCTTTACAATCCATTACATAATTAAATCTCAATTATGAATATATATTTATATATAATATATATATAATATTAACTTAAACTTTGAAAGCATTATGTTCTAGTTAAACATGTTATACTGAGAAATGAGGCAGTAACAGACTAGTAGTTAAACTAGCACAAACTGAATTCTTTTAGATTTTAATGTTTATCAGGAAATTTGTGATGGGCACCAAAGGAGCTTGACTGGCTCCCTGTCACACCGAACCAGGTTGTAATAATTTATCTGCTCTCTGCTACAGGTGGCACATTACCTCTATAGGTTTGTACCCATTTGTTTGTAAAACTTCCACAATAATTTTTGATCCTCTTTATTTTCTAACATTTACATGATTAAACACCTGCAATCCATTTTCTATTTATGTTTCCTGGAAAGATAACTAAGAAAGACACTGTGCACATTTTAAGTATTATCCCCTGAAAACAGTATCTTTGAAGTTCAATTTTCTGTTTTCTGCTAAATGACTGTCTTTTGAACAGTAATCTAAGTAAAACTGATGTACTGGCAGCCATGTGCGTGGGTAAAGAGAGAAAGGCAGGAGCCGCTTCTCTCGCCACCCAGGATGGTTTTACAGTGAGGTAACTCCATTGGCCTCAGCAAGACTATTCCTGCTGAAATTTCTATTGTGAGCAGTTAAAAGCAGATTCAGGCCTATCACGACATGATTGTTACACCAAGAGAAACATTGATTTATTGCCCTATATGTATTGCCCTACATTCCTGGAGATGTATTTGGCATAACTATAAATCCAGTCCTGTAAACACATTCTGTCGCATATAGTCACACTGACATTTATGTATGGGCACTATGAAATAGCTCCACATATATGTATGATAATATCCCCATTTTTGTGAAAGTTACAAGACAACAATAATTTATGAATACTTATTACATGTTAGCAATGTTTTCTGACTTCCGAGCGTATACATTACTCTCGCTTATGCAAACCAAGAGAAGTAGTATCTTTTGAATTTGTTCACTACAGGAACAAGGTTTTTTTTTAAAGTTTATTTGAAATAGCTTTGACAATTTAAAAAAATAAAATAAAAATCCTAGCATATCTGTTAATAAGCTAGCTGTCTAAAAATGAAATCTATATGACCAAAACCACATTTTGGGCAAACATATATACATACTGCATGTGATACAAAAAACAGCACACAGCAGAGGAAGTAAGAAAGAAATGTGTGCAGAAATGTTCACTTTTCTTTTTTTAAATACTGTTACAAAAGGGGCAGAACTTAGTCCTGCAGCTAATGATATTTCTGATCCCCTCAGGAACTCAAGTTCCCCCTGTCAATACACATAGCACAAAAAAGACTAATGCAAACATTTTTGTATTGTTTAGTTTTAATCCATGTAAACTTGTGTTGTATTCTTGAAACACTCTTTAAACATCTTGAAGGGAAAAGAAGCAGGAAAAAAAGGGAAGAAAAAGGACCTTCAAAAAACAGGAATAATCCTAAGGTTGACAGGAAATCAAATCATGAGTTAAATGTTAATTTTGGCATCAAATGCTTTGGTCACACAATACTGACTCTGTGATCCTGGATGCTCAACTCTAGACACCCAGTTATGAAAGGTAGGCGTGTTGTAGTTTTTCCATTTAAGTTCCAACAAACAGTTCACCATCTCCCCAGACAAAGATGGGGGAGAGAGAGAGAGGTGGCTTTCTTTTTATTTTCTTTTTTTTTTTTTCCTTTTTTCCTTTTTCAATAATACGGATTAATCTATAAGTCTACAGGAGCAGGAGGACGCTGGGAGGTGTCAGTTCACCCCTTGTGCGTACATGTTCTGCAACACAATTGCTGAAGCACTTTCCGCTGGCAGAGATTGTTCTTTTTCACCAGCATACAGAATCCTCCCTCGGCCCAGGACTCTTCCGTGGCTTCCGGAGGGCAGCAGCAAGAGAAGGAGGGGAGGTTGAAGGTTTGGAGAGCATGACGTGTACAATGGAGGAAGGTTTAATTGGTCAGACAGGCAGATTTGGTTGAAGAGACCATTCAGGAGCAGGTAGCAAGTAGGAAATTTGGTCCATCAAAAGGAATTTCAGTCAACAGCATTTTTTTTTTTTTTTTTTTTTTTTCAGGAAGAGATATTGTGTGGTCCGACAGGGAATGATTGGTATCCATTTGTGAAAAGGAAAAAAAGATTAGAAACAGAATAATTAGAAAACAGTGGTATTTACAGCAAAGGATTTTGTTCTCAATTTTTATGAATCAAAAGAATAAAACAGTCAAACCACAGAAAAAGAATAAAACATTCTCAACAGAAATGCAAACCCTATAGAGTGAGTTAGACTAGTAACCAGTGCTTGATTGTCAGGCAAACGAAATGAGACTGTCTGCGCTTTGTAAAGTAACAGGGCCCACCCCCGCTTCTGGACTTTCCTCGGCTGACCTAGACTGTTGAGAACACATACTGTGTGGTGGGATCCTGCGTGGTGCATTGCAAATGCCTGAAGGCCCCACACACTGATGTGTTGCCTTTTCATGGCAGCTGCATTTGGAAGAATGGGGGAGACGGTACTGAGATGGGGTGTACAAATGAGGACAGATTTATCCAACCATATTAAAGACCAAACTGGTACGTCAAAAGTTTGCGTTGCAGAATTCAACTGCAATACCATACTGAGACTGTGGTTACTCAAAACTCTTAGTGTTACATTTCCTCTTCATTTGTCCATCTATATCTGACCTTCTCTGAACTTGCTCTAGATTACATTGGCAATTCTAAAGTCCTGACATAAAAAGCTCTCATGACTGGTTTACCAATACCTGTAATGTAACTTTACAGTGGAGAAAATACTTTTCAAAGTTTGAAATTCCAACAGGAGCTGTAAAGGTCCACAGAAACAAGACTCAACCCTGCACACTTTCTGTTTTTTTTGGTTGGTTTTGTTTTTTTTTTTTTTTTGAAGTCCTTGGTAAAACTCTTACTAAATCAAGTGGAAATGAGCTGGATGCAAGAGTCATTGTTAGCTTTTCGTACATCTGATGTCAGGTATCTTCCACACAGCTTAACATTGGGCTTTGTTTTGGCATGATTTTTCTGTTGGACTGCACTTGTTGGGCCGTATCTACCAGTAATTCACATAGTAACATTTTTAGGGAAGCATGATGTTATCTAAGTGTCTCTGTAATTGTGACATTTGAAAGGACTGAATATTAGTGAATAATTAAGCCAATCATATGCAATAAGAATGCTATCTTGGTTGTCACAGAGAACGTGGAGGAAGTTCAAATCTCCACCACAAATTAGATGCTCCCTATTTCAGAATTCTTTTGTTCTCATTACCCTTTCACATAATTCAAGCAATACTACAGGCACTTAAAATCCTTTTTACATACCAGCATTTTCACAGTTTGCAGTGGCAAAATAGATAAATGTGATTCTATTGATAGTACACCAGGGTCTTCATATAAAAAAAATCTTTTGAAAGCAATGGCTTTTGAAAAACGGATAAGGAAGGAAAAGTAGGTTGTTGGCAGGGGGGAAAACTATTTTAGGAAAATTCAGGTAAAGTGGATGTGACTAATCTTGTTAATAGGCGTAAATGTAGTTTTGTCCTTTTCATAAACCTGAAAAAATTAAGAAGTAATGCAGACCTCAAATCAAGACTGTAACAAAAGAAAAGAAACAGACCAACCCAACCCAATACATGTAAAAGAAGAAGCTGGCAGTAGTAAACGGGATCTTTTCAGAGAATTGTACTCACCATCCTTGCAGACTGTTCCCACTACACAGACACCAGTGTCTAGGTTATAGCCACTTGGACAGCTTGTACAGTTTCTGTCTCCTTGTCCACTGCAATCCAAACAGCTGGCATCACATCTGAAAGACAATGGCAGGAGTTGGTCTTATGGCCTCACCAAATACAGGATTTCCTAGGAGACCTCTTCTGTATTGCAAGGGGCTTGTTTACTGTTTCTAGAGGTATCAGTTGCTATAATAATAATAATAATAATAATAATAATAATAATAATAATAATAATAATAATAATAATAATAATAAAAAAAAAACAACTCCCCTGGCAACCCAGTCCTGCTTCGTTCCTCCAATCACTTTCTATTCACACTTTTTTACTAAATGGCTGCATTATTCTAGTATTTTGGAACTATGCAGAAGTAATCAACAAAAGTAGTAAGCTGATCGTGTATACATGAGCCAGCAAGGCATGAGCTAAAGCCACAGGATGGTAAAGACTGACCTGCTGCCCAGTCCTTTCATCATCCTTCTGGCTCCATCATATTTTCATTGTGTGTTGACTATTTTTTTGTGTGGAAAACTGTAACACATGGTGATTCCCTTCCTGCCCTGAACTCAAAGTGAGTCAATAATAAATGATTCTGAAGGGCAACAAATGGTATTTCTTTAACAGAAAATGGCATAGAAAAAAATATCCCTTCCTTGCACAGCACAGCACAGCAAAGCCTTGTTCAAGATTTATCCCCCCATTTGTACACTGACTCAGGTGAGCTGTTCTGGACAGCAGTCTGGTAATATACTTGTGCCATGTTTGTGAATATGCAACTGAAGAACTGAAATGGTCCTTACCGATAGTAATTAACTAGCAATTTAAAAAAACTAGCTTGACTATTTTGGTTTGTTGCTGACATGCAAATCCTCTGCTAGGTTTGTAAATGTCACATTTCTATGCATACCTACTTATATTCTCACTACAGGCTTTTTTAAAGCGAAGGACACACATATGTGCAAGAAAAAACACTTTTAGAAAACCTGCATGAATGTAACTCAGATTAAAATAAAAACCGCTTTTCCTTAATTTGCTTAGCATGCAATATATTTTTCCTATTTTTTTAAAGTCAGCAGTGTTTTATGTTCTCATAAGTATTATCTTTTTCAACACAGTAATAGCTAATATACTGCCAAATATCAGACACACCTTTTGCAGCTTTTGTATCCACTTTCAGTAGAGTGATCAAGGTAATAACTGCTACTACAGGACTGTACACATCTTCCATCTTCCATAAAATAACCCTGTGTGCAGTTTATACAGGCATCTACTCCAGCACCTTAAACCAGAGAGAAAATACACTGTATTACTGTGTCATGGTTTAACCCCAGTTGGCAACTAAGCACCACACAGCTGCTCGCTCACCCTCCCCTCTGCTCCCCCAGTGGGATGGGGGAGAGAATTGTGGAAAAAAAGTAAAACCCGTGGGTTGAGATAAAGGCAGCTTAATATGACAGCAGAAGAAGAGAAAGTAATAACAATACTAGTAATGATAAAAGAATATACAAAACAAGTGATGCACAATGCAATTGCTCACTACCCACTGACTGATGCCCAGCCAGTTCCTGAGCAACAATCGCTGCCCCCTGGCCAACTCCCCCCAGTTTATATACTGAGCATGACATCATATGGTATGGAATAGCCCTTTGGTCAGTTTGGGTCAGCTGTCCTGGCTGTGCCCCCTCCCAGGCTTTTTGTGCACCTGGCAGAGCATGGGAAGCTGAAAAGTCCTTGACTAGTGTAAGCAGTACTTAGCAACAACTAAAACATCATAGAATCATATAATCATAGAATGCTTTGGGTTGGAAGGGACCTTTAGAAGTCACCTAGCCCAACCCCCCTGCAGTGAGCAGGGACAGCTTTAACCAGATCAGGTTGCTCAGAGCCCCGTCCAACCTGACCTTGAATGTTGCCAGGGATGGGGCCTCCACTGCCTCTCTGGGCAACCTGTTCCAGTGCTTCACCACCCTCATTGTGAAAAATTTCTTCCTTATGTCTAGTCTAAATCTATTCTTCTTTAGTTTAAATCCATTATTCCTTGTCCTGTCACAACAGGCCTTGTTAAAAAGATTCTCCCCATCTTTCCTGTAGGCCCCCTTTAAGTACTGAAAGGCTGCAATAAGGTCTCCTCACAGCCTTCTCTTCTCCAGGCTGAACAACCCCAGCTCTCTCAGCCTGGCCTCGAAGGAGAGGTGCTCCAGCCCTCATCGTCAGTGTGCTATCAACATTATTCTCATCCTAAATCCAAAACACAGCACTATGTCAGCTACTAGGAAGAAAATTCACTCTAACCCAACTAAAGCCAGGACATACTGGCTAGTTCCTCTTATTGCCTAACAGACACCACCTCTAACTGCAAAATCTTACCATTTTAGAGGCTATGTTTTACCTGCCTTACTTTCTTTCAGACAGTAACATCAAGCAATAATGGTACATGGTTAGAATAAACAAAATTACATAATTTCAGTATATCTTTTTCTCAAAGAAATGCCTGTTGGTAGTTCTAAAGCTCGCACAAAATCTATGAGTCATTATTCCAACCCAGAAAGAAAATGGAGGGCATTACTGGAAATCAGAATAAGCTCTACTAAGAGGAAAAAAAAAAAGAAGAAAAAAGAAAAGGAAAAAGAAAAGAAAACAGAGTGTATGCACACTTTCAATTAGAAAACTTAGATTTTCATGTTAGCTAAAAGAAGTCTGCTGCATTTAAAATATATTCAAGAACTATCACGAGAATTAAGTTTTTACAAGTGAAAAATCATGTTATACTGTAACTGTGATATAGTAGAATAAAATCAGAGCTAAAAATACAGAGGAAAGGAAATGATGCAGATAAATGTCAGTGGGGTACCTGCACACGTTGCACAGGAACGGTGACATGGTTCACATTCTCTACCATTATGGTATTTTCCTTCTTCACAGCGGATAGCACATTTAGTGCCATGCAAACTATTGTAAAAAGGAAAAAGGCACAGTGTTTGGGCAGATAACAACAAGAGAGGACAACAAGGTCATGCACAAACCTGTAGTTCTCTTTTATTAAAAGAACAACACATATATTAGGATTCACCAGCTTCCTTCATTGGTCATATTTTACAAATTTAGAGGCAGATATCAGTTCAAGTGGGAATGAAATGCAGTTTTGCCCATGGTGAAATACAGAAACTGCTTACAAACTCATTGTAAATGCTACCAAGTAGTAGGGGACATAAAAAAAATGGAGAACGCCAAAAATGCTAAAAATTCAGGCATGTAAAACGCAATTACCCACGAGGAATTTGGCACAGGGTCAGCACCACTGTAGTAAAAAAAGTGCTGAGGGACTTGATAACAAGATCTCACGCTTCTCTTGAAAGACCAGCAGCATCTCCTGATACTATGCTATAGCACAGGCTAAGAATAGATTCACAGTGAAGGAAATCACCACCTCTTTCTGCAATAGCAGTTTCCTTTGCAACCTCCTAACTGAATGCCAGCTCTGAGTGGCCAGGGAGATTGTCAAGGTTGCAGTATTCTGCCTTCAGGCACTTTTGAAAGAGAGCACAAAAGAGTGAGTAACAGAGGAAAATGAAATAGCATAGCCATATTTCCGTGCTTCCCTCTAAGTAGCTGTTTATGCGTTCATGTTATAGGGTGTCTACAGCCGGTTTGGTTTTTTTTTAAGCTAGGACTTCTCTGCCATGTTTGCCATCTTCTGTGGAACCTCAGCTTTCATCCAATTCAACTCTTTCTCTAAAAATTCTCTTCAGCTCTGGGGATTGCAACCCTGGGTGAGTGCTAACCCTGGTTTACAGATTGGATCCAGCAAAATTTGTGTGTGCTCAGCACCGCTGGAAATTTTCAAGAGTGTATATGGTCCGAATTTAGAAAAAAAATTAAATTAGCAGCAACACACTTAACAACCCCTGCTTTCTTACTTTTTTTTCCTCAGCCACACACCTCAAAGTGCTTTACAATGCAGGTAGCATTATCATGTTTTTACAGATGAGAAAACTAATAATTTGCCCAAGTTTATTTAATGGGCCAGTAACAGGCTCAGAACTGGAATCCAGGTCTCGCAAGTCCCACCCAGGGCCCTGCCTATCAATAACTCTGCCAAAAAAACGCAGCAAGTTTCGAACAGCTGGAGAATATGAAATGCATGTCCTGCAAGGCTCCATTTATCCGTCACACCCTCACAGGCTACTTTTTGAAAATGTTACCAAAAATCAATCTCAGTTTGCTAATATTGCCCAACAAAACATGAAGCTTGGGTTCTTTTGATTTTTTTTTATATTTCAATTTCTTCTTCTCTTCTCACACTGTCTACTTGTCTACTTTCTTCAGTGGTGCTACAAGTTGCTGTTTGTTTTAATGGACAGGGAAACTCAGTTCCTGAGAAATAAAGAAAATGTGGCCATAACTTTTTTGTAACAACTGTGTCCTCTAAGGTCACAGATCTATGTAATCATTGGTGTCTTGACATATTTGACATTGTAGGAACTTCTAAACTGCTAATTTATTTATTTGATTTTACAGATACACAGAAGGTCATGCTGAGTCTATTAAAATTCTCCAAAATCTTAACACGGACTGCAGATTTACATTTTAAAAGGGAAGCGGATATTCATATTTCACAGACAGTGTAAATAGACCAGTGTTGTGATATGATCTGATGTTTTCCTTCCCATTAGATCACACTTCCTTTTCAAAGGGTCACTTTTGAAAAAATAAGATATTTGTAATAAAAATTGTGCAGGCACTTGGAAAATCTAGATGTAACATAAATACACAGAAATGAGAATACCTTTACAAAATGTAAAGGAATCCAGTTATTCATGTCCTAGAAACAAACAATATTCAGCTTTTACTAAAAGATGAAAATCCACTTTGACAGAAAGTAAAAGCTCAGTGTTAAAACATTTGCAGAACACTTGCATTCTGTAAGAACCCCACAGATACTAAATATGGAATATTTTTTGTGGCATAAAGCCAGCATGCATTCTGTCATCAGTTTTATAAGATTTTTGACCTCTGTTGCTTGGATCAAAAGGTCATTCATTCATAAAAGAGCTTGAAATATGTACTGCTGCTTTGTAGGTTTTACCTATCAGTTTCAAGAATGAAAGTCCCCCATACGAAGAAAAAATATCCACTGCTGTTTAAAGTATGTGCACACTATATTGTAATAGAATTGAGCCTGAGGTACTTGAGATAAGTGAATGACTGGATGTATGAAGAAATACAATAAAGATAAGAAAATAGTTTCTAACTATCACAGGAATGAATCAGAAAGATTAATATGATTCATCAGCTCTACCTCTAAAATAATCCTTGACTGCCACACTGTAGGTCAAAAAAGTGAAGAAGCCAGCTTTCCACATGACTGCGGCTTTTATTTTACCTGAAATGAAAGGTCTTCTAAAAATCCATTGTTAGCCAAACTAGCACATAGTAGCACAAGAAAAAACTAAACAGTGATAGAACACATGAAATGAGGGCCACTCAAGGTTAAATAGCTGATGTTCTTCATTGTGTATCCACAGCCTTGTAAGCCTCTTCAGGCATTGTGTTTAGCTAGATCCATCATTTCCTTACCTTAGGCCATGTTTGCATTCTGTGCAGATCTGGAATTCAACACATGTCTTACAGTTTTCACTACATTTTCGGCAAACAATCTTATCTACAAAGGAAAAAAAGAAAACAGCCCAGAAAACCTTGGTCAGTTATGTTTAATAAAACTATATGGATATATTATTACATGATTTATTGCTTTCTAGCTTGACATCAGGAAGAGAAGCAGCAAGCTAGACTAAAATAGCTAAATTCTGCCTGTTATTGGCTTTTTCCATCAAACATCAAATGGTTTAATCTATTTCTAAACATTTGAAGTTAGAGTTGTACCGTGAGAAAAACATGCTTTGAGATCATTAAAAAAACTTCATGAACATTTTACATTTACATTAACTATTTATAATATGGAAAATAATCTTTTCATACAGCAGTGATATGCAGTAATGATTGCCATGTGTTCTAAAGACTGCCTTGCAATTTACCTCTTAAACTTCCCATGCAAGCAGCCTGTCCTGTCTTACCTGATTTGGTGCTTAAAGACACACCTGCATGAACAGGTCTGATCTTAACAAAGTCAACACATAAATTACTTAACACCTGCCTTTTCATCTCAAGAGCTCTCTACTTTAAGAGATGTCTCTCTCACTTCAGACCTTCTGTCTTTTGAGATGCAGTGCCATCTACCTTTCTGAGAAGAAAAACCCCATGTTCCAATTTAATCCTAAATTTTCATCTATCCATCTAATCGGGTGGAAAGGAATTCTCTTTACTGTAGTTCTCACACTGTTAAAAATGGAAGAATTAAAGTAGTACCTGTTTTTACTAATCCTCAAAACTGATCACACAGCTTCATGATGCAGAAAGCAAAATGTGATGAACAAAACCTAGATGAACAAAGCTCCTGAGCACATATTTATCTTCTAAGGATTTAAGCACATGTTTGAGTATATGTCTAAGTATTTTTGCTAGCCAAAGCTGGAAACTAAACATGGGCAGTCTACTTGGCAATCACAGGAGGAAACTGAAGGCAGGTGTCTCACGTGGCAGAGAATTACTGCTTTTGGGTCATCACATCACTGCAGGTACTTAGGTCTGTCAGAAACATTAATTGCAACCATGTTTTACATCTGAGGAGCCTATTTTTCTTGGAGCTGCAGTTCAGTGGCAATGGTTGATTCCTCAGCTTTCTCTTCTATCTTGTACGGTATTTGAATTTGGGGGAATGGGGAATGCCTCATGTTCAGAATGTGGGCGCTGCCTGTCCCTTCCTGGAGTAGTGATAACCTGCTCTGTCCTGCAGCTGACTTGCTCTTGAACTGCCTTTGTTCTGTTACTGTTACTCCTAGCCACAAGTGGAAAAGATGTCCTGCCACTAAGCATGTTTTTTATAAAGGAAGATTTTTGAGGAACTTGGCAACAATTCAATAAGAGGAATAGAATAAGAGAGAGATGCATCAACATACACTTTTCCTGCTTTTAAGTATTCCAGCAACCTCCCCAGACCAAATTCTGTAGCCCAGAATAAAGAAACAACAAGAAATACTAACTCTTATCCAGGTAAAACCCATCAGGGCAGTTGGTAATACAGCTATTGGTTACTTCATTCAGGTAGTAGCCAGATTTACAGGTCATGCACTGGTCACTATGGCCTCCAACACAGGTTTCACAATTGGGTGAGCATTTTTTACAGCGTTTCTTGTCTGCATTGTAGTGACCAGGTGGGCAGGTCGAAACACAGATCCTGCAGACAGCAGGGAAGAGAAGGCAGAGTCGTTAATGAAATAACCTGCCACCACATTCCTGGACTATGACTGCAAAGCAGAAGTATTTCTTAGCATTGCTGCTTTTCTAATGATCACATGTTTACTAAGATGTAACCCTCCAAAGCATTGCATCAAGCTGCCCCTTCCCTTCCATTTATTTCCCTACAGCATATACTATCTCACTGGCAAATGCCTTGTCAGACAGTCATACAGTATCATTTTTGACCATCTACATTTCTTCCTATCTTATTCAAACTCAATCACAGAAGCTGTAATAGCTATCACAGATACATATATATAGCCTCTTATGTAAAAATAATCAAGAGATGGGAAAATAATTAGAGAAGGGTGTTTGAAGGCTGTATTTTAAATACTGACTAGCTAGAGCTTTTGTTTTTTCAGCTCCTAAGAAAATCTGTCAAATTCAGTGGAAAATGAATTTTCCATGACTGCAGCAAAGAGAAGAGGAAAAGAAGTTAAGATACACACTAAGAAATCTGTAGGTAAAGATTTTTTCTCTTGGTCTTACCGTGTATTGTTCTTAGATTTGTAGTAGTAGTGCAGACAGTCAGTACAATGATCTGGTCCTGGCCCATCACACCCTACTTTACTGCATTCTGCATTGCAGGGACCTGTAATAAAACCAGAATACAGGGGGGCAAGGGATTAAAACTTCTCATTTAGTACTTAGCACCCATTAAAAGATAGTATTTTAATGCAGAATGCAATTACTCTTTTTCCCTGTTTGATTTGAATTCCAAATAGCAATTTGGCTCCACCAAAAAGAAAAGTTTTTTAGTACCTGACGACTTTGCAAATCTAGCCTCTGTATTTATTCACAGTGATTTATAATTTTTAGCAAGTATGGCATGCTCTACAGAATCTATTGGTCAGAAGCTATTTCTGGATCTGAACAGATGCTTTCCTATTGAGTAACAACTCATTCCGAATTTTATTCAGAAATATGCAAAAGCTTCTGTAATTCATAATAAGGAATTATTAGCAAAATCACTTCTAACAAGCAGGTCAACATAAATGATGATCAACATGATCAGTGGCTACTCTGGTTACCAACTGGGTAACAACTGGTCCAAGTGGCTACCACAACCCAACTGAACCAGCCACCAGGGCCCAGATGTGCTTCTCCCTGTGCTGCTCCATGCTGTAAAAGCCTTGGCTAATGCTTGCTGATTAGCAAGTCTTCCATCTCACCCACACTCATGTTGGACTTGATGATCCTTATGGGTCCCTTCCAACTTGAGATATTCTATGATTCTATGTTTACAGTTTTCAGATAGGCCCTTCCTCCTATGGGAGGAGAGAGCCATCAACTCCTGCCTCTATATAGGTTAGCAAAGCCCGTGGGTGAAGTTGTAACTTTCAGGATCACTGCTCTCTTGTGAATGACATGCATTGAGTTTGCCAGCCACCTTGAAATTTCTCCTAATATCAGGTAAACCTGAAGTAAAGTGAGTTTGCTTCATACAAAACCTTAAGAAGTTAGTGACCTTTACAGCAGAGATCGTAGTGTTTCATCACTTATGAAAACAAGGAGTTCAGCAGCTCTCCATCTAAAACAGGGACTGTGGGTCTGACATGCTGTGGCAGGAGACTGTAATAACAGAAACTTCTAAATTGAACTTTGTCCTGCTGTTTGCTTTCCGGAGTTATACTTAAGATTCATCAGCCCTAACCATCTACATAATGCTCCTAACGTTGGATTTCATGTAGGAAACTGCCAACTTGACTTATTTTGCAGTGCCAAAAATCTAACTGTATTAAAGTCTAATGAAAAGGTTGAAAAACTTCTACAGGGATTAGTAAGAAACAACACAGATGTAGAACATAATGTTCTTTATATATATATGTGTGCATATGTATGTATATATATTTTTATATACTTACATGAAAAGCAGTGCATTCTTCATAGTATGCTAAGTCTAGCTTAAAAATATATCTCTATGCTTACAAAACTTATAAGGATGAAATGAAAATATCCAACTTTAAATTATGAAACACATAGTTCTGATCTTAAGAATCTACTTCACTGAACATTTTACATATGCAGAGTCTCAGGTCACTCCTTCAACCTATTATGTGTTCAGTAAACGCACAGAGTAAATGAATGTACGCACCTGAATAGTCGTCTGTTCCATAATCTTCTGTAGGGTCCTCAATGGGACTAGAGCGCACTCTTTCCACTTTTGGAAAATCATTTCTTGGTGAGTAAGGCTGGATGGATGTTCCATACAGTACTAAGGACCACTCTTTCAATTTGCCTAGAAGTTAAGTAAGTTAAAATCTAGTTTTAGAAACGATTTCTATTTTCTGTGTCCTACAAAAACATATCACTTGTAAACATGACTTTGTAGGAAGGTATGGAAGACATTGCTTTTCAAATAAGTCTTAAGTTTAATATAGATAGTGCAATCACTGCTTCACTATAAACTGCAAAAGCATACCTTCTGCAATCAGATTTTTACATGGTATTTTCATTGAGCTCCAGCCTCTTGTAGGTTTAGTAAAAGTTTGCACCACGGGTTGAACTCAATATAAACAATAAACAACAAAACCTCTGGCCATACAGTTATTTGGAAAAGGTATATGGTACTCAACAAGGAGTGTTTGCTCTGAATTTCACTTTCCCTCAGAACATTAACAATCCAGTAATTATTTTTTGAGATCTCTTAGCTAACTAGCTGTATTCAGAATTCTGACAAGAAAAAAAAAATTGTTTATTACTCAAGAGCACTTTTCATTGGCTTACAGGACACATCTTGATGAACAGGAAACAACTTCTTTTAAAATCTCCATGGTAGAACATCAGTGTCCCCTCCCTAGCCAGCATAATTTCTTATTTATTTGCCCTAGTTATTTGGAAGATATATCACTGCGTTGTCTGCATTCATCACTAATATTTTATCCTCTCAGTACTTGAGTGAAGAAAGAAAAAATTGTTTGCCTGCCTGAAGCATTATCTGACTTTTTGGTAATTTTTTTTTTTTCTGGAAGAATAAAAAGATAAATGTGTGTAAAGTCATCAGTTCAGGCCGTCAGGACACAAAGTGTGAAATTCCAGTCCCCACCCTTCTACGGTGGTAGAAATTCTACCTGGTGAATTAATTCTGTGAAAGAGCAAAAGCACTCAGGCCTGAAATAATGCCTCAAGTAATGATGCATAAAAAACACATCCCTGCTTGAAAAGATGGAATGTAAATTTGGTCTTATCCTATTCTCTTGATTATATTTATCTATGTTGGAGTAGCTAGTTGTAAATGTCAAATTCTCATCAGAAGAGAAAGGAAACAGAGGAGCAGGGAGTATTTCTTTTCTGAATTTGAAAGGTCCTGGTTTTGATGCTCTTCTGTGGTTAAAATACTCTTCCCTAGAAATACTATTCAAAAAGAAATATAATCCAGGTATGTCTCTTCTTCAGAAAATCACTCAGTATACTTCATGTAAAATTAAATTCAAGCAATCTTCCCCTTCTTTCATTTTAATGATACTCAATAATTTGAGCTTTCATATTGTTCACTTGGACTTTTTCAACCCGTGCAAGCAAATTACTCGGACCTTTACAAGTGATTTTCTGTGTTTTTCCCAATGTCATCTGGTGTCCTCCACTGACATGCCCAAGACAATATGTTATCTCTCTCCTTTTACATTCATCCTCCAAGCAGTAAGCAACAATAAGCAAAACTACTACCTGACAGACAATAGCCCAGTTCTTTTAAATGGTTTACACTGGGGTTAAAGATGGGAAACTGTTATCTCTCTGTCTCTTGTCAACCCAATTTAATCTTCCTGGGGCATAAATTTCTACACTTCATGTGAAACCTTCTCTGCTCCATGCTCAGTTTTTGAGAAGAAACATTAGGCCACAGACTACATCACATGGCAGTTGTTTCACACAGTAGCTTCCAACTTTTCACAGCTATAGCAAAGCATTACTTTTGTTAAAGAGACATTCAATCCTGACCTGATTTAAAAAAATTAACTGATGAAGAGTCTACTAAACCTGCTGCCAAACCACTGGCTAATTACCTTGGCTGTAAAACTGCATGTACCTTATTTTCAGTTTGTCTCTTCCTACCACTAGCTCACAGCCGTGTAGCTCTTTGGTCCCCACTAGATTAAAAAGACCCAAATCACGTATTTTCTTCCTGTATATACATGTGGGGATCAAGTTATCTCTCAGTGTTCTTTAGAGTGATTCAGCTGGGTCCTTAAAAGCACTTTTCTTTTTAGGAAAGGAGTCACACACAGAGCTCATTTTCAACCATATAGGCAATCATCTCTAGAGCCTTTTCAAAGCTAAAGCTTCTCCATGTACGGTCTCTGTCCTTTTTGTGTTTTAACCCACTTCTACAACATATGGACTGTAATATATTGGATGCAAACAAAAATGTTTGTTTTGCTAAGTTATTCAGATCTTTTAATCCTTGTCATTATTATGCTCTGAAGATCACTAAACTTTCCAAGGGTTGATTTTATACTTTTCAGAACACTGGTAAAAATACTGAATACTAGAAAAAAGTATTTGCAAGAACCCACTAAAAAAACCACAGGTAAAGATGCTCCTCAGGCACAGTGTATTGTGTCTGTACTTTACACACATGGAAGGGCTTTTACTAACATTACTGCAGCAAGGATTGGTGCTTTGAATGTATACCTAATGCAAAAGGGCAGCAAGGGGAATAATGCAAGGTCTCTCTGGAGATTAGTTGCCTTTTAAGAATGGTTCAGTAAATAAAGAAAGGAAAAATTCATGTGACTTGCCAGCAAATAAATGAAGTCTGCCTCAAGGCAGGTTTAATTTGCACAATGAAAATATTTCAATAACTAAGTATATATACATACACACACACTTTTATAATGAATAAACAAAGTATGCACATTTAGGCCAAAATCTTTCTTTCCCCATTTTTGGCTGATTCCATCATTTAGTTTGGCTAGAATAATCCTTTACCCTGCTTGTATTTAGTATGTAACAGAGGTCCCATATTGTATGTATAGGAGAAAGGGTATATCACAGTTTTTCACAGCAAGCACATGTCCACCTCCATAAATTCTACAGAATTAAATGCAGAAATCACATGCACTACTTTTATGAACTGGACCCTGCATTTCTTTACGGGTAACAGATGTAGCATTACCTTGCCAATGCAGGGATATGATGACATGTTGGCAGTTTGTTCTCAATTTGATTACAGGAAAACTGCAGCTCTTAATTATAAGACCTTTCAATAGCTAAACAAACACACGCACACAACAGAAACAAAAAACAGGCATAATGGTGATATCAGTGTGATAAACTGCAGGCTACAGTGATAAACTGGAGAGGCACCATAAATTACGTTTAAGCACCTTTTGTTTACTTCATGTTCTGTTCAGTGCAGAGACTAACCCCAACATGCCCCAACAGCCGAGTTTATCCACCACTGATATGTGGCAGGCACTTTCAAATCTTTCTGAACAGAAGTGTTACTGGACAGCTTCCATCACAGGGCAACCACCACTCTAGAAAGTTGGCGGATGTACTACTAGACAGTATACAATGAACCAGGATCCAAATTCACAACCAGACTGCATCTTGTGAAACCCAAATGCATGTAAAAACCTAACGAGTCTCAAGCACTGTTTCATGTTGTGGTTAAAAGAAAAGTGAAGCAGGATTCCTTCAGTGTATCAGCTTCCTCCGCAGCCCTTGGTTGGGCAGGTCTACCTTCTCCACATCCCCTGGTCTTACTGCCCCTTTTCTTCCAGAGTTGAGTCTTTAGGCTTTAGTCATCATGGAGCAAAAGAAATCAGTCCCATGAGATTAGCCACTGTAGCACTAAGAGTACATATAAAGTATTGAAAGCAATACATCAGTAAGACCTATACAACTACATAGGTAAAACAGCAGTGTGCAGGAACAGGTTTTAAAGTGTAAAGACGGAAACGTAGCTGGCCACATTTAGACTGTCCTGGTGACATAAAAGGGCTGTAAAAGAAGTCTGGAGAATAGCCCAGATGATCAGTTTGCACAATGGCTCCATGCTACCTCTTTTCTAGGCTTTAGTACAGGGAGTGTGCCAGGGAAGAGAGGAACAGCTGAAATGTGTTGCATTCTGTCTCTCCTTCACGCATGTTGGATGGGTTCTGGTCACACAAAGGTGAAGAGCTACCCTAACTTGTCCATCAAGCCAGAGACATTCCTGGCTGCATCAAGAATAACAAGTGCAAGATGGGGTTGAAAATCATTGATTTTTGTCTCTTCTCAGTAATCCAATTAAAATTAAATTACTTGGTTGTTGTTTAATATCTCCCTTATATCAAATTCGAAAGCAGTGAAAATTAAAAAAAACCCCAAACACCAAACCTTCCCCTGAATCTCTGAACACTTCTGCTCACAGTCGATGGCTGCTTTTCTGAATATATTTAAAGAATACCCCTTTTTAGTGTACTGGAAACTTTGCTCTGCATTTACTGGTGCAATTAACATCACTTAGCTAAGAACCTTTCACCACTGCAAAACCATGGTGAAAAGTGATCAGTGCAGATAAAATGAAGTGAAAACTGAAACACTGGCAATGCTAGTTTTTTCCTTTCAGAGCTCTAGAGGATGATAATCAAGATTTTCAAAATGCCATCCTTAAAGTTAATCACTTGAGTATACAGCTGACATTTAAATGACCCTGGCCACCCTAGAGTTACCACAGACTTTAATAACAAGTTGTTTGCTGTTCAACAATTATGGAAATCACACTGATTAACTTGGTCTTCAATAGGCACTTATTGGCCTCATCTTACATAACAGGTTTTAAAAATTTTGGCTTATGACTGCTGTTTAGCATCCATAAAATATACAGGTTATGCAGACAACTGAGACAGGCAATAAGAGAATATGATTGATGGCCAGGCAGGCAGAGAAACTTTTTTAAAAAGCAGAGAGATTGGCTATCTGGCCATCTGCTGCATTAAGAAGAACATAACTCTGCTAATGAAGAGCAGAAATAAAGAACTAAAACCCTCATTCAATTCCACCAATTTCAACAGCAGTTGAGTGAGGCTGATCTCTGTGTTAGATTTTTTAGACAGAAAACTATCTAAGCAGCATAAAATCAGCACTTCCATTTTGTCATAATTTTGAAACGACTGGGTTTATTTTTGTCCAAAGTGAAATGTATAAAACCAGTTGAGTTTGGCCTATGCACCACTTGGAATAAGAAGGAGACTGGACAACTCTATGTTCACACATTAGAATTCCTCCTGTGCCCTGGCTTGCTCTTAGTCATGATGGAAATACTCCTACTGAGTTTGTAAGCTGCAGGAGTGATTGGACCAGCTGGCCTCCCAGAAAGGCACATTTACCTTGAACAGGTGAACTGCACATAGCCTTCATTCCAATCTGAATAATTTAAGAAAGCAAGTTTCAGCTAAGAGGAAGACAAGGTACTCCACCTCTGTATCTGGTGGCAGAAACATTAATGGGCCTTTCTTGGACAAAACAGAATTGAAACAATTAACATAACTTCTAGAATAGTCAGCTACATGCACATGCCCTATCACACTAGCCTTTCTTATTTTAAATTCAAAGCTTTTAAGCACTTCAGTTCGCATTTTAGTCAACGTTTCTTTATGTGTGCTTTTTCATGTAGTAGAAACAATAAAAGCATTTACATTTAGTGAGGCTCATTTGAATAGTTTTAATGACTTCCAATAACCTACTAATTCAGGAACAAACATACTTAAAAATCCTGCATTGTTAAGTTCACAAAGATATATTTTTATAACTTCACGTACTTTAAGTTAACATCTATGTCTCACAATTCAGAATTGATTTTTAGCAAATCAATTGGAAAACTCTTACTGCTTTGTGAGTTCACTTAGCTGCCTGAGATGGAATGTATCTTTTATTTCACTGAATTATAAACTACTTCTATGGCTAATGTCATTGTAGTCCTAAATATATTTCATAGCAGAATTCTTATAATTTTTATCTATCAGAAAGTAGTAATCAACTAGATTTGTCACTTCCAATGTAATATTATTGCATTCTTACATGCTGTCCAACAAGAGTGTTAGTTTAGATTTAGTGATAAATGATTTCCAATACATCAGTAGTTTTCATCTCTCTAACATGTTTTAATCTTGATTATTCATTTGAGTGGTATTTCACCTTTGATTATTTTTATTAAAGGGTTTCCACCGGCTTTGATGTGAGGCTCTGAAGGAAGGACTATATTCACTCAGTATTCATACCTAAACAGTTGTATTTTTGTCTGTCTATAATGTACATATTTCAAAATGGGTTTTAAGGTTTAAATTTTCAGTAAGTCTAAATGCAAGTATACACTCATGTCTCATAACCAGCAAATGGAAGCATGTACTCCCGTGAGTCTCTTTGAAAGCCTTTCTCTCAATCTGCATTTCTTTCGAAGTGTTCATACTGAAATGTGTGAATGAAACTGAACTGTGCAGTGGGAATTAAAAGCAGAAGTACTTCTGTAGCTTCAAAAATTCTTACTAGGAGCACAGTTTGTGAGTGGACAAATGCCAGGTCTGAGCACTCTGCCCATACACACAGGAGCACAATCCAACCTACCAGTGGTAGCAAGCAGTGAAATCTCTTTCTCTTGTATAGTGGGATTTTCTGGTTGTGTAAACACCGATAAATGCCACTTTTTCTTATGGGTAGGATAAAAAATACAGAACAAAGAAAAACATAAGGAAAATAAATCCCTGGGCTCTATATAGCTGATATAGGCCAAGTAAATATGGGCCCTGCATCAGCCATGAAAGCCACAGGCAATATGAATACAGCAGAGTAACTCTGTGCTGCTCTAACTTATGTTGAAGACCTGTCTGATAAATCTATATTCAACCTCCAAGAAAACAGATGCCTGCATATGGAAATACTATAACTTCTTTCAAATGTGGCACATGCGGTTTCATGCAGTTTTGTATCTTTTTGCTTGAAAACTGCACGTAGTAAAGATTTGGCTTTGTTTAAAGCACTGACTCTTGGTAACCTGTCAGATGGTACAGGGGTCTGTCTCTGCTTGAGGAATTCATGTCTGGTATGATGTAGTTCTGAATGGCCAAAGTCTTTTTTTATATTTTGAGGCAACACACGCGACTACAAGAAAGAGGGCAGTTTACCCCTTAGAAGATGAAATTCTCCATCGAAACCAGAAGTAAGTGCAGAATAAAAGAGAACCACGTGTCTTAAATAGCAAACAACAGCAACATAAAAATGAAGAGTGTGTTGATAACTGAAATTAAGAATAATGCTCTTCAGAGCTCTGTCTTCACACTAAAACTGGTGAGATGTTCTAGCTGTAAATAAAAGTTGGAAAACAGTTAAGGCAGTATTAGCAACTGCAAGCATTCTTCTGAATTCACTGAGTCCAAATAAAGGTTAGAGTCATACCCGGAGTCTTGAAATTTCTCAGCTGAGATGGAGTGTCACAGATTTCCAAGATCCAGTCACCTGCTGCTTTTTCACTCCAGCAGTGAGTAGTCATAAACTCCCAGTTTTTGAATCCTTCCATGGAATGATCAAATAGCCTAAAATAAATCATGATATTATTTTAAGTGAACCATTGTATTTGGGGAGCTAAGCCTCCAAGTCTGCAAACTCTTGAATGATATCTTAATTAGCTAGTTCATTCATCTGTGCCTTTACAAAATTTTACTCCTGATGGTTTTCCCACACATATTTCAAGTACATTCAACAGTTTCTTGTTGTTTTGATGGGAGAGATTCTTTATGTGCCATCATTTGTCATAACGTGAAAAAGAATGGAAAGAGAAATCATTGCAAAAAAAAAAAAAATTGCTAATGCTGTTTGATAGATTCATGTGTCTTGGGAAAGTGTGTACAATACAGCATATCTTTTGCTTTAACAGCATGATGTAAATACAAAGAACTCATAAGTTGGAAATTTTCTGTAGCGTTTATTTTTGGCTTTGCATTGGAATACTTAAAAGGGGTTTAAAACCAATAAAAAGTATTAAGTGACTGAGACAATATTAGCAATTCAATATATGTGACTTCTTGTGAGGAAATAAAATGTAACTGAGACATTGGTCTCAATCCTCAAATGACCAAGGTAACATTCTCTTCAAACACTTGACAGAATTGAGTTTGGGTAAAACTGAGAGACTAATGGCATCTGATGGTTTCATCTAACCAACAACATTACCATAATTTAATTACCTAGGTATTGGGTGAAAAGGTTGGAGCTTAGGCCTGGATTATGATAATTTCTAGTATGGGGGCCCAGTTCAGAGGCTGCAATGTGATGCCGATCCCATGGGGCAAGGGGAAGGAGGACTGGCCAGAGATTTTATTACCGAAAACTGGAATTTATTAATGAGATTTTAGAAAGACACAGGAGAATTTGTGCTTTTATTCAGTGCTGACACCATGTTGCTTGGTACCCCAAAGCTATTGAAGGGAGGTGCACTCTAATCAAGACTGTTGCCTCCAATAAAATGGCACAGCTCAGCTTTAAAAAAAATACATATATATATACCCATATATACGTATGCATATAAATCTCTATATAGATACATGCATATATACACACTTACATGTATGCATATCTATTTTTTAATATATGCACATATATACATATATATGTATGTATATATATTTATCACTATTTTAATTTGGTCTTTATGTGTGAAAATTCCACTGGTAATAGCTATGCTTAAATATTTTTTGTAAAACAAGATCTCTACAATAGAAAACCTGCTAGATTTAAAACACTTTTCCAGAAAATAGAGAAAAATTTAGTATTAGACTACAAATATATTTTACACTCACTTGATTCTTTACTGTTATTTTCTAAGCTAATTTCAAGCTTTATTCTCAAAAGGTTGTGAAGTTCAGCAAACATTGGGAAAGCAGGATACTTTTGCAGCAATGTGAGCATGTGTCAATTTCTGGTAACAACTGCCACACAGGATGTGAATAAAATGCCGTACTTCTTGCTGAAATCTTTGGTCAGTCAGAGGCATGGGGTCAGGTACCGTGTATCCACACTTACTTCAATAGGACATGTATGGATCTGCATGCTTGGTGCACTCTATAACGCTCAGCCCAGAGCTGATTTTCATGCTCTCATTTGTGCAACCTTTTTCCATTTTAAATGAATGCTTATAATAGCACTCTTTTTTATTAGTGTTGATAACATTAAATCAAAATATAGATATATATTTAGAATTAGGCTTCATTTGCACTGATAATTGGGTGAGATTTTCTTCTGATGTAATTCTGAGCCTCTGTGTGTGCATCTATCTACATGTGTATGTAAATATATTCTGCCAGCAGAATTGGCCTGTTTCATGTCACTGTTAAATCGGTTGTTTGAATACAGCAAATCTCACAAACACATGGTACATATCATTTACTGAAAGGGTAGAAATTATTAAGCAGTTATTATCCAGTGTTTGCATGTGTGCATGTTCAATTTATGTAATTATGTAGGTTATTTCCAACAGTTAGTCAAATTATCATACCGTGTTCTGCTGATAACTAATGTATTACTTTCTAAACACCCTGTCAATCCATCAAGGCAGAAATATTCCTCTTTGCCACTGTGGCAACTAAGTTATATAGTATTGTGTAAGTACTGTGCAATTATATTGTAAATTCTATATTCACTGGGCTTCCATTCACATACATAGAAACACAAGTTGCTGTCTGTTTTTACTTTGATTAGTCCAATATTTCCCATAGTATTTTTTTGTTCAAGGGTGTTTATTTGTCATGTTTTGGAGTTTTAAATTGCTTGTCAGATTTCCATTTTAATATTGCATCATTCTTTTAAGTAATTTTGGGAGGAAGGGACAAAAATCCCTTATGACTTTATCATAGGTATATAAAAATACCTTTACCTAAAATACGTGATGGCTGCAACTGTAAGCTTTCATATCTCCATCCATGGAAATGGAGAAAATCCGTTAATATTCTTTCATAGAAAATTGACTAGTTTTTTTGAAAGAATACTTTAAAGATTTGAATTTTATAGAGTAAGGTATAAATTGGAATCTTGTAATGTATGAACTGTGTGTCTACAAAAGATTCTACAAACAAGTCAAAAAGCTACAGACAGATAAACAGAACAGTTAAAAAAAAAAGTAGAAAGATACTGACTCTGAGGCTGTGTGTATGTATATATTGTACATACTCAATGGTCCAAGTATTTTTGTGTTGCTCTGCTTATGCACTAAACTCTCAAATCAAAGAACCTGTGAGGCAGTGCATGGATTTCCCTTTCAGTGGTGTTAAATGAATGAATGAAACGATTGAATGTTCAGGTGCACTTTCTCTTATTCAGAAAGAAATACATATGGAATAGGATCTTTTAAGGAGCATGGAGCCAGTCCAGATAGTTAATTGATTTTGTTATTTGTCAGACTGATACAGAGTCAAAATTCATATCAAGGACACACTTACACACAGCTTATGATGGACTAGTAAATTATTAGTATATGGTCTGATGAATTGTCCATTGACTATTACAGGTCATTATAGATTAAAATAGTTAAACGAGATTATTAGAATAATCTGATAATTTTTATGACCATGATCATATACATCTACAACACCTGTGCTCATGCATATACCATACTTTTAAGTACCAAAGTGAGTAACAGCATTTGAATCTTTATAACTTATTTGTTAACATAACCGCAACAGAACGCCAGATCTGTTATACAATTACTCAGGTGACCTCTCTTAGTAACAGGACATTAAAGTTGGGATGGATGCGACTATATGGCTGACTACATCCCGAGAAACTAATTATGGGCTGCTGCTTACAAAGACTAGCATTACAGTTAAAAATAATGACTCTTCTCTCTCTGAGAAATTTTATGATATACTCATCACATGCCGTATGTAGGTCTATATAAGAATATATATGTTACTGAGTGCAGAGTAAAATAATTATTTCCTTAAAACAAATTCAAGACGCTTGGCCTCTTCCACTGCTGACATTTTAGCCTAGAAATTGCATCACCTTTCTATTTAAGAATATAACTTCAAGCAGAAATATTAATCTGTAATCAAATTTTGGACTCAGAGGAAGACAATTAGCCACTTTCTTGCAGTTGCACAAGTGGGAACGTAAGGCTAGTCTCTCACAGTTAAATCTACTAGCGTCAAAAAAACAAACAAACAAGTGTGTCAGCTTTTTAGCATAGAATCTCTAGGTTCCTAAATGCTCAGAAGAATTTGTTTTAATTTGTTTTAATTTGTTTTAATTTCTAATTTCATGTGAGAAAAGGCAGTGGGGGTAGGGGATCCATTTGGTAACACCACCATCTCCCATCACAAACAGTAAAAGGTAAATGCATAAAAGGAGCTTTTTTATTATCAAGATCTTTTTTTCACCTCAGAAGGTGCAGCTGCACCTGACTGACAGCCATTCTTGTATATTGAACTGACCACACCAAGAGCCAGGAAGCCTTGCACTGGCTGATGGCTGGGTCTGCAGTGGAGTAGGGGGCAAGAGAAGGCTATTTTCTCCTCTGTAGCAGCAGTCTTTGTTTATGATGTGCTCCAGCCTATTAAATCGGCAGCCTGACAGGCAAGCGGTCCTTGCCCACTAGTCTAATTGGCCACAAGACTTCATGTGAGCTTACTGTTTGAAAAGAGTACAGAGTGCCTTCCTGAGCTGTGCACCTGAAAATGTTTTGGTCAACTATTCTCCTTAGAGCAGCTCTTCTCCACAGGGTTCAACCACCAGCTCCTTGTGAGATGTAGCCTGTGAGGAACTTCAGACAGCCCAAACTGACTTAACCAAAGCTTCAGCCAGACCCTAGTGCCCACCTGGACTGAAGTATTCAGGAAAAAAAGAAATGGCCAGAGAGTACACAGGCACTTCAGAAGCTTTCTCACCTACATGTGCCAGGGAAGATCACTTAAAACTTCTGGATGTGGATCTAAAAAGGATGTATTTAAAATGTATCCATACACATTTTTTTTTTAGATTTCCATTTTACATCTGGTTATCACAGTTGATTTTATGAAGCAATGGAGATCTCTGAGCTCTCATGATAAAGTTGAGTAGCATGAACAACAGAGTACAGTGCCTGTCAGCCTGAAGTACTGGACAGTACAGCAACCATCAACTTTAAATATGGAGAGCTTGTCCCCAGGGACTACACATTAAATGCTCCATCATGACCTATAGACATGTCAGGTTGCTGAGCTCCACACACCACACTGGTCAGTCAGCTGTGTGGCTGATACTTATAGCTCTCTTCTTAAAAGCCACATGTGCTTTCCTATTGAATTTGCAGTAAACGTTCAGAAACCTCACTCTAAACAGGAAGAAAACCTAATGCAAGAGCGTGTATGAACCTGGTGCCATATATACAGACTTTTCCTACCCTATCCTAGGTTGGAAAAGGGACATCTGATTAGGGTAAGGGCAGTAGGGGTCACTGACTGTACATCACACAATCCAGTTTATTCCAAGTGAAACTCAATATAGCAAGTGTTATAGTAAGATTGAGGTGGGTCAAGTTTTCATAAGACTAGGAACAGATTAATTCATACTCACTATAGTAGCTGGGGCAAACTTATCTGCAGGAAGTAGAAATCCTAGGCATTCTTCCTCAGCCTGTCTTAAACAGCTCCTCTCTTTTCTATTTTGTTCAATACAAACCTCAGAAGCTGAGACGTTTAGCTGGTTCCTAATTATGTCCTTAGCCACTTGTCTTCACTCCTACTTCAACTATGGAAAATTAACTCAAATTTTAATCATAGAATCATAAAATCATAGAATTGTTTAGGTTGGAAAAGACCTTTAAGAGCATCAAGTCCAACTGTTAACCTAGAACTGCCAAGTTCACCACTAAACCATGTCCCTAAGCACCACATCTACACATCTTTTAAATATCTCCAGGGATGGTCACTCAACCACTTCCCTGGGCAGCCTGTTCCAATGCTTGACAACACCATCTGTGAAGAAATTTTTCCTAATAACCAACCTAAACCTCCCCTGGTGCAACTTGAGGCCATTTCCTCTCGTCCTATTGCTTGTTACTTGGGAGAAGAGACCGACACCCACCCCACTACAACTTCCTTTCAGGTAGTTGTAGAGAGCGACAAGGTCTCCCCTCAGCCTCCTCTTCTCCACACTAAACAACCCCAGTTCCCTCAGCCGCTCCTCATCAGACTTGCTCTCCAGACCCTTCATCAGCTTCATTGCCCTTCTCTGAACACGCTCCAGCACCTCAACGTCCTTCTTGTACTGAGAGGCCCAAAACTGAACACAGTATTTGAGGTGTGGCCCCACCACTGCAGAGTACAAAGGGACAATCATCTCCCTGCTCCTGCTGGCCACATGATTTCTGATATAAGCCAGGATGCTGTTGGCCTTCTTGGCCACCTGGGCACACTGCTGCCTCATGTTCAGCCGGCTGTCGACCAACACCCCCAGGTTCTTTTCCGCCAGGCAGCTTTCCAGCCACTCTTCCCCAAGCCTGTAGCATTGCATGGGGTTGTTGTGACCCAAGTGCAGGACCTGGCACTTAGCCTTGTTGCATGTCATACCCATCTCGGCCCATCGATCCAGCCTGTCCAGATCCCTCTGTACAGCCTTCCTACCCTCAAGCAGATCAACACTCCTGCCCAACTTGGTGTCATCTGCAAACTTACTGAGGGTGCACTCAACACCCTCATCCAGATCATTGATAAAGATATTAAACAGAACCAGACCAATACTGAGCCCCGGGGAACACCACTTGTGACCGGTCACCAACTGGATTTAAATCCATTCACCACAACCCTTTGGGCCTGGCCATCCAGCCAGTTTTTTACCCAGTGAAGAGTACGTCTGTCCAAGCCATGAGCAGCCAGCTTCTCCAGGAGAACGCTGTGGAAAACGGTGTCAAAGCCTTTACTAAAGTCTAGGTAGACAACATCCACAGCCTTTCCCTCATCCACTAAGCAGGTCACCTTGTCATAGACGATTGGGTTAGTCAAGCAGGACCTGTCGTTCATACCCCATACTGTCTGCGCCTGATCACCTGGTTGTCCTGTATAAGCTGCGTGATGGCACTCAAGATGACCTGCTCCGTAATCTTCCCAAACACCAAGCTCAGACTGACAGGCCTGGAGTTCCCCAGATCCTCTTCTGGCCTTTCTTCTAGATGGGCACCACATTTGCTAACCTCCAGTCAACTGGGACCTCCCCAGTTAACCAGGACTGCTGACAGATGACTGAGAGTGGCTTGGTGAGCATTTCTGCCAGCTCCCTCAGTACCCTTGGGTGGATCCCATCCAGTCCCATAGACTTGTGTGTGTCTAAGTGGTGTAGCAGGTTGCTAGCCATTTCCCCTTGGATTATGAGGGCTTCATTCCGCTCCCCGTCCCTGTCTTCTGGCTCAGGGGGCTGGGTATCCTGAGAACAACTGGTCTTACTATTAAATACTGAGGCAAAGAAGGCATTAAGTACCTCAGCCTTCTCCTCATCCTTTGTCACTATGCCACTATGTTTCCCCCTGCATCCCATAATGATGGATTGTAATTTTCCACTAAAACTGAACTTGAAGTGTTGAATTCTAAAAGCCTAATACATGCCTACTCTGTAGATCCCTGATGAATTCTTTACTAGTCTCAGTCATCAAAGAAAGGCATGTGTCACTCTTAATCTCAGATACATTGCACTTCATTCTTCTTCCAACTTTTCTTTGAGCAAGCTCCAGGCTCAATTTTAGACTTACATGAAGGACAGTGTCTCTTACATGCGTTCATTTACTCTTTTGCACGTAAACCCTGTTAGCCTTTTCTGCAGACCTGGGCAAATCAACAGTATTTTTTCCCCCTCTTTGATTAGAAAAAAAGTTTACTTTTTTTTTTAAATTGATGCTGTGTCTGTAGTAACCCCAGAGCTCCCCACCCTATCTACTGCTAATACTGACAGGGTATAACAAGAAAAAGAATTTTTAGAGATATGGAGACTGCAATTGCAGTTCAAAAAATGGATGGTAGAAGGGTAGTGGGATGTCTATTTACCTCCTCCAAAAAAAAGAAAAAAATGAGGTTTAGAGAACCTGAATGAAATAAAAAATATAAAGTACGAGTTGGGAGAAATAGTTTTCTGAGAACTGCTTCATCCTGTAGACATAATACAAGGAGAGGATTATTGTTTGCTTATCCTGGACTTAATAATACCACCACAGAGTCCTTTTCAGTTACTGTAACAGTAACAGTGAGACTCAGCATGAAGGTTGGCCCTATCCTTTTCATCATGTCTGGATACATAACATGTTGTTTTTGTTATTAGACTATAATGTGTAAACTGCAATAAAGCTGTAAGATGGACTGGTCCAGAAATCAAAATGTGCTCCTATAAAGAAAAGGCTTCCTCTACTTCTGATCACGAAGACTTTTTATGAAGCAAACTAGCAAGTAAGATTAGATGAGAATACCTTGGTTTTGATCTAACAGTTTCCCGCAGAGGAGGGTATTATTAAAATTTACTGATTATCTAAGGTTTCATGATAGGAAAAAGATGGTCATGAAAATACTTCCCTTTGTTACTGAACAGAGGTATTATTAATGTCAGTGCCATATAAGCACTGGAAGCTAGTGGCCTGGAAACTTGCCACCACGTGGCTAAAAAATTTCAGTTACGCAGTTCGAATGGCAGCAGCTGCTTTAAATTTAAAGGGCAAGAATTAAACAAGCCATGACTTCAGTGGGAGACAAACGAGCCCTAAGTTTGCTTCTCCTATCCTCTTTGTATTTAGCTTCTCCTCCATAGCCCCCCTGTACTGACTGTCTGTTAGAGCTGACCTTGATACATCTCAAAAACACCCAGAAACCCATGCTGCCAAATCCAATGGCCAATTGTTTTTAAAAAGGGGATACTGTTCCCCTTTGGACTTAACTGTAGCCTCATCATCACACCAGCCAGCAGTTTCCAAGCCTGTATTTTCCTCTGCTGCAGTACATCCAATGTAATCATGTTTAGTACTTTCCAAACAACAAAGCAGATGTTCCCTGTAATGCAGTTTTTGAAGAATGCACATGAGGTTCAAGCCAGTGACAGTGTAATCCACCAAATGCCTGCAGAGGAATCCACATCGCCTCTGACTAACAAGTTTTCTTACTGAAGTCATTTTAGGGGATGCCAACATTAAGGATAAAATATGCAGAAAAAAGGCCAGATATTGCCTTGAGGGACCTACTCGTCAATGCACCAGAAACTACACAATGACTCTTCTTCCAGAATTGGTGGAGAAGAAGTGCACATGTGTAATATACCTTTTGCACTTTAAGACATTTTACCACCAAACTGTTTCAAATTAAACCCAGATGAGTAATGGTAAAGCAATGAGGTTTTCTCTGGGTTCACTAAAAACAGCTGGTATTGCTGCTATTAATCATGTACGTGTGCATTAAAAGGCCTTGTATGTCTGAGAAAAGCATCTCAGTCAGGTAGTAGCAATGTATAACAGCCTGTGGGACCTTTGCCTATAGAAAAAACCCCAGACCGCTTGCTGCCAATGCATCCCTGCATGATACTTGTACTTGAATGCATTTATTCTGATGCCCTCATCAATAATACTTTAAAAATCAAATGCCTCATAACTAAATTCTTGTATTAGTGAATAACAACACTCCTACTCCAAGTTTTATTTTATAACATGATGCTAAAACATATACACTCAACAGCACTCAGTATACTACTAATTGCAAGACCACTAAGCTCTAAGACTTTTTCCAGCAAGACCAAATAAAACAAGCCTTGAAATACCATTTTGAAAAGTACTGCACCCATATCCATTGCTTTACCCTAAGAAAGGGCTTGTGAAGATGCCAGGTATTTCTGACCTAGAGTTTGCAAAATACATTTATTTCTTAATATTAGTAGCCCAGAGTTGTTTGTTTCAGCCAAATGTGACTGACAAGTCAGTATATCTCTGAAGCTTGCATGGGAAGGGAATTTCTGGTGTGACTGTATGAGTATTCGTTCTGCCATGAATAATTTTTTTTTTGGAAAGTGGCAAAACATTAAAAGGCCTTTCAGGTTTCTCTAGTTTCTGGTTAGCCTTCTGATAGTATAGGATAAGAAACAGCTGAACATCACTTTATTTTAACACATACTTTTGCATTCTCTCTCTCTACTGCAGGTACAGAAAATAAGGTGCAGGGGTTACAAAGAAACTCATTGAATTAAACTTTGTACCTATTCCACATACTAGTCATCACCAGAGGTGAACTGTGAATACTGGAATATCTTTATCTCCCACTTGCTGTGAGTCAGCTGCAAGACATGGAAGTCTAGAGCCAAAAGTTAGCTGTGTTAAGACCACTGGGTTTACACGAGATTGTTTTGTTTGGATACTTAGTTGGAGGACTTCTAATTATTTCATTTTGAAGCATGGAAGAACTGCTGCATGCAAATGGAACAGAAAACTAAAGAAGAATTTCTTCAAACAGAAAAACAAAAGCCTTTTTCATAACTGCTTAGAGGGTAGAAGTCTGCCTCTGCACTGGTTAGCAGAGGACAAATCCTTTGTTCAGTGCAGCAGGGAGATACACAGATATGTGTGCCTATGTCCTTTATCAGCAAGGTACTGACAACACTCATAATGAAACACAGGAGATATTCTAGAGGGCCCAAAAATTCCAGGACAACTTTCTCGCCATTTGATGAATTAATGCCTACAGCTTGAAGAGTATTCTCAGTATATCTTTTCTTTTAAATTAACCTTATCTCTGATGAAAATGTGGGTTCACGCTTCAATCAGAAACTAGTCCATTTGAGCTCCAACCGTCTCCAAAACAGGTCCTTCCTTTCAAGAGGAACGATAAATCCTTCTACCACTGAGGGGCAGGATGACACACAAGTCTCCAGGACTAGATAGTCACTATATCAGCAAATCGGTTTGGGGAATGTGGATGATGAGGCAGTCTGGAAAGCAGGCCACTCTGAATTAATTAAAAGCCCTGAAGAGTAGGACTGAAGATATAAACTTTTGTGAAGATTTGAGTGGGACAGCAGAAAAGTTCTCACAAGATAGGTTTGACACATGGCAGCTTTTGCTGTTTCTGAGATATATAATGTCAGCTAACATCAACTTTTGTGTGGAAGCCATGCTCTGTGTCCACCAGAATGGCAGTCATCTAAATCTGCTAGTCACCAAGGAAAAAAATTTCCCTATCATACTATGGTCCCATCAGGAAGAAGATTTTTTAGCCAGCTGGAAAAGTATAGAAGCATTTCTTACTGTAAATGTAACTGACTTGCACATTTAGAAATGGGGTAGAGTTTGAGAAGGTTTCTGGGGTTTCTTAGTGCTTTAACCATCTCTGGTAGGAGGCAGTGTTCTTGATCACTGATTTAGCAAGATTTATCTGGGAAAGACTGCCTTTGTTTTCTTCCAAGTAAATTTCTGCTAGTAGACCAGAGAAATAGAAGTATCACTGGGAAGTCTTTCAATTTGCTGAGCCCAAATACTAATGATGCACCTCAATCTCCAGGGACTGATATTGCACTAATGTTGGAAGTACTGCATTGGATAAAGATGTACTTGTTTGAGTCCAGTCTGGAGAAAAAGAGACAATTTGATGCAGTGTCACTCTTTCTCCAAGAACAAAACACAGAGGTGACAGGATGAGAAAAAGGACTGATCTTTCTTAGATGTTAGTGGCTGGACATTCAAAAGCAATTATCCATCACAGATCTGTGGGATGAAGGATATGGCTAAGTTTTAAAAATTTTAATAGGCTGTTTTCAAATGGACCTATTAATTTCAAAGTACTAGTGCAGCTTCTCAGCATCTCAACTAGGAGCCTTTCATAGCCTTTCATGCAAGGGGAAAAAACCAATATGGAAATTGGTAACATCAGGAGTCATAACCGCATTCACAAAGCTTAAAGAAAATAGTAGTAGAGAACTACTGTTCTGTTTGATTTTTATAACTAGTGAACAAAGGATAAGAAAGGTGAAAAATGAAAAATAAGTGCCAATAGTATGTAGAAACTCACTTCCATTCAGCTTCCTTGCATAACACGGAGCCTGTTACTATTTTCTTCACATTTTCCACCCATCTAATAATTGGTGAGCCACACAAGACTATCGAAATTGACTAATATTTGTTCAACAGCTTTACAGCCTACTCATCTACTGATACAGATTGCCATCTTTGAGTTCATTTGCACTTGCCTCTCCCCTTCTCTCTCAGAAAAAATAATTAGCCTGTGTCTGCCAGCAAACGTACTGTAACAACTTGACTGTTCTTTGCTGATGCTGCAATCTCAGTGCAGGCTCTGCATGCTGAATGGACTGTCAAGTTGCATTGTCATACTATACCTGTTGGCCAAGAGCTGTGACCTAGTTCCAGAAGGAGAGGTTAGGTAAATTGCCAAGTCTCCACGGCGCGGATGAGTAATAGTGATGCGCACGACGACATGCTCTAAGTAGATCACATGGTGGTTAGGATTGTCTGAACAGCCAGTGGCTTTGTAAATTGAACGGACAACGCTGTCAGGTCGTATTGTTCTGTAATATAAGCATATAAAACAACATCAGCATTTCTTGCTTGTTCTGTAAAATAAGACAACCACATCTTTTTTGCTTAGTAGTGAATAACAGTGTTGGACAATTGTTTCTGAGAAGTCAGTAGCCTATAACCCTTTGTTTTAACACTTACTTCCCTAGCTGAATCTATCACCACAGGGTAATAATTTTACTGCAGCTAATGGCAACTACCTGGCTTTCTGTTAAGCATGTACACATGCTAAAAGAGGACAGTGAAAAACCTGTAATAGGAATAAGCCTTTGGGACAGAACATTTTTGTGGATTAGTGGCCAGCTGAGAATTGCTGGGATTGTCATGGGATCACAGCTGGTTGTTAAGCCCCAGGAAATGCCTGGCATAGCCATAGTCCTTGCTTACGTAATAGCAAGTACTACATGTTAACTGTACCAAACGGCATCTGACTCAGCTGGTTTAAATTGGCATGACATCCTTGCAGACTATACCAGTTACAGATTGAGCCTGTCAAGCATATTTATCAAATAATAATCTCAATGCTTTGGAAGTGTGCCTTATGACTGATGTTGTCTCTGTATCCACAGAGTGCACATACAGAATTTTGCTCTTAAGCCTGGCTCTATAAAGAGCCTATCCTAGCAAGCGTAAAGCAGTTTAGTCTTAGTCTCTGAGCTAGAGACTCTCCTGAGACTGTCTGAGTTAACATCATCCAGTATTTTAATGAAAAGGGTATTTGCTTGTTAGATGCTGGACTGATAACTCCATATCATCTTACAAAGGTGACTGCAGTGCACTCAACCAAATGTTCCTCTTTTTCAGTGCATCATCTATACCAGGATCAATCATTATCCAGCCTGGCTTGTTTTACACCCTCAACTTCTGGGGCATTCTTTAAACTAGGGCCTTTTTCCAAGCACTACAGGAACAACTTTTACAGGCAAATGACCTGACATCTGTCAAGGTGACAGAGGTCTCCAGTATAGCTTTCAAAGTGACACATTATACACAATGCAAGGGAGGGGTAAATTATACCCAATTTCTTTCCATAAGTTTATGCCAGCAAGAGTTTTGGCAGCGAGTATTACTTGATTTGCCGGTCTGTGTTCTCCACACACACATGCTGTGGAGGAACTGTTGTCCACTTTTCTGCTTCTATCACCATTGCTTCAGCATCCATCAATCCAAATCCATAGAGGTGGCTCACTGCAAGGTACAAACAGAATGGTTGCAATTATAGCATAAAACCTTGTTTTTCAACATAGACTAATTCCAGAGGGTTATATCCTAAAAGGAACTGCTTCTTTTCTTCTTCCTTGCTTTTGCACAAAGCTCAAAAATGACCTTGCCAGAAACAATAATGACTAAATCTAATTTGTTCACTGAATCTGTTCACTGCTTTATTACAGAAGCTGCAAATGACCATCATGAATAACAGTGCCTCAGCATGAGGAGCGTGGACCAGAACTCCAAAATGCCAGGGAGTACAATTGCCTTTGATAGCCCTTTGTCCATGTGCTGTAATTCAGCCGAGTCCTCTTATATGACATAACATGAAAAGGTGTAAAAAAACAGAGGAGGGTTATTTCTGTTACTCATACCAAACACATGCATGTACGTATATTTTGAAGGTAACCGAGACAATAAATTTAAGAAGGAACAGACGGTCTTTTGTAACTGCTGTACACTCTTAAATTCACTGAGTGTAAGCAGCATGTAGATGTTTGTCTATTCCTATATGCAGTATGGTTGCCACTGGCCAGCCAACCAACTAGGTTCAACATCTCCCTAAAGCTGTCTGCATGATGAGGGTGAAAAGCAATGGTATTTGAAGTCCACAGCCCTAAATATAATCTGCTTCTCTTGCAGAGTCTGTGTCAGAAAGGCTTCTTCCTCCACCTCCTTTGTAGATCTCCAGATGAAGGACAGATCTGCAGATGAAACTACTGCTGGGGAGAGCTGTTAACGTTGCTGTTGACCTCTGATATTACCTGCGGCATGCATTGCACACACAGTGGTACTCAGCATTCATGCCTGGAGGTTAGCACTCTGTTAATGCTCATTCCTGGATGTTACATCCTCACCTCTGTCTGCCTTTCATGCCATGGAGAGTCAACAATGGTTCCCTTGCAAGAAACTCAATGTGTAGTAATGTAACTTTAATGCCTGAATGCCTTCTACTCAGAGAAGCAGGAGGCTTTAAACCATCAACTTTCCCAGGATACAAAAAAATTGAACTTTCAAATGCCCAACACCTCAACAAGGTGAAGTATTGCCAACAGACTTGTGCCAAGTCTGTGTCTTTCACTTTTTTGTCATTTTAAGAGTACTTGATGTAACTATTTCAAGAGTGCTAGGAGTTCACAAAGGCTGAAAGTTTCACTTACTGAATCAGCTGTCTGGTTTTGGGTGCTGGTCCAATTAAAACAAAAGCTTGTAATGGATTTTGATGAATTAGAAAGAGCTGCTAGCCATGTTGTTCTATTGTGACAAATTGGTGCTCTTGGTAAAGTTCTGACAGGAGAAGGTGAAGGAAAAAAGCTTCCAGAGGGAGGAGTTTAGATCACAAATATTAACAAATCAGTTTTACTTGCTACCACAGACAGTGCTAACAGAAAACGTTCATAAAAACCATAAGTGCTATTTTAATCAGTAATGCAACAAGGCATGGTGTAAGTCTTTCCAACGGCATTTCGCAGAGGGTTTGTGAAAGCAGCCTCCATTCATTGCCAAACCAGAATTCAAAGGACTGCATCCAAAAAAACCCCAACCTTGTCAAACAAATAACAGTTCAAAGCATAAAAATAATCAGTGCTTAAGGATCCCATCTTCCAAATATGGCAGTATCTAATACTGTCTGAAACTGCCAAGTGAAGAGGGTTCCTCAATGGAAAATACTGCAAGGCGTAACGACTGTGTAATGAACTGATTTTCTTACCATCTCCTTCCCCTTCAGCCCCAAACTGGAGTGCACATAGCATGCAAATGTTCATTTGGAGAGAACTAAACACAGCTCTTCTGCCAAATAAGGCAGGTACTGTTTTCAGAAATGAAACACAACAACTAAAATACTTGAAAATAATTAAATTTAGCACTCCTCCAGACTTCTGAATTCTCTTTAATGTATTCCACAAAGAAATGGACAGGGAGGCACACATGGGTGGAGGCAGCCAGAACAAAGGCAAGGAAAGCTTAGATGGAGAAACTGTACTGTGAAGACAGTTCCTGTGATGGAAATCTCCTTGGTCACAGATGAACTGCATCTTCTGATGAAAGCGTATTTATCTGTGAAGCCATTTGTCTGTTCTTACACTCCATGCATTGCTCTGGTATTTAAAATTTTAATAATCATTCTGTCTGCTCTGAAGAACAGTGGGAGGAACAAGAGTGTTAACTCACATGGTCTGTAACTGTACACAGTTACTCTGTATGGTACTACATTTAAACAGTGAGGGGTTAAATTTTCACGAATGGAAAAATCTTTTGCGCTAACCCATGGAAAATGCATTCTTCATTCCTAACAGGTAGCAACCTGCATTGGGATAGCACTCAGGATGTCCAGCCATAAGATGCTGTGTGTTTAACCCAACTACTGAGCTCAAAGAAGAGCCAAATTTCTCCTCAACTCACCTTTTCTCATCCAGAAATAAGGGCAGAAGAGCACTTAACTTTGCCACCATCAGGCAGTGACCTTGTAATGGAAACTTAAAGCAGCTTTTAAGCCACCTCACCCTAGAAATTTTTTGCCCTCATATACACATTAGAAATACATATATGTCGTGGTTTAGTCCCAGCCAGCAACTAAGCACCACGCAGCCGCTCGCTCACTCCCCCTGCCCCAGTGGCATGGGGAGAGAATCGGAGGAGTAAGAGTGAGAAACACTCCTGGGTTGAGATAAGAACAGTTTAATAATTGAAATAAAGTAAAATAGTAATGATAATAATAATAACAACACTATAATAATGATAATAATAATAACAATATACAAAGCAAGTGATGCACAATGCAATTGCTCACCACCCACTGACCGATACCCAGACAGCAGCAATCGCTGCTCCCTGGCCAACCCCCCCCCCCCCCCCCCCCCCCCCCAGTTTATGTACTGAGCATGATGTCATATGGTATGGAATAGCCCTTTGGTCAGTTTGCATCAACTATTCTGGCTGTGCCCCCTCCCAGTTTCTTGTGTACCTGGCAGAGCATGGGAAGCTGAAAAGTCCTTGACTAGCATAAGCAGTACTCAGCAACAACTAAAACATCAGCATGTTATCAGCATTCTTCTCCTACTAAATCCAAACCACAGCACTATGCCTGCTACTAGGAAGAAAATTAACTCTATCCCAGCCAAAACCAGGACAATATAAAATCTACAGAGTCAACTTTCTATCATTCCTACCCTAAAAATTACTTGGGAAGTAGAATTGTGTTCATTTATCATCCAGGAGAAAAAATTACCACCCAAGTTTATGTGGTTGGGTTAATTGTCCATGATTCAATGCTTAAACTCTCTTGCATGAGAGCAGAGGTGGATGTGAGATGTTCTGCACCTGCTGGCTTGTTTTTCCACAGCTGAAACAGAAGTACATTTTTCCCTTGAAAGGCCTTCCCATTGAAGTAAAAACTTCCTGACAGTCAGGGGTGCTCCTAAATCCTTCCAAATGGGAAGCTTCCAGGCAGCTGACATTTGGCTGTCTGCAGAGTTTGCAATTCAGAGCCCTTGATCCAGTGGGTTGGTTAGCAGCTGCAGGTACCAGCAGAGGCCCATAATTTTCGAAGACTAAGTAACAGCAATTTAGGAAAGACTTACAAAGTTAACAAAAGTAGTTGATACCCTGTGTCTTAGAGAAGAAAGAAAATTCTGTTTCCTACTGCCTTCAAATTGCACCCCTTCATCTGTGTATATGCTAGTATTGCTGTGAACTCTATGCCAGGGTGCCTCTCCTAGAGGTTAAAAATTACCTCAATGGTTGACATGGGGCCATAACTGTCTTCTGGGTAGCATCTAGAACCGCCACTGATTTGTATGTGAATGGTACTGTGCTCATTTCTGCTAAGCCAGATAGAAAAGCACTATTTGAAAGGTACTGATGATTGCAGAGTGAGGTCAGCTGACTGCAAGTGCAAAATGCCCCAGGACCTTGCACATACCCACTTATGTGCTCTACATTATCACTGCTGTGAATTGCTGCTGGGCTTGGTTGTTGCTAGGAATCACTGAGCGTGTGAGAGGGGGTACAGGGCTGTTTTGTAAGAAGATATTTGCCTTTCAGAGACAGAATAGGAATGTGATGTAGGTGCAATATAAGCCAGTCACTAAAGAGCAGACTGTTGCTCTTGTTGAGCTGAAGGGCTGAAAACTATGATCTCCTTGTGATCAAGGTGTCCGCAGACAGAACTGTCCTTGAATCCTCTCTCTACCCATGCAGCAATGCAAACTGATCCATTCTTATTTCTGCAAAATCACAGACATACACAGAGCTTTACAGATGCAGGACAAGTTTCAGAGAAAAACTTGCCTCCTGCAACACAAAGTAAATATTATGTTTTAGCTGATGTCTTTACTCTTCTTATCATTAAAGAAAATAACAGTTGTTGGAGCTGAAGTCCATTTATTTATCCCTGGAGCTATTCCTCTATTAGTGCACCATGAAATCAAGGCCTGCTCAGCTGCTGGATAGACTTCCCCAGCTTTTTCATAATCCCTTTGTTTTTGTCTGAAACTGCTATTGAAAATTCATTAACTTTCTCATTTATATACGAGTATGTAAAGCTAAGCCCAAATCTAAAGGCAGCATGTATATCCCACTTGACTTGAGTAAGAGAAACATGAATGGCTGGTGTTGATAAATCATAACACCGAATCATGCAGATTCCAGGAAAACTGGGCCCAGACATTGAAAACACAGCATTTCCAGTGCCTCAATGCAGCTAAACTTGATTTATTAGGCTGCAGTTTCATTGCCAGTCATCAAGATGTCTCATCACTAGCTTAGATGCTAAGCCTCCCTTGTTATTTTGCTCATCTGACAAAAAAAATTGCAGAATATTTTCTCCTTACTACAATTTTAGCCTTTAATTTTCTATACTGTGAAAGCAGCATTGGAAAGATAAATATTTTGTATATATATGTCAAATACTAAATCAGAAGGAGAGAAATGGTAATAACTGCAGTTTGTCAAATGAGGAATACGTAGCTTTCCTAAACTAGATTCAGCTGTTTGATATGTAAATTATTATGACTTGTTCATTTATGCTACTTTAGGATCTTGATCCAGTCTCATCCAAAAGGAGACTGACAAAATAGGACTCTACCCCTTATACTGTCGTTTTCTTAAATGTTGCTTAGCAAGACCAGAAGGTGTGAGAGTCTCAAGCTACTCTCATCTTATAAATACTTCAAACTGACCTACACCAAATTTCTTTTATATTTGGCATTTTTATTGCAAATATAAAGCTCTAATTCTAAATTACTTTAAGTCTGTGTCATTTGCTTAGTATACCAAAATACTTCAACCAGGAAAGACAATTGTCTAAAGAAAATTAAGGGACAAAATGGAGAAATGCTATGATAACACACAGCTTAAACAATTTTAGTTTTCTTTTGTCATGTCCTAACTAAGAGACCATTGATCTTGAATGAGAATTCATCTTCTTTCAGCCATATTCCCGCTTCCTGTCAACCTATGACCAGTAATCTGTGATAACTGGATATGATTTCTGAAACACATAACTGCTTTACAAGCCAATAACACAATCGTGCAAGAACATTCTTTTTTATTCTTGCTTGTGAAACCAACTCCCTCATGCTTCTTAGATTAAGCACATTATTTGTATTTTTATATTCTACACAGAATCAACCCCTCAATTTTTCTACTTAAAGACAAAGCAAAGAGCAAACTCAGTCCTCCCTCCCCACAGAATTCCCTTAAATCCAGGTATCTTTAAAGACTCAGCAGGGATGGTAGAACATTGAGTTCTTACTCTTACCATCACACCAGAGAAGGATTTGAAGGACAGGAAGTTGCCCAATAGATTTGTCTTGAAAGTGGCAGCTACAAAGATGCACAATGAGAAACTGAAGGGTCTCTATATCATAGAAATATAGAAGCACAGAATGGTTTGAGTTGGAAGGGACCTTTAAAGATCATGTAGTCTGACCTCCCTGCCATGGACAGGGACAACTTACTAGATCATGTTGCTCAAAGTCCCATCCAATCTGACCTTGAACACTTCCAATGATGGGGCATCCACAACTTCTCTGGGCAACCTGTTCCAGTGTCTCACCACCTTCATCATAAAAAAAATTCTTTTGTACATTCAATCTAAATCTACCCTCTTTCTGTTTAAAATTACTGCCCCTTGTCTTGTCACTACAGGCCTTAGCAAAAAGCCTCTCTCCATCTTTCTTAGAAGTCCCCTTTATATATTGAAAGGCTGCAGTAAGGTCTCCCTGGAGCCTTCTCTTCTCCAGGCTGAACAACCCCAACTCTCGCAGCCTTTCTTTAGAGGAGAGTTGTTCCAGCCCTCTGACAATTTTCATGGTCAGAAAGGTGCTAACAGAATACTTTAAAAATTGCTTTTTTTGAGCTTCCAGTTGTGTTTATGCCAATTTCTGATTTTTGTATTAGTACAAGTAATTTCTTCAATAGTATACTAACTGTGGATTTACCTGATAATAGATTTGACAAAAAAGATCAGCCCCCTGGATTTTATATTTTTTCTGTCTGCCAAAAAGCCCCTATTCATTGATAAAATAAAATATAGATTGCCCAGAAACACTAGCAGGACAGCTAGTAGGAGCTAAGCCTCCAGTAGCCAGTGTACCCTTGTGAATAGTTTCCATATGCAATTCTGACACTACATCACCTACTATGAGACTTTGCAGCCACTTAAAAAATAGCCCTAAAACACACCATATTAAAATATTAAGGAATTAAATCCAAGATCACATTTGCATTCACATCCTGGAAGTATTTACCTACGTCAAGAATTTAAAATACATATGGTTATTAAGTATAGACATTGGTTGAAAAAAAAGACTAAGAATGAAAGACACTTTGGGGCATCAGAGTCAGACTACTAGTAGCGACAGCAAGTACCACCCAAATACTTCCCCCTCTCATGAGTCTTAGCAGCCTTTGGCCAGAGATCATCAGTCTTGGAATTCAGCCACCCCATGGTCCATGGTCAGCAGCAAGCACCCATGTGTACCCAGCACAGCCATTCCAAGTTCTCCCCTGACCACAGCAAGACCTGAATCAGTTCCCAATTTACTTCTCAGAGCTTGTTTAGGCATGAGTAAACCAGGTTAATGCATCTCTCCGAGCACATGGTATCTACTGTGCCCTGCATATGGGGACATTTTGCCCAGAGTCAGAGAAAACACCAGTGAGCCTTGCTGAAAACCTCAGCAGAGTGACCAGGAAGACTGGTTTACTTCTCTGCCTCTGAAGGAGCAGGGTTGTGATAGAAACAGAAAACCTCACTACTGCTGGCTGGTGATTGCTAAGACAGACAAGCTGCTGCTGCTTCTCTGAAGCAGCATTTGGCTGTAAATCATAAAGCCTGTACTGAAGACATTCATTTATATCGCTTGAAATGAGCCAGCTTATGTGAACGGAATAAATCTGAGGATTATGTGCATTTAGAAGGGAGAAAAAAGTTTGCCAAAATAAAGTTGGCTAAGGATCATCTACAGTAATAGAAGCTATAATTTTTTAACTAGTGATAGCCTTTTTATGTTGGATTTTTTTTCCAAAAAGCACAAAGATCCATTGAAAAACATGGGAGCTTGCAAATTTTCTTTAAACAAAAAAAGCCATTTTGTGACTGCACCATGGAACACCTTTTAAGAAAATGTACTGATTTTCTCTATTAGGATGAAATTTACCGTCAGATGTACATTTAGGATTCCCTGATAACTCAAAGCAGCCAAATGTCATTTCATCTTACCAAACAATAAAAACACTTTTTGGTGAGAGCCTCTGTGCTAGGCTTCATCTCAGAACAGATGATGACAGATGAGTCAAAGGCACTGCAAGTGGAAATACTGACAGATCGTTAGCAGGAGACACAAAGGTAGCATTTCTGTGCTGTCAGGTGTATGAGACACATGGTGCAGAACATCCTTCTTGTTCTGTCTTGCACAGTGGCTGTGTCTGTTCAGAAGTGTCAGTGCTCCAGAGGGTTATTTACACACAAACTAATTCCTAAGTGAGCACAGGGGTGCAGCAGATTTCGGCAGAGGAAGGATGTACGTAAATATGCAGAAAGTCATAACAAAGTGTTTTGCAACTTATTTAATAATAATGATGGTCATTTTTAGAACTAAAAATATACCAACCTCACCCCAAAGCAGAGAAATTATTAATTAACTACGTGAACTTCACACTATCCCTGTAGAGCTATGTAGTAGATTCTGATCGGTAACCTGAAGCAAAAGGAAATTAAACAATAGGCTAAGTCTACACAGATAGCTGGACCAGTAAAGCTGGTAATAGACCTTGTGGATGAATTGCTGTATCCCCTAGCTTAAAAGCAAGCCCCCAATAGCTGATTCTTCTGGAGGGAAAAGGTGATACAGTTCAACAACTTCAGGCATCTAACTGATCTGAGTTGTCCTGTGAAGGCCGTTATCTTTCCCTATTATCACTAGATGTTCTACATCCTGCCAGGATGCTCTAAGGGCTTAAAATACTGTATAGTAGATGGTGAGATCTGCTTCCTAACTTTCTTGAATCCTAGTTCCACTAAAGTGGACACACTCTGATAATGAAACAACTGCCAGTTTTGTAATCACTGAAATGCACTATAGCAATGCAACAGCAATGAAGAGCTTTGGTGTTTTCAAAGGCAGGTGCTGTTTTTTAAAAAAGACAGAACTATCCCATGCACAGGATGTTCAGCATTGCCATAGATGTATACAAGTATGGCTAGATATTTGTCTAGAACATTCTCACAAGTGTACTGCTTTGATAATTAGGGTATAAAGAGGTCATGCAATTGCATATAACTTTTAAGAACTTTTCTTTTAAAATGCAGTCTTCATTATCTATAATTAATGCATTCTGCTTTGGAGAATTGTATCAGTTTATCATTCTCTTTTTAAATTTGTTGATCCTGGTTCTTTCTTAATACTGCAAAACAGAAATCTACATTTCACTTTAAGTGGCAGACTCTTAGGTTATGAGTCCATAGCAGAAGACTTCTATCCCTCCCCTTCCTCCCTGCCCCCAATCCTTTGCTGAGTTTTGCTAAAAGTCTGAGTTGGGCTTGTTAAAAGAAAATAATATCAAAGGTTATCATTCCCATAGTGTGCATACTGTTAGTGCTGTCAGTCCAATTGGCAATGTTTGGAATACCAGGAGGTGCAGAGCATAGTAATTATGCATAGCTTTATATCTAGGACAGATGGACATCAAGTCCGTCAGTTGTTGAGCAGAGACACTATCTTTTTAAATCCTCTGTCTGCTATGCTGATCATGGTTTGGTGACAATTCTAAGTGCTATTATAATAGCAATTTAAAGCCTAATTTTGCCTTTTGCCTGCTGTTACTCCAGTTCCAGAGCTATTTAATTTACATTTTAAAACATGTGTAAGTTTGACTCACAATATATGACTCCAGGAAAGCAACCAACTGTAACAAAAAATGTCAATCTACTTTTCTTTATGTATCCCAGCACAGGCCTGAAGTTTCTGCTTAGACTCCATTTCACATTCACAGGTCCATTCCTTGCTTTTCAGAGACAGCAGGGAACAGAGCGCTGCAGAGCCGATGAGCAATGAGAAGCTTTGATAATGAAGAGTTTGAGGCTGGGAGAAGTAATGACACCTCCCTTGCTTCTCTGAGAGATTCCCTCTCCTCCTTTGTACACCTCCATCTCTGGAACTATACAGATATATTCCTGATCTTACATGTCTTTCAACTTGAAGCAACGCTGTGTGGTTCTCAGTTTGTGCTAGGGGGGAAAAAAAAATCCAATAACCATGATCTAGGCTGCAGAACTCAATAAATTTTCCAGCTACCTTCCCCAAATCCCAGAAAGATTTTTTAGGTCTCACTCAAGGCTAGCAGAGTTCAGATACCTGGCAATTTGATTGGGTTTAACATATGAAACACTGAAAAACTCCTAATGCAATTTTAATATTACATTTTAGAAAACTTTATTTATATCTGTGAGCTGAATTGTTGCATGTGGGAAGGACACAAGAGCCATCTAGAAAGGTTGCAGTGACCATACAATAAAAAGACGATAATTTTAAACTTGCTGCTAAAAAGTACATGTCTTTATTCCACATTTCCTCAACTATCTTAATTTCCAAATCCCACCTCCGATATTTTCTCAAACTACAGCAATGCTTTCTGTATGAAGCAATGATAGATGTTATGGTATTGACACTGTGACTTCTGTGATATTTAAATGTGGTTTAAGATTCCTGAGGATACAGATCTTTTCCTGTCATACATGTTCTGTCAGTGCTTAGGGGAGACACTTCCACTCACTCTTAGACTAGCTATTAATTGTAGCTGGTTTGCTTCTCTCCTTTCCTGGTGCTAAACTAAATGCTACTCTGACTTCAAACAACTTCCAAGCAGGGGCTACAAGGCAAAAGGTGTTCAGATTTAATCTAGCCAGTTCAGCTAATATAAGACTAATGCCTACCTATGTGAGTGAGTACCAACATCTCTCTCAGATTTTACATTGACAACCTGTTGAAGACTTGGTCATGTATGTATGGCTACATGTCTCTTCCAAAAATACATTCACTTTTCCAGAACTGTATTGGATTTGCATGGCAAGGTTTCGGTAGTGGGGGGGCCACAAGGGTGGCTTCTGTGAGAAGCTGCTAGAAGCTTCCCCTATGTCTGATAGAGCCAATGCCAGCCAGCTCCAAGATGGACCAACCACTGGCCAAGGCCAAGCCAATCAGTGACAGTGGTAGTGCTTCTGGGATAACATAGAATCATACAATCATTTAGGTTGGAAAAGACCTTTAATATCAGTCCAAGTCCAACCATTAACCTAACACTACCAAGTCCACCACTAAACCAATTAAGGGTAGAGTAATAGTTCATTTCATGTTTCCTGGCTTGGTGGCTGGATTATTTTTTAATGAAAGTAAAACTAGAATAGAATCATTAAGGTTGGAAAGGACATATTTAAGAAGCGAAAAAAAAAACCAACCCAAAAAATGGGACTCAAACTGCAGCTGGAGTGAGGAGTGAGAATATGTGAGAGGAACGACTCTGCAGACACCAAGGTCAGTGAAGAAGGAGGGGGAGGAGATGCTCCAGGCAACAGAGCAGAGATTCCCCTGCAGCCCGTGGAGAAGTCCATGGTGAAGCAGGTTGTCCCCCTGCAGCCCATGGACGTCCATGGTGGAGCAGATATCCATCTACAGCCCACGCAGGACCCCATGCTGGAGCAGGTGGATGTGCCCAAAGGAGGCTGTTACCCCATGGGAAGCCCATGCTGGAGCAGGCTCTTAGCAGGACCTGTGGACCCACAGAGAGAGAGAGGTCCATGCTGGAGCAGGTTTGCTGGCAAGACTTGTGACCCATGGAGGACCCATGCTGGAGCAGTCTGCTCGTGAAGGCACTCATGCTGGAGCAGTTCATGAAGAACTGCAGCCCGTGGGAAGGACCCACGCTGGAGAAGTTCATGGAGAACTGTCTCCCGTGGGACGAACCCCACGCTGCAGCAGGGGAAGAGTGTGAGGAGTCCTCCCCTTGAGGAGGAAGGAGCAGCAGAGATGATGTGTGATGAACTGATCGCAACCCCCATTCTGCATCCCCCTGCGCCACTCAGGGGGAGGAAGTAGAGAAAATTGGGAGTGAAGCTGAGCCCCAGAAGAAGGGAGGGGTGGGGGGAAGGTGTTTTAAGATTTGGTTTTATTTCTCCTTACCCTACTCAGTTTCAATTGGCAATAAATTAAACTAATTCTCCCCAAGTCAAGTCTGTTTTGCCCGTGATGGTAATTCCTGAGTGACCTCCCTGTCCCTATCTCAGCCCATGAGTTTTTCATTATATTTTCTCTCCCCTGTCCAGTTGAGAAGGGGTGTGATACAGTGGCTTTGGTGGGCACTTGGCATCTAGCCAGGGTCAACCCACCGCTGCTGTCAGATGCCTACTTAGAATCATAGAATCATAGAATCATTTGGGTTGGAAAAGATCATTGAATCCAACCGTAAACCTAACACTGCCAAGTTCACCACTAAACCATGTCCCTAAGCACCACATCTACACATCTTTTAAATATCTCCAGGGATGGTCACTCAACCACTTCCCTGGGCAGCCTGTTCTAATGCTTGACTACCCTTTCCGTGAACAAATTTTTCCTAATAACCAACCTAAACCTCCCCTGGTGCAACTTGAGGCCATTTCCTCTCGTCCTATTGCTTGTTACTTGGGAGAAGAGACCGACACCCACCCCACTACAACTTCCTTTCAGGTAGTTGTAGAGAGCGACAAGGTCTCCCCTCAGCCTCCTCTTCTCCACACTAAACAACCCCAGTTCCCTCAGCCGCTCCTCATCAGACTTGCTCTCCAGACCCTTCATCAGCTTCATTGCCCTTCTCTGAACACGCTCCAGCACCTCAACGTCCTTCTTGTACTGAGAGGCCCAAAACTGAACACAGTATTTGAGGTGTGGCCCCACCACTGCAGAGTACAAAGGGACAATCATCTCCCTGCTCCTGCTGGCCACATGATTTCTGATATAAGCCAGGATGCTGTTGGCCTTCTTGGCCACCTGGGCACACTGCTGCCTCATGTTCAGCCGGCTGTCGACCAACACCCCCAGGTTCTTTTCTGCCAGGCAGCTTTCCAGCCACTCTTCCCCAAGCCTGTAGCATTGCATGGGGTTGTTGTGACCCAAGTGCAGGACCTGGCACTTAGCCTTGTTGCATGTCATACCCATCTCGGCCCATCGATCCAGCCTGTCCAGATCCCTCTGTACAGCCTTCCTACCCTCAAGCAGATCAACACTCCTGCCCAACTTGGTGTCATCTGCAAACTTACTGAGGGTGCACTCAACACCCTCATCCAGATCATTGATAAAGATATTAAACAGAACCAGACCAATACTGAGCCCCGGGGAACACCACTTGTGACCGGTCACCAACTGGATTTAAATCCATTCACCACAACTCTTTGGGCCTGGCCATCCAGCCAGTTTTTTACCCAGTGAAGAGTACGTCTGTCCAAGCCATGAGCAGCCAGCTTCTCCAGGAGAACGCTGTGGAAAACGGTGTCAAAGCCTTTACTAAAGTCTAGGTAGACAACATCCACAGCCTTTCCCTCATCCACTAAGCAGGTCACCTTGTCATAGACGATTGGGTTAGTCAAGCAGGACCTGTCTTTCATACCCCATACTGTCTGCGCCTGATCACCTGGTTGTCCTGTATAAGCTGCGTGATGGCACTCAAGATGACCTGCTCCGTAATCTTCCCAAACACCAAGCTCAGACTGACAGGCCTGGAGTTCCCCAGATCCTCTTCTGGCCTTTCTTCTAGATGGGCACCACATTTGCTAACCTCCAGTCAACTGGGACCTCCCCAGTTAACCAGGACTGCTGACAGATGACTGAGAGTGGCTTGGTGAGCATTTCTGCCAGCTCCCTCAGTACCCTTGGGTGGATCCCATCCAGTCCCATAGACTTGTGTGTGTCTAAGTGGTGTAGCAGGTTGCTAGCCATTTCCCCTTGGATTATGAGGGCTTCATTCCGCTCCCCGTCCCTGTCTTCTGGCTCAGGGGGCTGGGTATCCTGAGAACAACTGGTCTTACTATTAAATACTGAGGCAAAGAAGGCATTAAGTACCTCAGCCTTCTCCTCATCCTTTGTCACTATGCCACTATGTTTCCCCCTGCATCCAGTAAAGGATGGACATTGTCCTTAGCCCTCCTTTTGTAGTGAATGTATTTCTAGAAACTTTTTTTTGTGGTCTTTTACTGAAGTAGCCAAATTAAGTTCTAGTTGGGCTTTGGCCCTTCTAATTTTCTCCCTGAATAACCTCACAACATCCTTGTAGTCCTCCTGACTTGCCTGGCCCTTCTTCCAAATGTCATAAAGTCTCTTTTTTTTCCTGAGTTCCATCTAAAGCTCTCTGTTCAGCCAGGCCAGTCTTCCTCCCCACTGGCTCATCTTTTGGCACATAGGGACAGCCTGCTCCTGCGCCTCTAAGATTTCCTTCTTGAAGAATGTCCAGCCTTCCTGGACTCTTTGCCCTTCTGGACTGCCTCACACAAGGGACTCTGTCAACCAGGCCCCTAAACAGGTCAAAGTCTGCCCTCTGGAAGTCCAAGGTAGCAGTCTGCTAACCCTGCTCCTTACTTCTACAAGAACTGAAAGCTCTACCATTTCATGATTTCTGTGCCCTAGATGGCCTCCAACCAACACATCACACTCAAGTCTTTCCCTGTTTGCAAACAGCAGGTCCACTGAGGCGACTTCCCTAGTTGGCTGACTCACTAACTGTGTCAGGAATTTATCTTCCACACACTCCAGAAACCTCCTAGACTGTTTCCTCTCTGCTGTGTTGTATTTCCAGCAGACCAGGTAAGTTGAAGTCCCCCATGAGAACAAGGGCTAGCAATTGTGAGACTTCTCCCAGCTGCTTACAGAATATTTCACCCATCTCTTCATCCTGGCTGGGCTGTCTGTAACAGAGGCGAAGGGGTCCGGAGCAGATGCTTGTGCCAGGGCACCTTTCCTAAGGCCCAAAAGTGCAGGGAGAGAGCGGGCACCCCAGCCCCCTGCCTAGAGTGGGAAAGAGAGGGAAAGGGCAAGCTGCTGACGAGAGGCAGCTCTGACATAGCGTGGGTGGGGACAGGAGTGACGGCAGCCAAACCCTCTCACCTATAGAAGCAGGCCGCAGGGAGGGTGAGCAACCAGGAGTGTGGCAACCAGGACGGGCAAACAGGGCGTGGCATGTCAGTTTGTGTAGCAGTTTGCACGGGCAGGGCGTGTGGGGAAGGCCAAGTCCCCCTCCTAGCTCAAGAGGTAGGTTTGGTAAGTTCAGCTCATGAGAGGGAGCCTAGGCATGGCCATGGTGTCTGCCCGGCGGAAGGCTGTATCCTCTGCAGTAGCCAGAAAGGCTGTATCTACCCAGACTGAGCTCCCACAGAAACACACAGCCGTCCAGGTCTCTGGCTGCAGGGAGTGCCACCAACTTGCACTGGGAACAGATTGCTGTGGAGGGAACAGCTGTGTGTGCTGTGACCAAGTGGACTATCTACTCGGCCTGATGGCAGAACTAAGGGAGGAAGTAGACAGGCTACGGAACATCAGGGAGTCTGAGCAAGAGATAGACTGGTGGAACCATGCTCTGACCTCCCAGAAACCTGACCAGGGACAGCCTCCTGAGAAAGCCTGTGACCAAAGGAAGACAGTATCCTTCCCCCACCAGGATGTACACAGGGTCTTAGAGGGAAGCAGTGAGTGGAAACAAGTACACAATCGGGGCAGCAGGTGAACCCTTTCCTTGCCCACCATGACTCCTCAGGTACCGCTGCACAATAGGTATGAGGCTCTAGATGTGGAGGACCAGTCAGTGGATGACGTGGGTGTCAATCCATCTACGTCAGAGGAGTTGCCAAGACCACAAAGACCTACCCCCCATATTACTACCACCTCCACAAGGATGAAAAGACGGGTCATAGTTGTAGAAGACTCCCTTCTGAGGGGAACAGAGGGTCCAATATGCCGGCTGGACCCTCCTCATAGGGAAGTCTGCTGCCTCCCAGGAGCCCAAGTCAGAGATATCACCAGGAGACTTCTCAGCTTGGTACGGCCCTCAGACTAATACCCCTTACTACTCTTCCATGTAGGTGGTGACAAAGTTGCAGTGTGTAGCCCAAGGGTGATTAAAAGGGACTTCAGGGCCTTGGGACAGTTAGTGAGGGAATCTGGGGCACAGGTCATCTTTTCCTCCCTCCTTCCAGTTGTGGGAGGTGACATTGGTAGGAACAGGCGGACCCAATCTCTTAATACATGGCTCTGTGGCTGGCGCCACCATCACAACTTTGGGTTTTTTGACAGTGGGACGGCCTACATGGCACCAAGCTTGCTGGCATCAAATGGGAGCCACCTTTCTCAAAGGGGAAGGAGGGTCTTTGCTCAGGAGCTTGTGGGGCTCATTGACAGGGCTTTAAACTAGATGTGAAGCGGGAGGGGGAACATACCAGGCTTGCCTGTGACAAGCTGTGGGATGGTACACAGTGGTTGGAGGGACGAGGTGCTACTATGAGCCCTCAACCTGTTCCCCTGAGGTATGATGGGGACACTGCAGCACAGTCGAAGTCTTGCGGAGATGAGCTGGGGGCTCCTGAGGTAGTAGGAGCTAACAAGGAAACCTTCGTGAAACACCCCAAGGGAAACAAGAGATGTTCCACTAAGAAGGTGACACGGTCAACAGCCCAGATGAAATGCCTCTACACGAATGCACACAGCATGAGGAACAAACAGGAGGAGTTGGAAGCTGCTGTGCTACTAGAAAGCTATGACCTGATTGGCATAAGCAAAACTTGGTGGGACGAATCCCATGACTGGAATGTGGCTATTGATGGCTATAGGTTGTTCAGAAGGGACAGGCGAGGAAGGAGGGGCAGAGGCGTTGCCCTCTACATAAAGAAATCAATACAGTGTGAAGAGCTGTCCCTGAAGAATAGCCACGAGCAGGTCAAAAGTTTATGGTTAAGAATCAGAGACAGAGGCAACAAAGGGAACCTTGTGGTTGGTGTCTACTACAGACCGCCTGATCAAGGGGAGCCTGCTGACAAAGCCTTCTTCCTCCAGCTCCGGAAGGCTTCGCGCTTGCAGACTCTTGTCCTGCTGGGGGACTTCAACCACCCCGGCATTTGCTGGAAAAGCAACACAGTGAGCTGTAGGCAATCCAGGAGATTCCTGGAATGCATTGAGGATAACTTCCTAAGCCAGGTAATAGACACCCCTACCCAAGGGGATGCGATACTGGCTGGACCTGACGGTCACCAGTGCAAGTGAGCTCATCGGTGATGTCAAGACTGGAGGCAGCCTGGGCTGCAGTGATCGTGCGTTGGTGGAGTTCACACTCCTGAGGGACATGGGAAAAGCGAGGAGTACAGTCAGGACCCTAAATTTTAGGAAAGCAAACTTCCAGCTCTTCAAGGAGTTAGTCAGAAGGACCCCCTGGGAAACACTCCTCAGGGACAGGGGAACGGAACAGAGCTGGCAGATCTTTAAGGACACCTTCCACAGAGCGCAAGAGCTCTCAGTCTCCAAGCGTAAGAAATCAGGCAGGGAAGGGAAGGGACCAGCATGGCTGAGTCTAGACCTGCTGGTCAAACTAAAGAGTAAGAGGGAACTGCACAGGCAGTGGAAGCAGGGACAGGTGTCCTGGGAAGAGTACAGGGAAGCTGCCCAGTTGTGTAGGGAGGAGGTCAGGAAGGCCAAGGTGCAGCTGGAACTGAATTTGGCAAGGGATGTAAAGAATAACAAGAAGGGTTTCTACAGGTATATCCACCAGAAAAGGAAGGTTAAAGAAAGTGTACCCCCCCCGATGAACAAGAGTGGCAACCTAGCATCAACAGACGAGAAGGCTGAGGTGCTCAACAACTTCTTTGCCTCAGTCTTCACCGGCAACCTCTCTCCTCGCCCCTTGCGAGTCGATGGACTGCAAGATGGGGAACAGGGGGGTAAAGCCCCTCCCACTGTAAGGGAAGATCAGGTTCAAGACCACCTGAGGAAACTGAATGTACACAAGTCTATGGGACCTGATGAGATGCACCCCAGAGTCCTGAGAACTGGCTGATGTAGTTGCCAAACCACTCTCCATGATATTTGAAAAGTCATGGCAGTCAGGTGAAGTCCCTGGTGACTGGAAGAAGGGAAACATCATGCCCATTGTTAAAAAGGGAAGAAAGGAGGACCCTGGGAACTACCAACCTGTCAGCCTCACCTCTGTGCCTGAGACGACCATGGAACAGATCCTCCTAGAAGCTATGCTCAAGCACATGGAAGACAGGGAGGTGATTCAAGACAGCCAGCACGGATTCACCAAGGGCAAGTCCTGCCTGACCGACCTAGTGGCTTTCTATGAAGGAGTGACTGCATCAGTGGACAAGGGAAAAGCAATGGATGTCATCTATTTGGACTTCTGTAAAGCCTTCGACACAGTCCCCCACAACCTCCTTCTCTCTAAATTGGGGAGATATGGATTTGATGGGTGGACTGTTTGGTGGATAAGGAATTGTCTGGATGGTCACATCCAGAGGGTCGTGGTCAATGGCTCAATGTCCACATGGAGACAGGTGACAAGTGGAGTCCCTCAGGGGTCTGTACTGGGACCAGTGTGGTTTAACATCTTCATCAATGACATCAACAGTGGGATTGAGTGCACTCTCAGAAAGTTTGCAGACAACACCAAGCTTAGTGGTGCGGTTGACACACCAGAAGGATGAGATGTCATCCAAAGGGCCCTGGACAAGCCAGAGAGGTGGGCCTGTGTCAACATCATGAGGTTCAACAAGGCCAAGTGCAAGGTCCTGCATCTGGGTCGGGGCAACCCCCAATATCAATACAGGCTGGGGGATGAAGGGATTGAGAGCAGCCCTGCAGAGAAGGACTTGGGGGTACTGGTAGATGAAAAGCTGGACATGAGCCGGCAAAGTGCACTTGTGGCCCAGAAAGCCAACTGAATCCTGGGCTGCATCAAAAGAAGCGTGGCCAGCCGGTCGAGGGAGGTGATTCTGCCCCTCTACTCTGCTCTGGTGAGACCTCACCTGGAGTACTGCGTCCAGCTCTGGAGCCCTCAGCACAAGAAGGACAGGGACCTGTTGGAATGCGTCCAGAGGAGGGCCACAAAAATGATCCAAGGGCTGGAGCACCTCTCCTTCAAGGCCAGGCTGAGAGAGTTGGGGTTGTTCAGCCTGGAGAAGAGAAGGCTGCGAGGAGACCTTATTGCGGCCTTTCAGTACTTAAAGGGGGCCTATAGGAAGGATAGGGGTAATCTTTTTAGCAAGGCCTGTTATGACAGGACAAGGAATAATGGATTTAAACTAAATAAGAATAGATTTAGGCTAGACATAACAAAGAAATTTTTTACTACGAGGATGGTGAAGCACTGGAACAGGTTGCCCAGAGAGGTAGTGGAGGCCCCATCCCTGGCAACATTCAAGGTCAGGTTGGATGGGGCTCTGAGCAACCTGATGTAGTTAAAGCTGTCCCAGCTCAGTGCAGGGAGGGTTGGGCTAGATGACCTCTAAAGGTCCCTTCCAACCCAAAGCATTCTATGATTCTGTATCTGCCTTGTTGGCCTTTCCCCGGATTCTTACCCATAAACACTGAACACTTTCATCACCATTGTCAAGCTCTAGGCAGTCAAAATACTCCCTAACATACAAGGCTACCCCACCACCTCTCCTTCCTTGCCTATCCTTTCTGAAGAGTTTATAGCCATCCATTGCAGCACTCCACTTGTGTGTGTCATCCCACCAGGTTTCCATGATTGCTAGATCATAGTTTTCCAGCTGCAAAATGGCTTCCAACTCCTCCTGTTTGCTGCACATGCTCCATGAATTGGTGTAGATGTACTTCAGCTGGGCTATTGATCCTGCCACCTTTTTTGGGGGAGAAGCCCTAATTCCTATGTGACTGTTCTCAGGTACTTCTGTGGTTTCTAACATATCAAAAACCCTTGCATCTTTGCTGCTGTGTGGATCTCCATCCCCTACCTCCACTGAGATGGCTAGGGTGCTGTGCGCATTATTACAGGGACTTTTAAATGTGCTCCAGTGTACTCAGCACATTGTGGAGCAGACCAGAGGACCTCGCTAGCACACTGTCCCTCAAACTCTGGCATGCCACCTCCAGGCTTGCCTCTAGTGAGCCTAGTTTTAACCCTTTCCCCCTTCAAATTGAGTTTAAAGCTCTTTCAATGATCCCTGCTAACTCCTGCACAAAGAACCTTTTCCCTCTTTGAGACAGGTGTACCTCATCTGCTGCTAGCAGGCCTGGTGTCATGTAGACCGACCCATGATCAAAAACCCCAGAATTCTGCCAGTGACACCAGTGCCGGAGCCAATTATTGGTCTGCTGGCTCTTCCTGTTTCTTCCCTCAACTTCCTGCAACTGGAAGGATAGAGGAGAACACTGCTTATGCTTCTGATGCCTTAACCAGTCATCCCAAGGCCCTGAAGTCTCTTTTGATTACCTTTGGACTTGTTATTGCAACTTCATTGCTGCCTACATGAAAACCCTTACTTAGAAAGGTTCCGGTTCGCGTGGCCCAGATTTGGAAATGGTATGTTATATGCTTCTTTCTTGAGAAATGTAATTCCCACAACATTAGTATCATGTAGCTTAATGTCTGGTAAATAGGACTCCAGATATCAGATTCTTCTGATGATGTTATCAATACACCAGTGGTTTAGAGAGTGACACTACTAAGCCGGAGCCTTTCTCAAGGACTAATGCATTTGGACACAAAATATGGCTTAAGGGAATTCCCTGGGTGGTGTAGACCTGCAGAAACAGCTCCGTGTCATGGCTTGGCAATGAAGCCATGGGCCTGCTGAGAAGAGCAGGTGGCCAAAGGACATGGCACTAGGAGTATTCCTGGTGAGGAAATTCTGCCTTGAGCCAACACAGCCCTGGGAGAGCGAGAAAAAAGTCACATGTGAGATAGCTTGCATTTGCCAATGCTCACCAACAAGTTGAAAAAGAAACTTACCAACAGCATTCTAAGTTGTCCGCCTGAAAATGTCAGCTTAATCTCTCAAGCACAAAAAATCATTAGTCTAACTTGCATAGGATATAGTCTTCCTCACTCCTACAAAGTCCAATGCAATTTCATGTGTTTGGTGTCAGATTGAAAACTACCCAAAACTGGGATATTACAATAGCCAAACTCAAAGCCCGTATTTCACTTGCTCCATGCACCATGTGTATGGGTGTTAGGAGTAGGTCAGAGTTGATACTGGCTGTTAATGGCATGTGAAAATATCAGCTAGCATCTGTAAGACTGGAAGGTCTTTTGATAGAGGAACAGCTTTGATTGGTTGACATACCCATTCATAAGTGCTTGGTATTTTTCAAAAGTCTTATGCCAGCTTCTAACAATGATTTAAAAGTATAATTTTATGCAGCAGGGTGTTTATGAATAGTATATTTGTCTTCTCTAAACTGCACACATTGTTGTGAAGATTTTCTTGCTGGTCTGTGCATTTGTGCCTGGTTACTGGTCACCTTACAGCAATTTAAATCTGGCCAATATAAGTCTCCTATCTAGGAGCATAGGTAGGTTTGTCTCTTTCTCACTCCCGGACTGGTAATGTTCTGCTCACAGCAAGAATAATCACCAGTTTTATTTAAATACTGTAATTAAGCAATTACATTAAAAGGCTGTAAAACATTAAGTGACCAATTCTCTCCAGTGGTCACTCTCCAGTGGAAGCAGCAGATAGTTTGGTTAACCTAAAGGAATGTGACATAACTGTGGTAGTCTGTTACTCCCTGGCAAATGAGATGACTCGGTTTCTGTAGGAAGAATACCACCACTGGGCCCAGAAATGGTCTGAAAATGAATAAAAAGTGCCTAGAGTTTTGACTTGCTTTTATCTTTCAGTACCATTTTATGTCACTGTACTGAAGTGTTATTGTCTACACTGAGAGCCCGGAAGAGTGAAGGATGTTCTCTAAAAATCTCCCTGCAAATTAACAGTATTCTGTTACTGCGAATGGCCTGTTTCCCCAGAAACAGTACTTGACAGTATTCGGAGCTTCAATTACAGATTGCTGAGATGATTTGATCATTGTTCTTAAAACTGCAGTTTTATTCTCTATCTTTCAACCTAGAGACAACTCAGCATTAACACAGCATTCCCTTTTTACAAATGCATCTGCATGCTCTGTTGTTGACCAAACTGACAGAACAAGGAGACTTTGCATACCAACCTGCCATAGCAAAACCAGATCAACAGTTTTGATATCTTCACAAAAACAGATGGTCTCTAGTATTGTTCCATATGGTCAGTTAATTAAGTGCTTTAATTATTAAAGAAATCCTCTTGATTTTGAAGTGAAATTGAGCATAACTTACCTCTTTATCTAGTGACAAGTTATGTGTACAACTGGCTAACCAGAGAACATCCCAAAATGAGTGTTCAAGTCTTTCTTTTTGAGACTTCCAGGCAATAAGATCCGGAGGAAAGATAAATGCTGGCTGACAACACAACAGTAATAAAAAAATTACCAAGAAAAAAATCTTGCCCATTCGTGAGTTAATTCGATTGACATGCATTTAATGAATGCTGTTTACTTGCCAGAAAATTAAACAAATAATGGGCACTGCTTTAGCAAACCACTAGCTGGCTCAAGTGTTTTTCATGAATTAATCTTTCTTTTTATGAATGTAAGACAGAAAAAAAGGAGATCTTGCAACCAGTAATGACATCTGTGAGCTCCTTCTGTGTGTTCTGCAATGGCAAACCACTGCCAGGGACTATAGTGAGGGACAGGGTTGCCATGCAGCCCAGTGAAACAGCCCCCTGAAAAGGCATGCTGACCCACTTTCAACTACCAACTCTTGCTGACCCTTTGTCGAGCGAGAGGTTCTTCCAAGTTTTTGTTGTTTTCACCCTTTCAGTTCTCATTTCTAAAGGAGCAAGGCTGTCTCTCTCTTTCTCCTCATTTTTTTCTTTCTTCCCCAGTATGCATGGAAGAAAGGCAGATTGTTTCTTGTGACTGTCACTACTTTAGAAAAAAATAAAAAATCTTCCACCCCTTCCTTTGTTAAGAACATGCTGTGGAAGAAATACGGATCTTGCCATCAACAAAATTATGATACAATTCCTTAAGGAACTCAGTCTGATCACAGTAATTCATCTATGAAAAACCAGACTTTAATTGTTACTCTTGGCAACAGTGAAGGATAATAGTGTAATATTATACTAAATATTGCCACGTGCAATAGTAAAAAAACTGTTCCAGCCTTGCCAGCAGCGGTGTGCAAACCCCCTTTTGAATTCAGGTTTGGATGTTGTGATTTAATCTAAATCTTTTGCTTCTCCTTCTTCCAAAACTAACAGAGGTTTAAAGAGAGCTGCATTTTTATTGGAACCATTTGGTCAGCCTAAGTTGCCAAAATAATTTAGTTAAAACTAGTGCTTTTGTTTGGGTTAAGGTTGATTCCGGAGCTCCACAGAGGTCAAGGCACTTAGTTTGTCTTCCTCTTTTTCAACTCCACCATGGAGTCTACAGAGGAGCTCTGCCAGCTCAAGTTTTATTTCCTGAATCCCAGTCCCCCAGTTGAGCTTATCTATGTTTGTGATTTTGCACAAGTGGAGGAGAAACCTTATTTCAGTCTTTTTCCTCACTAGTTATCTGCTACAATGCATAGAAAAATGTGTGGCTCCAAGGATTCAGAATAAGCAGGCTCCAGTGGTGCAACAGTACAAGTCCTGCTGCCAATGCTGCTACTGGTGGTGTGTTAATGTGACCTCTCCTTTGATAATGAGTGACAGCTGCTGTGAAATACCTTACAAGGTGTTTGCCTCTCTTGGGCAACAACTGGAAAAACATAAAAATATAGAATTTTGGAATTGAGTTATGAAAGAAAAAAGGTCTACTTTATGCTACTTGAAAAGCATTGTTTGAATTTCAGGTATCTCCAGCAAAATAATACAGTCACAATCCCCTGTCAAAACTTTTTAAATCCTGGGAAATGTTTCACAATAACAAATACTGTAATGTTATTGCAATTAAGAAAGTATCCATTTCTTGCTATGTATGTTGTTGTGTGTGGGCATGTGCTTGTAAATGAGACAAAATCAGGCTCTTCAATGTCAGAACCTTCAGAACGTGATGAGGGGGTTCGAGTCAAACACCCATTTCTAAATCTATCCTCTGTAGTTAGAGCCTGGTTTGGATCCAAAAATGAAAGTTTTTTTGGTTTAGTTTCTATTCCATTGCAGCAGAAAAGTCATAGGTCAGAATGATATATTAAAGATGCTCTATAGTAGCAGTGCCTTGATCTGAAATAGATTAAAGCTAGCCTTCAGTTTTAAAGTGAAACCAGGGTAAAGATTTGATGGTTCTTGTATATTACATTGTTCTCTCAGGAGATCCTAGCACAAAACAGTTCAAATCTCATCTTAAAAGTACTGCAGTCTTGGGTGGAATTCTCATGAAAAGAGGACCAGAAATAAGCCATTCTGGGTTTTTTTTTAGATGCAATCCAAACTGAAAGCAGTAAGAATTTAGTGAATGGGAATCAGAAGCCTATCTGTGTTGAAATACAATGTTGTACGGATTCAAAGTCCAGTTTTAACCCATTCTGAAAAAATATATATTATTTAAGGGCACAAATGTTTACCTCTGCTTGCATTACAGAAGAGGAAAAAAGGTAAAAATATGTAGCTTTAATACAAAATTACAGGACTGTACAAAATTTTAGAAACTTACATGACGGCTGACTGAATAGTATGATTTCTGTCCCATTAAAAGTTCTGGTAGCTCAAGATTTGATTTTATCCTAAATCTGATAGAAATCTTAAATATAAATAATGTAGGGTGACTCATATAAAACAGAAATTTGAAAATACTGTTTTGTCATTTTTAATAAAAATTAACAATTCTGAATGAAAACATGCTCTGAATCCAGAAACTGCTGTATCTTCAACTCTAGACTATTTTATCACAATACTAGCTATACATGAAAAAATTAAACCCCACCAATTTACTTAGTTTTCTGCAAGCAGTGCATGAAATAGGACTGAAAGGGACTAAGAAGATCTGGCCAATGCATTTTGTAGCTGCTATTTTTGGGTTTAGTCATTCTCAGAGGTTTTCCTTATAAAAAAGAAGATAGGCCCCTTCAGTTTGAGCCCCAAAGGTCTCAAAACTATGCACAACATAGGGTCAAACAAACTACTTGAGATTACTTCTTCTTCAAAAATATCAAATAACATGTTGCCTCTGATGGCAAAGAAGAAAGGAAGCTCTCACCCTTATAACCAGCCGCATTGGTTTTCCAGTCGTTAGCATTCAGATGTCCTGCACGTGAAGTCCTGACAATAATATGCTGTATGTCTCTCCAGGTCAGAAACGGGCTATGAAAAAGGGGAAAGACAGAAGTCACAGATCAGACATATTTCACCAGAATGTAGGGATACAAGGTCATGTAAGCTAAAAGAATACCCAAACCAAAACAACCCTCATTTCTCTTCTCTGCTTTCCTTTGCTCCATTGAAAAGAATGTCTCCTAATTTTACAGAATTACTACATGAAATTATTTATACAGCTGGGAGGTTTGCATTAAGCAGACTATAACAATAGGTGATAATATTCTATTATATAAAACTTAAGGGAAGATGAAGGAGCACGTTTCACACAGAGGTAATTTGTATGACCACCAACTACTGTATGTTATCTACCTTGACCAGTGAGAAGGAAAAAGCAAAATGTTGGCTTGCTGAAAAGCTCCACTAAATCTTACTAACTGCATGCTCAAGTTGGCAATTGCTTTAGACGTTCAGCTCTTGTTGAAGCTATTTCAGGTGCCTCTGTTGTTATTCATTTGTCTATTACCCCCAGTCTTGGAATTCACTGAGGGTCTATGTATATTCTTCAAGAAGACCAAGCAGGCAGCACTGAATCTGAATAGTTACAGAGCAAGTGTCTGATTGCACAGATATGTATTCCTTTAAGGGACTCCTAATAACCTGTCTACTGGGAAGGCGAAAGAAGATGCTGTTTGCATCCTCACTATGACATTAATACCCATTTATCTTGTAGGACTAGAGCAAATCTTTAGGGAGTATAGTTTTCTTGTTTCTCTAAGATCCACCCCAAGGAGAATTTCTTTTCTTAGAAGACGTCTAAAGGTGCATGGCCATCATTGGGGTATTTTTTCTTTATCTTTCCAATTTCTCAGTTTTTCTATCATCTGTAAGAGGACGAATAGTATTCTATTTAAAAACGCAGTTTAGTAGAGGGAATGATAAACTAAGCCACTAAATAAAAAAGAGAAAAAAAGTACTGCAGTACAGAACACCAGTCACTCGGTATCATTCTCAGAGTATCACTATCTGCCCCTATTGCACTCACTGGCACAACTCCACTCAGTTGTAATGATGAAAATAGATGAGAATGAAGTTTATCAGACCCAGCATTGGCTGCCTACACTGTCCAGGACTAGGCAGTCATTGAAAACCTGGGAAACCATGGTTCAGTTCCTTAATACAGGCCCTCACGCCTCTCAGACCAAGAAGTCACTTGGGCCAGCAGATAAGTGACTTATTCTCGGAACTTATCTTTAAGGCATGATACTTGAGCTCTGCTTCCACTTGCAGGTAGAAGCACCAAGGCAACACCCATAAGAGTGCAGGGAAGGTCAACCCATGGGTGACTGTAAGTGGGTCACTTTGCGGGGTGAGTGGGACATTGCCATCACATGGAGTGACTCTACACTCTTAAATCAACACATAGTCAAGTTACTAGAAATTTCAATGAGAAATTTCTTTGGGAAGCAGACACAGGATAACAAGAAACAGGCAGAAATACCTTGTTCTTCTCTAAGTCCACCTGACAGTGGAAGACACAGAAAAATCTCACTCATCTCACTGTTTGATGTACACAAACGAATGTTGTGTGGATTGGCATCCCTTGCACATTGTTTCACATCTTCCAGAACTTGTTCTGTTAAAACAGTATCTTTTTGGAAATACTTGAGTAATCAGTGCTTTATGGTGCTTAAATATGGAAATAGAATCCTGCTTATGCTGTGAGCTGAAATCAAGCTATTAGGAAGCAATAAATGAATATGTGTAATAACCTATTAAAAAATGAGCACTTTCTCTTTCATTCAAGATGCATCAATTTAGGTTTTCAGGTGACAAATTTCAGCTTCCACAACCTGCAGCTTTAGGAGAAGGCAGTAGGGATGCAGAAGTTATTGCAAAACTGCAGTCAACTTGTTTATAGAAAAACTTGCTCCTAGCCTATCCTCTGTGTGCATGTAGACATATATTCATGGGTATTAACCAATGGAAATTCACCTGTGTTGGTGGAATTACTGAAAATGAAAACCAGTTTCAGAACTATCGTCCATAATTCCATACAGGAGAGAAAAACTTGGGATATATAGGACATTCACTCACATATAACTGATGTTTACACATTTTACTTTCCAATAGCCTTATAATCCATATGCTTGAAAACAAGTGGGAGTTGCCTAAAAATGTCAGACTTCTTTTATGTAACAAGATTGTAAGGAATAATGCAAAGACAGGGACCAAACCATTTAACTATACATGTTTTTCTTGTTTCTTTTGCAGTAATATGGTTTTATTCTGAGTGTATCTCTCCCATTACAGAATATTTCCCAGTAGGTGTGTGGACCATGGGTATGCTGATGTAACCTAGCACCTCTCTACCTACAGCTGGGACACCACAGGAAGTGGCATGTATTCTTCTAGAGTCAACACAGAAAGTCCTGTCTAAGCTTGTTGTTGAAACAAGAATAATCTGAAGAAGGAAGATGATTTTTAAGTGAATCTCTTATTAACTGTAGCCAGAATTTTTTGCAATTTCTTCCAGGCTGTATCAATTCATGGCAACTTAATTTCTCTCTGGTTTTGTCGACAAGATATAAGGGTATCCCCATGTTTAAATTATTCTGTTATTTTTAAGGAGAGCTGATGCCTTCTGTCCCTGAGCATTTATTAAAGTATTAATATGCCCATAGATATATTTTTTTTTCTTAAAGTTGAAATTCTCACACTAGACAGTTGGACTAGAATGACAGTAATTGTTTATCCAGCTGAGCTGGTAAAAACTACTGAAAAAAAAAAAGAAAAAAAAATGTCATGGAATGTAAGGAGTATTAAGGGTTTGTAAGATAGGGTATGCTTAGACAGTCACGTAACATACTTCAAGAAAAAAAATCAATATGATTTTATACCAGCTCAGGAATTTCACTGGGAGCCTGTGTAAACTCTTAGAAAAACATGTTTCAGGCCTTCAGGAAGACCTCCAGGAATCCCAAGAGCTGCATTCTTTATAATCTGGAATCTAAACGATCTGTTGTTCTATAAAGCAAGCTGTCCATGCTACTGGTGAAAAATAAGGCACTAAAACACTCCTCTCAGCTTCTCAAGGAGAGACTCAAGATAGGACACACTCAACTGATTATGTAAAGAAGAATGATGGATCTAATGGTGGATCTAACTATGCCTAGATAAAGCATCGAAAGATACAATAGTCTTCACTTGATAATACTAAACTCTCCTAAACTGGACTTAGTGGCGCAGTCAGCAAACAAAATTATGTCTCAGAATCATGGTTTACTTCTAAGAACAATAATCATGGCAGATCTTGAAACTGAGCCATTCACTGTTGTATCTAGCATCCTTATCTAATGATAAAAAATAATGTAAGAATTTCTGGGGCAGAAAACCTTGCTCAGAGGTCTGATTTCCAGGACACAACATGGTATATAGTTAAATCAATCTATCTCTTATGCAACCTCCAAATCTGCTTGCTTACTGTTTAATTCATAAAATATTTATGTTTTCTTCTTAAGGAATAGCAGTTTGGAAATATTTATATCTAAGAGATTTAACAGCATAAGAACAATATTCAAACCAATTTCTGTAGCCTACTATAGGACCTTCACTATACTAAGAATTGAACTATTGCCAGATTGAAATTTTCTCTCTACAGTAGACACCTCATTTGAAACAAAATAGGTCTGAAATTGTTTGCCCATAATTTTTTTCAGAAACTTTAACAAAAAAATAAGAATAAAAAAGAAACTGGAATGATGTCAAAATAGCAGTTCATTTGGAGAAAGAAGAGGGATTTTTTTTGTTTTGTTTTTTTAAACAAGATAGTCTAGCAGCCAATTTTAAAGCATCTGGAAAAATCACAGAATTCATCAAATATTTGTAAAACATGTCAAAATTGGATCCTAAGTGAGTAAACAGTTGTTTGCTAGCCATGTGGGCCCCAGATCCAGACAAGATGTCACTGATGTTAATTGATTTACCACTTGATTAATCTCAGAAGAATTAATGGCTAAACATCTTGAAATGAACAAATGCATTAACAAGAACAGTACTAACTCTGCTTGATAATGGATTGATTTCAAAAAATGGGCAATTTCCTTCCAGAAGATTTTTTTTCAATGTCTCATCTGAAATTGCCTTGGGATTACACATACCAGACAATACTCAAAATCAAATCAGAATAAGCAGAAGTGAGAACAATTACATACAAAAGTGCTTGTACAGCAGACAAAAAATAATGAATGTTGTGTCCTTAACCAATAGTTATACTTTAAGGTACAGCCCTCTTCTTTCAGGCTTCTCAAAATGTTTATGAAACAAGGTAAATGAGAAAAAAATTAAATAGGACAAATTTATTAAATTATATTACAGTAATATTAATTTGTATCTTTAAACAGGCTGCTTAGAAATAGTAGATCATCATTTTTGGCCAAATCTGATTTCTTCATTCCATAAGTAGTCTCCCTAGTGACAATTGGGCTAATCCTGGAAACAGTAAAGAATTCAGGCTCTATCCTTTTGCATAATGATACTGTGCCAAAAATAACTGTTCAGAATAAATAATTGGTGTAAGAGAGACAATTAGCAAAAATACCACTCAATGCAATAAATAAATTGGGTGAAACTTTGGTTTGTTTTTTTTAGCAAAATTATACAGTTAGCAACATGAATAATGATTGCTACATTATCTTCATAACCAGCAATTTGAATGTGACAAAGGTGGCCTATCTAAAAAAATATTTCTGCCAAAATAGCAGAGTCTGATGAGAATTGCTGGAAGACTACAATAAACTTTTCTCCAAAGAATCATGGAAAAACACAATATCACAGGGTGGATTAAGAAGAGGATCACCGTTCAGTTTGGAAATATCAAATAACCTTCTTTGGAAATCTTGGCTATGAGAGAGAACAGACATGGTTCATTATTGCTATAAAAAAGAGTCTCTGTGCCCTAGACATCTTGTAGAGAAGTAGGAGATAATTTTCATCGCTGCTTTCTGCATAGCACCACCCTTCAGTGCTTTATGATAAATTTATTAAAAAAACATAAGAAATAGTTGCCTGGTTTAGTCACACATTCCCATCACTCACAAATCAGCTGAATTGTCCCATGAGATCTACAATGCTACTATCTGTCCTAATGACCCCAGTGTATAGCCTCATGGACAGGAATATTAGCCATGTTAATGGGAGACATTCTTCTTTCCCAGGTTGCATAAAAAGTCAGCGTGAAGATGCCTGTTGCTGCACAGAATTGTGGAAATACACACTGGAACCGTCCATTTCAACAGTCACTAAATAACTTCAGTATTTCACTCATATTTTAAGCATATTAATATTAAACATCTCAAGCTCATAAATTCGACAATAACAGAATTTTCCATTCAAAGCTATAGCTTTCTGAACATTTTTTCAAGGTAACAGCATTTGCCTGTATAACATCATGTTTACCAGTTTCTGTCTGGCTCTACTTTATGTCATTCAGTTTATATTCATGCAGCATCTCCACAGTTTCTGCAATGCATCCTAGTCTCTTCATGAGTCAGTGTCTCAGGCTTTTGCATTGGCTATGACCGTCTTTTGGATTATCTTCATATTGTTTTTAGGATAGAATGCAGACAAGTCGTGAGATGACAGAACAGAAATATTCCTTCAGATGAACAGCAGGATAAGCAGCCATACATCCACAAGCAATGGCCTTCTGGTGCGTACCTGTGTCAAATCTGCTGTGCACACAGTGGTGGAAGATCCCAGAGCCTACAGAGTATCAGGTTTTCCCCGGAGATAGAAAATCCTAAGTGTCAAAAAGAAAAAAAATGGCCCAACTGCGGGTTGATAATGATGACTTTCTGAGGAGAAATCCCTTGAGAGACAGGTACGTGAATGACATCCCTTATTGTGCCTTCTCCAGAGGAAGAATGAAATGGGACCACCCAAAAGACAGAGTGCATGGTTTGCTAACGGACAACAGTGTAGAAGCAACAGCAACAAAAAGGTCAGGTCAGTTGCCAGTTCTAGAACCAGCTGTGACTGTGCATGCGGGGAAGCCTTACGTTATCTTAGGTTAATACAGGCAGTCATGATTAGCATGGTACCCAGACTATTGATTTGACCTATCTGCCAAGTCCAGTGATACTGATCACTTTTAATAAAGTTGAGCTATGCCACTGTAGTGCAAGGAATTGCAAAAGAAAGACTGCAGGGCGACTGCACTCCAGTGAACCTGCTCCTCTTCCACCTTCCTTGTTTTCCTCTTACTGCAAAAACACAGACAGGGAAAAGCAGATGGGCTCCCTGCTCTCAAGATGAACAGCTAGCAACACCCCTCACAGCAACTTCAGAGACAACCCTAAACAGCCTCTAAAAGCTGAGGCTGGGGAACACTTGGAGAACCAAGAAACTAGAGGGTACAGAGCTGCCAAACTCTTAAAACTCTCAGCTGAGCTCATGCCAATTGAGATTTTTGAAAAGCTTGTGAAAGTAAAAGGCATTGCCCTGGCATCAGAACAATAGCTATCCATTCGTTCTATTTCTAGCTGTTGCTCAAAAGCGCAGACACAGTAAAACTCAATGAAAAAGTTAAAAATGATCACAGTCAAACTTTTTTTTTTTTTAACCTAGACTCAGTTTAAGAAATGCCTGGATAGAATTTTCTTAAAACCTTTTTAAAGCAAGTTACATGGAAAATTTCAGACTGAATGATTATTCTTTGGCAAAGTCACCTGTAACTGAAAACAGGACCTTAAAATGGGAAACACTGGGCAACCTGAATTCAGGAAAGTACTTCTAAGTCAATCTCAATATAATAACTGAAATTGCATAAGTGGTGCAGGTGGTTAAAGCTCAGGAGAAACATAGGTTCTAAATTAAGCATTTATTTATGTTTACGTTTTTCAAATACTTCACCGTTAAGAGCATTACTTTAGAAGTACTCCAAAAATGCAAATATTCACAAAAGATTTCTAACTCACACACGCCAGTGTTCCCTTCTATAATAGGCACTCAGTCAATGGAGCAAAGACCTAGCTAAAGCTGATGAGATGAACTTAAGTGATAACCTCTCTTTCTCTTACACTGGAAGCCTACATATAGAGGTCACTTGACAGCACTTCCACAGTTCGCCTCAACTGTCTCATCACCTTTAGCCTCTGACTATATTTATGAACAAGCAAACTCGTAACTTGGATGACACAGAAAGATGTTCTCTGTATCCAAAACTGCCCTTTGCCAAACAGTATACTGCTTTTCTCCTTTCTGTAAGAAAATCAATCAATATGGGAAGTACTGCAAGTACCTGATCAGTTTTCAGAAATCTTAAGTATCTTCCTCTAACACTTTTGACCCCTTCCAATATGAACTCCATTTTCCTTTCATCTCAGTAAGTACACTCGGTTACACTGCCTTTTAGAAGAACGTGGTGCATTGTCGCTTTTCTGAATGGATCATTGGCATCAGAATTCACTGAAACTCTTTATCTCCTCCCAGCACTACCTTGTTCTAGCCTTGGTTTCATGTAACCAAAGACAAATGAAGCATACAGCTCATGTGAATAGAATCATGGAAGAAAACATACTCTCGCCAAAGCTGTACCACTGAGTATACCACACAGTAGAAACACACAGCAGATTAATACAGGCGCTACTTCTTATGTAACTGCATTTTATATACCATGGGATGGAAAACATGCATTGGCTTATAGACAGTGGAGCATGCAGTTCACTCAGGGATGTATAATGTATTCTTCCATCAGCAACATAAGATTTTTTTAAAATTTGACTTCTCCAAAGGAACACGGCACAATGCCCACTGGAATAAATGTGGGCATACTGTCTCTCCTGACCCTGATTCACCCAAACCCAAATTCAAACCTTTCATCAATGAGAAAGGGTATTTCTGATATCAGCAGTAGATGGTACTATGCAATGCAAATAGTTTAATTTTAGTAAGAAGATTGCTGCCTCTGCTGACTAAATTGATTATACTTTATACATTTAATTGCTGGTTGACAATTAGCAAAAATCAACATTGTGTAATGATTAAGAAGTGCAATACACAAGCAAGCATTTATTCATAGAGCCCGAACAGATACTAGATACACTGAGAACCATCAGATAAAACAATTAACTACCTGAATACCATAAGAAAACCATAGAATATGAAGATTAAGACATTCCTTTCTTTGTGTGGCAGTTGTTGCATATCTACATTTCTGCATGATGCCCTTGGGCTTTCCAAAAAAGCAGTCTGAAACTCAGTTACACTTCCTTGGTTCCTGCAGGAAAAAATCCACTCGATACTCAAAATACGGGACAGGAAATTTATAGAAAATATGTGTTCATGTTATTTGAAGTTGGGGTAGTAAGCAGACCACCATCCAAAACGATGTTGCCAGGACTTCAGGAGCAGATCCCAGCTGGAAAAACAAACTAAGTGGAAGGTTCAAATGAGTAGGCAGGTAAGAGGTCCTCCATCAGCTATTTGCCAATCCTACCATATGGGGCTTATCAAAGAAAGTGGCAGGTTGGAGTGGGAATCTGCCTTGCTCAATTTTCACTGGTTTAATGTACCTTTGTGTGTGAGTTGAAACAACCTCTTGGCTGTTCTAGTTCATACCCAGGCCAGACTAGTGCTCTGTTCACCTCCTGATGTCTCCCAGGAACAGAACTTGGCTACTGGGGAAAACTGACCTTGTAGGCTCGAAACCCTTCCACAGTATAATTTGTTGTGTTTTCCAGCACAAAGTGGAATGAAAGTATACATTATTACAGACATATTCAAGGAGCATTCAGGACTAAGTACTCCAATTTTTAAGCAGCTTACTGTATGAAAAGCATAATTAACTTTGCAAAACCCCTTTCAAACTAGTCTTTTTAAAAAATCTCATATAAACATTAGTGATATTAGCACAGGCACTAATATGGAATCTAAGGAAAAAAAATCTATGTAAATTCAAACTCTGTTTGAATGTAAACTTCCAGTAAGCCCTTATGCTAAGCCACAGTATCATGAGTCCCTTACATGCCATATAACTTAAAAATATTGGAGAAAATATTTAAGATGGCTTCAAAACTTCTTTTTGCATACTTTAATTTCAAGCATTTATTTAGTATCACCTAAATTGGCAGGTATCACAGGTGAAAAATACAACCTGAATTTTCAAATCAGATAAATAAATAAGAATTACAATTCAGAAACTGCTTAAAATAGTCTGGATAGATTTCATACAAACAAATCCCAGACACTAAAATTGACTATATTATGATATGATCTACTTGTAATATTAAAGGCCTTACTTAATAATCTATAACTTCACAAGAGTAAAGGTTTCTCCAGCCCTAGGACTGGATTAATTTATGGGAAAAAACAGCATGGGAAACCTGAAAATATTTCTCTCCCTAGTTTCCTTTTTTTTTTTTTCTCTTTTTCTTTCATTTCTTGGTGGTGGCTGTGTTCAGAAAATTGGTTGTAAGTACACATAGAAGAGAAAACTTAGGGAATGGAATACAAATGAGAAAAAACACATTTATGATATTATTAATATAATTCCTTTGGCTCTATTCAAATACACAGGCTAAGATTTGGAAATAAGTGAGAACCCTCCATATACTGAAACTGAATAGAATCTGAAAGGGGGCAAAATCAATACATTTTCACCCTGAATCTCTTGTTAGCACCATGCAACAGAGTACTAAAAATACAAAAAAGTGACTAGGAACTGTAGTCACTGGCACATTTTGTCTCCATCACTGCATGCAAATACAGTCATCATAGCAACTATTAATTTTGAAAAAAATAATACTACTCCACAGGAAAGAATATGGATTTCCCATTGATAAAGTCACCAAAGTTCACAGAGAAAAAAGGTTGTGTAAAGTATAAGCCTCTCAGTGTGTTTTAAGATGTCACAATCAGCAATGGCTTGTGGGTTTTGTGTACTCTTTGAAACTTTCAATTACAAAAATCATTTGTCAGAAAATGCACACAAAATGTCATACAAAATACAAACCAAAAATTATAAGCAACCTCCATTCATTAAGAAATAATCAGAAAAACTTTCAGCAGAATGAAATTTACACATGTGCAACCTTATCTGCATGTGCAGATTGTTTAGAATGAACTTAAGGATTTTAAAACTGCGATTAAGAAGAGTTTAAAAAGATTTTTTTTAAAAAAAATAGCATTATATTAAATTTTCAAAATACCTTTGTTTCTAATGACTGCATCAAGAAAATCTAATTATAATGATACAAGTGCTGCACAACTTAAGATTATGTCAGCTCTTCAATTACTAACTTTTATTCTCAAACTCAACAGCAAAAATGTATTTTGTGTTGAATATTGGCCCATGGTTTCTTCAAAAAAGAAACATTCAAGATGGAAACAATTCTGCTGCTATGAATTACATACAATTTGAAATGACTGTTGTGTGCAACTATTTTACTTCCTTCAAAGGAGCTGGTTGCCCCCAGAGGAAACTGGTTTTCTTCAGAATTTAATAGAATCAATCTCCTAGCACTTAGAAACATGTGATTCAAGCCGGATTTGGGGCAGAGCATTCCACCTTAGACCTACAAATATTATCCAACACAGCGCAAAGCAATGTAAAAGGTTTTGAAATACTGATTTACCTGCTAAATCTTCCTATTTCTGCTGCTCCATAAAGCACATTAAAGATAGACATTAGTCACAAAGAACAAAACCCTGAGGCTGAGAAAATGCTTGTAAGATGGAAACTTTTCTGATTTAAAGGTAAAAGCACCATGGAGCTATACTACCTATAGTTCTTACAGCTGAAGAACTTAACCCATTAGAAAAAAACAGACTTGTGTCAGCATGCAAAAGTTAAGAATTTTTGGTTTTCATACTATATTAATTTCTGTCCATGGTAGCCTAACACTGTCTCAAAACTTTCTTCAATGTTCAAGAACGGATATCATTAAGAGGAGCCTGACGAATGCAAGAGGCGACCTACAGTAGCTTAGAGAGTACAGCAGATCTGGGCAGCACTGTGAGGGTACTGTAAGACATGGTGAGGATCCTATACATCATCTAGTGGAAACTACCTGTGCTCAACACTGTTTCAGGTTATTTCAACACTGAGTACTCTGCTGTCATTTCCACAGTGTCAGCTTTCCTGCCCATGAAATAAGCATGTTAATCTTTCCTGCCCTTGGAAGGGTACTGTGAATTACTACAACAAAGTTGCCAAAGCACTTTGAGATCCCTGGATACAGGTGCAGGATGAGTGAGAAAGATCCTTCCGTATGCTTAAATTTTTTTTTGTCAGAGTATAACTCAGATCTTACTTTGCTTCCAGTGCCAGTGCAATGATGCCTGCAGCCATAGGTGCAGAGGCTGAGGTTCCAGTATGGCTGTCTGTGCAACGCTGCCTCAGGTCTGTGGTGATCTGGAAGAAATTGAATGTGTGAAATTTAGAACACAGCTTCAGAAATCAAAACAGGTTTCATTTGCTTGAATGAGTCACATGTACGTGGAGGGTATTTCCTTCTTTCATTGCAAGGAAAGGCAAAAAAAAAGGTGACGTTACATGTTCTGAGCTTGAAGTCCCTTGTGAACTTAGAGAAGTGTTCGCTGTATCGCAGTGAAAGCATAAGTTAGTCTCCGTTTTTTCATGGCATGATGAACAAAAAGATTTGTAAATTAGGAAAACACGCAGAGGGTTTTAAAACTGCACAGTTAGAACTCTGCCCTTCTATTTGCATCTATAGAGCACTTTCCATCCAAGAATCTCAAAGTGCTTTACAAACAGGAATGAACTAAATCTTACAGTGCTCCCTATATACAGGCTGGTTATGCCCATTTTAGAGACTATAAAAGAGGTACAGAGGTGTTAATTAGGTTACCTGAAGTCAGACTGGAATTATATGAAAGAATAGAATACAGTTGCATTCATGCTAAGTACTGTGTTTTATCCTTCCTTCATGCCTTACGCAATAATTCACATGAAATTAAGCAACAATTCATTTGAAAATCCTGATGTAATCACAAATTTGACCTAGACATCACCAGTCAACTAGTTAATTGCAGCTTTAAATTGTTATGTATTGCTTAATTATATGCTGCCACATATTTTTATATGTAATCTAAGTGGATGTATAAACTCTAATGTGCAATACCAACTAGAGGCACAGCCTTCTATGTAGCATTAGCATGCTCCTGTCCCATAATGAATTTTAGGCAGATTCTTTCTGTAAGACAGCAAATCACACACAAAAATGTGTTTATTCTAAATTCTGCTTCTTTCAGGAAATGTTAATCTAACATGATTCTAATCCATGCTCTTCTTTCTGAAGATGTGGTTCCTAGCAAGAGCAAGGCAGTAGAGACAATAAGTCCCTACTACCTAACAGAAGCCCAAACAAAACCCCCATGGACTTGAGAACAGTTAGTAGCAGACAGCAGCCTACAGCACAGAAACCTCCATGAAGGTGGCAGTGAATGACCTGTGACGCCAAACCTTATTACCAGCATTTCAGCTGATCCCTTAGATTCAGTCACTAGTAGGCATAAAATATCTGCCTGAGGGGCAGAGATGAAGCTGCTTACATGCTTCTTACCTAAGTATACAGAATTATTGTGTCTTCATTTCATCTAATTCACTAATATCATACTTCATTCACAACACAGATATGCACAAAGATGGGAGAAGGAGAGGATCAGAGGATCGAAAAATCACAAAAAGAAAAGACTTCTAATAGAGAAGGAGCTAATAGCACCCAGGAAATTATTGTTGAAAGGAAGTAGCGAGAAAGTGAAACAAAATGGAAGCTTCCAGAAGTTGAAAAAGATGGATTAAAGCATTTATAATGTCATATCCTTACATTAGTGAACTTACTAAAGGTCAGATTCAAGAATAACGAAGTCTAGAAAGAACATTTTTTCCCTATTATTTAATGCACATCTTGTTAAACAATTTCTTTTATGGGTCATCTGCTAAAAGTTGAAACCCATAAATAAAATATTCACATAATTTCTTTACCTCTTTCCTTCCCTCCTACTGACTGTGTACTAATTTAGACAATGAAAATTAATAGTGTTGGAAAAAACCTTTATGCATGCAAATTCCATAAATGCCCTGACACTATTAAGAAACGAAACTGCAGCAGGAACAGCCCTAACATTACACTGCCTATATGTGCTAATGCAAGTAGTGATTTTGCAGGTGGGATTAATGTGGCCAAGGACTACAGGATGACATGCACCCAAATACAGACATACAAGATTCAGTTGTCCTGTTTGGAAAAACACTGGTCAGTGCTGTGACAAGGAGTGGAAACGAGGCCAGGAACAAGGGAAGGCAGAAAAAGGGACTAATACATGCTTCTCTCTTTTGCAGGCTGGTACCTTGTCCCACACAAAAGTGGTGCAGCAGTTGCTTTTGGACCAAAGGGTAGCAAAACCTATAGGAGCTCAGGCAGGGAGAAGTGCCCTCATAGCAGCTCTTCCTTAAGAGACAGTCTTTCTCAATACAGTGAAAAGCACACTGCATTGTGCTATCTGTATTATCCTCTGCAAAAACATGCTTCCAGAGTGTTTTTATTGTCCTGTAGCTACAGATATCAAGCACAATAAACCATGACACGTCTTTATTTGGCAACATCTCTCACGTTCTAAGTGGATGTTGTGGTAGCAGTTTGAACTACAGACCCTTATCTCTTTCACTCAGCAAATATTTCAGGAGAAAATGTGGAGGGAAAGCTTCTTAAATGGAAATCCCATTTGAGCTATTTCAAAGGAAAGTTACTGACAGGAGCTGAGATGTTTGGGTGTAAATTACCTCCAAGATCTGAGATATGTTTTTCAGCACTATGGATTCACTGTCAGAGAAGTGTCGCGTCAATCCTGAGAAAAATAAGAGTACAGGACCACCAACCGGCGAGTAAGTTTCAAGAAGAAAAATGGTGCCCCAAACTCTTGAACCACTTGGGGCAACATCATTAATCACAATAAAAAGATGTGGTATTTGACAGCACCGTGAAGCTGTCATTAGTGTATATTTGCTGTCATTCTGATCAACAGGGTGGGGAGAAGGAGAAATTTCCAAATCTTTTGTTGAGCACAACATGTTTGTATGCTTCAAATACCTTTGTAACAACTTCTGATCTACGAAAATGCTGATCAGACTACCCAAGAGAAGTCCATGCAATATTTGAAGGGCCATGAGTTATACCCACTTCTAAATCTTTTGAATCAACTAGATTTGACTGAAGACAGTGACAATGTTTCTGGTACTGGCCTAGTTTAATCAACACAAGATTAGCAACCTAGGACAGACACCCTGATGAAAGGCAGACAAAAATGATACAAATCACCACAATGCACTATAATACCCACCAAATGCAGAAATCCAACAGCTTTCAGAAAATAAATGCACACCTTTATTAAAGAAAAAACTTTAGACACACTGTAGTTTTACAGAAGCAACTTGCTCTGAAGAATTAAGGAGATGCCATTTCTGTACAGTCATTATTAAGGCTGCATCATGAATCTTTCCATAGTTTCACCAGTTGGGAGGTTAATGACTAAGGTCAAAAATGGGATTTCCCTTAGCAGAGAACATACTCACTCTTCCTCTCCCAATCCTCTGCATTTCTTCCTAGTTCATATTTCAGGACATGAGCTTTCTGAACTGATTGAACCATTTTTTACCTTCTGCTATAGTTCTTCAAGTTATGTTGGTTTCTATGAACCTGTGACTCCCTAGGAGTGACAAGGGTTTAACAAAAATCTACTCTTCCTTTTCACATCCTTAATGTATCTGTATTTACCCAAAATTAAAGGTGCCATGTTGTGTGTATCTTGATACCCTAAAAGAGTTTCTGAACAAGAGCAGGTTTTCGTTTGTGTTTTAAGAACTGTCAGGAGATGTTGGGTTTTTTTGTGGTTTTGTTTCAAGTTCTGCTTAGAGCAGAAGCTAGTCAGCAAGGCAGAAATATATCTTAGAAGAGAAAGAAACTCAGCAGATGAATTGGCATTTTTTAGAAAACAAAGAAATAGGTGGAACAGTAAGTAGAGAGGTTATTTTCAGAAGGTAAGACATGTAATAGGTTTATAAATTATATGTGAGGGACTTTCATATGTAAATCCCTTAGTGCTTTAAGAAATAATTTGAAAAAGGAATTCAAAAGAAATGTGATGCATTTGTGCAACATGTTTGATAAATGAAAGGACCATATAGATAACTATATTAGGTGGTGTTTAACCTATCCTAGCTGCATTGTCTGGAGTGGGGAAGCTATCTTCCAGCATTGTCCTATAGTATTCAAAACAGCAAGAAGAGAATAAAAGGACAAAATACCTTGACAACTGTATATTATTAGCCAATACTTCTGCACTCACTCTGTTATGAGAGATAATCTCTATAAAGAAGTACATTTTTATGGTCTTTACCTACTGTTAATTTGCCTTTGTCCCAGAGTGTGTTTCTATGCCTATACCTATGCTGGCACTTAACAGCTGCTCTTGAAAACACCTACAAGTAATTCTAGTTCTTTTCTCTAAGAGTCTATGTAAAAGGTGTACATCAGCTGCATCTGTGAAATGTTTGTACGCATTAGGCATGTTAATACAGCCAAAGGTTGGCAACTCAGTCCATAATGGGCTAACAGTTACTGCAATAAAATTTGGTACAGCATGAAGTCAAGCACACCTGGAGTACCTTCCCGGAGCAAGAAGCAACTCATGCAAGACGGTAACATCAGTGTGTATTTAACTGTAATCATTAGCTCAAATTATTTCAGGCCAGAATTTGCTTCTATTTAGTTCAGACTCAGTAAAAAAAGCTCCATATGGAAAACAGAGCTGTGTAGGTGAAATTATGTTCTTAAGCTATCATTGTACAAGACTGAAAAAAAATCCTATATTTGTAACAAGCAATCATAAAAACGCATAGTAATGAAAAGAGAAAAAAAAAAATCTTTTGTGTAGTTACAAAAGTGTGGGTGCTTCTATTAGTCTATATTGAAACCAAAACATTTTTATATGAATTTTTAGTCCACACAATGACTGCCCAACATTTGGTTACTGTTTGTTCATCTGCCTTATAATACATTCTGCACATAATGAATAGAAAAACAGAAAAGAAAAAAAGATATTAAACTGAAGAACTGCAAGGGAAAATATGAAGGAACTGTGGAGTATGACACTATAAAGTTGTAACCATTCACGGGCCCTTAACAGGACAGTGGATAGGTATTTCTGTATTACAACATTGCAGAATTTCATATGATACTGGAGTTTGTTCTGAGTTACATGACAATAAATAAGTTAATTTGATTTTGACTGTAACTCCCACACCAGGTCACTTCTTCCTGATTTACTGCAGCAGTATTTTTTTTTTCCTATTCTGAAGATAGGAGTCTCACTCCAACAAACCAAATCACCATATGACTTGACCAAATATTGCTATTCTTTTCATATTATGGCATGAAGTTGAGCCCTTCATAGCTAATTTGTATATTGCATATAAATGTATATGCATAAGAGAATTTGGATAATTTAAATTTAATAATAATCTTTCTATTCATCTTCTATTGTTATTTCTCCCTTTAAACTTACTGCAAGCTCTAAGCTTTTTGTGGAAAGATATGAAGGCAATCTGACTCAAAAGGAGCAGCAGTCTAAACAAAAATGTGAGATACGATGCAGTGAAAAGGATGTGTGGTACAACAATGAAAACAAATACACATCTTTATTCTAGACTCTTTTAGCATTTTATAGCAGTTGAAAAACTCCATCCTCACAATTTTCAGTTCTGTCTTCAGTTCAGTGCTTGTTTCAAACAAGACCTCTTTCCAAGGTAAAGGAGGTTTGATAGGTCTTTAGGAGCACTGGATTTTAGTAGACAAGTTGGAGAAGAGAATAGTGATACTATCATTATTGCTCTCAAAATCAGGCTATGAGCAAGAGAATCACACAGGTGAGAGCAATGTCCCTGTTTCCACGTGTGTGCATGTTGAAAGGACTGCTTAATACTCAGTTTGAAAAGTAGGCCTCACAATTTTATGTCACTTCTCATCAGGCTGTAGCATAACAGAGGTACATAGTATCCCTTATGGGGATAACTGGTTTACAAACAACACAAAGAGACAGCTATTGATGGCATCTCTCGTACACTCTTCTGCTTTGTCTCTGAAAGTGTCTGGAGGGGGAACAGGCTTGCCTGGCTTTAAATACCAAGTACCAGTAGTAAAACACCCTCACACAGGTTGTGTGTTTCAGAAGTCAATTGATAATATAGTACAGAAAAAAGAGTCTTGGAGGGAATATTTATGGTCTGATATTCAAGCATTTGAGATCAGTGAATCTTATGGCACACGCAATATCAAAGTTGCTTTACTCAAATGTAAGGATAAATTAAGTTCTGGTAAACAAAGGATCAACAGACTTGGGTTAATTCTTATGGCTCCTCAGTACGTTTATGCTTTTACCATTCACTCTGCAAAATGATGCACTCTGTAGGAACAATCTAAAATTGGCATATGCAACTGGATTGCTCCCAAAGGAATGGAGGGTCTGATTAGTAAAAGCAATCAGTGCTTACAGAACTGGTGGATTTCAGTTAAAAGTTATTTTTACTTATCTCTTATAGCCTGTGTGAGAACTCCAGAACATCCAAATTAAGGATGTTTTTAAACAGACATATCTTTAAATCTTTTCAATAATGTTTATATAAACCCTCTTCATTATTTCTCTAACTATGGGATAATGTATGTTCATTTTATATATAGTAATTTATCTTTCATTTGTAAAGTATGCCTGTCAAAAATCTTACAATAAAATATAAACCTGTATTAGCACAGTGCATAAATTCTAGAAGTGATGGGTACTATACTTCAGTAAACTAAAAAAATATCTATTCTCGTGGTTCATAAGAAAGTCTTTAACCATGAAGGTGAGATCACCTCCAGGTGTTTTTCATTCTAGCGTAAGTCATAAGGGAGTGACACATCAGAAATAAGCAATGGTCTCTTATTGAAATAGTAATTCTGTAAAAGCAGAAAGTCCATGCTAATTGAAAAGAATGGAAGACAATCATCAGGAAAACTACAGCTACTAAAAAATCAGAGGAATGCACATAGATTAAATCAGCTAAGTAGAAAACTATAAATAAGGACTGAGAAACATACAGATATTTTACTAGATTTTAAAGAAATGAGCAAGGATATTCTGGTCAACAGAACAAGTATTGACAGGTGCAAGAAGTAATAAATAAATAAATAAAGAGTAAAAGACAAAGTGGATAGCAATGAATAAAAATTAGGAGACAGAATGTGCATAGAGGTGGTAAGGAAAGACAAAAGCCAAATGGCAAAGCCTGCAAGAACAGAATATAGTAAAAGGATGCTTTATTTTCAAATATATCAGAAGGAAAAGAACCCCCAAACCAATATTATTTTAATTGTCCAGAAATAATAGAATAATTAATAGCAGTGTATAGGAAATGGCTATTTTACTGGATGTACCTTTTGGGAAAAAAATCTAAATTACGTTTTCAGAGCATACAAAGATGATAAATCATCTTCCTATTTATACGTATTTCAAATAGCAAGTTTAAATCAGAAAGACTGGAAGCACCAAAGACTTTTACAAGAGCTGGACAGGGAACATGTTAGACTTTACTGTTGATTTTAGCAAGTCTTTGAACACTGGAGAAAAGATCGAAAGAAAACCCACACATTGTCAATATTTTGAAAGGGTAAGCAGTATTGTCCTAATAATTTCATCTATTTGCCAAGTTTGTATCTAGTGTAAAACAGCTGATAAAGGATCTAAAGTAATCATTAATAAATTAATTAACTAATAGTATACTTAATGGTGGATAACATAAGCTGCTGGAAAAGGGAGCTTGCCGAAGTGCTGCAGTGTTTTTTTTCTGGCCACCACTTTGGTTGAAAGTAGTACAGTTGTGATTCTACAAGACACATAATGTGATACTGCACATTAAAAAAAAAAAATTATTTAAGAGATTAAAAATGTACATGATACATAATACATATATTGAAAATGGGATAATTATGAGATCTCAAAATGTAAGCATACATAAGAAATCAGATATATATTTAGAAGCAGAGAAATTATATATATACTTATAGCACGTATAAGAAATGAGTCTTGTTTCTAATCAGGCCTTGCACAATTTGGTTCTTGGCCTTAATATGACCTATAGCTTTTATCAAAGACCTGGTAGAAAACACCATCAGCTTCTGATGAATGCTGCACTTGGAGAAATATTGGAGACAGTGATGATGAGGGCTGGTCCGGCCTGGTTAATAAACCACTACAGCCAGTGATAAATGGTGCAATAAGGAGACCATAGCTACCCTCAGATCTGTCCTTGGACCACCAACTCTGAAAAAGAGAAGCAGCAGCTCTGAAAGCGGGTTGGGCATCACACAACGATGAACACATTACATGACAGTGAAGCTAACAAGTCTCAGTCAGGCTTAATGTATGAAGACAGGGGAACTGAGTTGGCACTCACAGATACACATTTTCCTGTGCATTTGGCACTGACACTGCTACTACCTGACTGGTGTGTGCTCAAAGCTCATCAAATAGGAGAAGGTTTATAAGAAAATGTGCCCTACACAGAATGATGCAAGAAGCTTACCTTCATTTATCAAAAGGGATTAACTGACAAGCCTACACGGGTAGAGAGAAAGACATCACACATCTAGAGTGCTCTTCATATTAGCAATAAAATCTGTGACACAACCAAATGCCTAGAAATTGAAGCTAGAGGAGCTCAGATAGCAAAAAAGAGAAATTTTTTAATGGCAATGGGTAATTAAAACAACTTGCCCTAAATTTAAGTGGATTTTCTGTCAACGGAAGCTTTGAAAGCAAGCTTGTATTTATGAAAATTATTGTTGAGTTGACAGCAACTGTGGGATTTGAAGGACTCAGGGAAGTCCTATAGACTCGGCTAAGCAAGAGGTCAGGCTGGGGAACCACAATTACCTCTGCTCAGCTCTTATTGTATTAGTCTCACTTAAACATGAAGAAGTTATTGAAGGTCTTTTAAAGGGTAGTACAGCGAATTTAATCACAGAAGTGAGGACTGCTAGGAGACAGAGTAATTTCTTTTCTTTATTATTATTTATCAGGGAGAACAAGAAACATGCCAGGAACAGAGATAAGGTTTCAGTGGAGAGAAACAAGTTAAGAACAGAAAAATTACTGGAACAAAGAACCACAGAACAGGTTTAAAACAAAAATTAGATCATCTGAAAATAAAGGAGAATCCAAGAAGGGATGGCCAGCATCCCAGAATCCTGAAAGACAAGGCAGACACTATTAAAAAAACCATAGCTGCAAGAATTTTTAACTCGTCACAGACACCAAGAGAGGTATCTGCTAAGGACCAGAAAGAACGTAATGTTGGATGGGTGCTTAAGAAAACATCTTGGGGGGGGGAAGGCGGGGGGAAACCTCAACCCCCTAAATTTTCTGATCAGGAAGAAATTAAGTTCTGTAAGTTATACACTAGAATAAATAAGCTGGGAAGAGGACAATATTAACAAACCTGAACAATCCTAGTACAAGGGTTTAAAAGGTTAAAAGGAGTGGTATATTGAATATTGAAAAGTATATTGAATGCACTCAATTTGAAAAAGCAGACATAGCATACAAATACTGATGGTATCAATAGATTATCAAACAGAATTAAAACAATTTGTCAGTTTCCAGCCAAGATGAGAACATAATGGAAAATGGATGCTGGCTGTTTAGGTATGAGATGAGGAACAATACAAGAAAGATGAGCACTGAGCTTAATCTTGCTTACAATATATCATCTAGGTGGAATAGGCAGTACTATGAATAATAACTGACCATCACTGAATGTAAAGGAGAAATGACGCTGGATTGAAATAAATCTGAGAGAACAGAGAGGTACGTAGGAAAACTCCTAATATTGTGCAAGTAAAATATGAAAACTTTTGATAACTGGATTAAAAACAACAGGAGGATATGTTCTCAGGCCTATTGATAGGGTACAAGGTATTGGTTTCAGTGGCAGTGGCAATAGGATCTTTGAAAGCATCAATCAGAGATGGCAGCAACTAGATGAATGCAAAAACCTGATGTGAACTGGGTATACCTGCAGTGCACTGGGCTGCAACATGTAGATACCCATGCTGGTTACAAAAAGCAGTATGGTGACGCCAGCCAAGTAACACACTGGGGCTAAATGAACTTGCCCACATATGATCTTTTTCTAAAGCAGTCCACAAATTAGTATAAATGAGGTCTCCCTGTACCCCTACCCTCAAAGTCACCATGCAAAACACAAACCCATACACATAAAAAAAAAAATGTTAAACCCGTACTATTTTCCTGTCGTAGGATTCCCCACTGCTGTATGTTGTAGCTAGTGTGGATGCACATTCTTCCAGATACCATGGCTTCTTTCCACTTTCAGCTGTGCTGCTTATGGAGATAGTGTAGATGCTATTGGTGTAGCCATCACAGGAGCAGTGGTCTCGACTTCTTCCACCATTTCCAGATGCCCAAACAAAGACTGAACCTAAGCCTCTTCTTCCCTGTTTGGAAACAGCACAAAAGATTTGATTAGTAATTCTTCTTTTCCCCCTCACCTGGTTAACAGACAGATCTTTTCCCCCCAAAAGACATCTGATGAGGGAAAGACAATAAAACAAACTAGCTCACTGAGAAGAATCTGAAATGAAAACAGGATTTAGCAGAGTTCAGAATCAAACATCAGAAAAATTCAGAAAATGAGCGGTATGAACACAGCTTTAGAAACAACTCTTATATAGTCTCTGTTTGTTGCTCTGCATCTATGCTATCCAGCTGTACCAAGAAAGAGGTGCTGAAGACTCAGAGGAAGATTAAAACATCATACTGGGTTGGAAAAGGAAAAAAAAATAGTATACCTGAAACTAAATCCCTTTGTAATGCATGATCCCTTTCATTTATTAGGGCATTCTCATCTGTTTACTCTTGGGTTGCCTGGTGGCACTAGATATTGTTTGGGTAGCATTGTATACTGTGAACCACAGCATCATTGTTTTACAGACACTACAAATCACAGAATCACAGAATACTTGAGGTGGGAAGGGGCCTCAGGCTGTCTAGTCCAACCTGTCTAGTCCAACCCATCTAGTCCATTATGAATGCTAAATACACAATACAATATAAACCAAAAAATGGACAAAAATAAAAGATTCCTATAAATCTATTATAATGAAGCACTAAAGCGTTAGTTCAGCATGATACTTTAAATATATGACTAGTTGCGCAAGTTACTTAGGCATATTCATAATTTCAAATGAGGACTTAAAAATAGGTAACCTCACCTTGACATTTCCTTAACACACCAAAGTTATATAGTGTCCAAATGAATCAAAACATTTTTGATTGTGCTAGTACTCTTATATAGGCATTGATATGAAAAGTGAAGATGACCAGTAACCTGTATTGCTGATACATGGGAATTGAGAATTACTGATATATGAGTAATTGGGCTTTTCCTGATTTATATTTACATATTTCATGCCAGCGAATGAAATTCAGACTCATGCAACTGTATGATCTGCATTAATTATCAGCACTCACTATCTGGAAGCACTTTACCATTCAGACAGAAAGGTTCACCAAAGGACTAAACTTGTCTTTGATTAAGCTAAATTGTGTCACCTTTTCTTACATGACATTCTCCCAAAGCATGGGACATCACTCAGTTATGATTATGCTAACAGTCTCATTTATACCTCATTTGCTTGCAACTCATCATGTAGTATCTACCCCCACCCCTGTGTATGATAAATTAATTTTATAAGGCATAGACCACCACTTTCTGTGCATGAATTAATTGCTTGGCCATGGGGGGAGTCTGTTTGAATTTTTTTTTTTTCTAGGCAGACTGCAATTGTGTACCACAAACAACACGAAGACAGCTGTTGGACATCTACTAGGTCAACCTTAAACAATTAGCAATTCAAAGATTCATTTAATCCAGATGCTCAGAGGGGTTTCACTATGGCTTTTTCTGCTGAGCATAACTGAACCTACATCAATGTAAGACAAAAAACCCTCACAGTTCACAATCCAGGCTTGAGTTCTCAAACATTGATGAATTTCATTTTGTAAGTTTAATAAAAGTATACTACCTGGAGAGACTCTTCTCTCCAGCAAAATAAGTTAAATATCAAACTCTCCTGGCTAGTGTTTACATAAGATTATGTCTCTAAAATGCAACTTCTCATTAAAAAAACATTTCAAGCAGAGAAAAAATCCCAGGGTGCCAAGTTAAATGTATTATGAAATCCACATTCTCCAGACAAGATCAGTCTGACCAGCCGGGAAGTGTAACTATTTTAACTTTTTTCACTTCCTTTCATTGATCTTAGCTACTACACTAACAAAAAGATGCAAAATATCGACATTTTTTGTTGTTTTAAGACAACCGTTATGAAGTGTTACAGCTCTCTCTCCCCATATTATGAACTCCTGACAAATCAAAACCCCCTTTCCATTTGGGGTTCTTGTTCTGCCTGATTTTCTCAGCCAGCAGGGTCTGATTCAGAGCTTCTCAAAGCCAGTGGGAAGTGTTTTGTAACTTTATGGGGCTGGAACTGGTTTACAAACCACTCCTCTCTCATTCTACCATCTAGTCATTTCCCTTTGCATATCTTTACTTCTTACAGCTCCATTCTGAAAACATCTGATAAGACAGACAAAAGGAAGGGTAACTGGAAAGATGATTTCATGCATATTGACCCATTTATTATCCCAGCAGCTCAGGGAGCCAGAAATTAGGGCCCTCTGTATGTTTGTGGGGATTGCAGTGGAAGATTATGCTAAAGATACGCTGGTTGTCTACTTTTGATTTTTACTGGTTCTGTTTTGGTTTCATCCCATCATCTCTTGCAATTAGATCACGCTTCCCAGCAGTATTCTACTATTTGCTTTCATCTTCTGTCTCCTCAATGGTCACTTCTGGCTTGTCTGTCAATTCTGACATCTGTTTCAGAGTCATGTACACATTCCTGTCCAGTCCTACATTGCCCTTAAGAAACAACTTCTCTCTCCTACATACAACCCCCCCCCCCAACAATGTTAATATATGTATAGGCAGGTAGAATACACAGAAAAAACATATCGTACAGACACACCTCTACCTCCAGGACACGTCAAAATATTCCATCAAAACCTTTTTTTGATGAATTTTCACAACTATCTGCTATCTGAAGAATTTTACATTTTTCTTCTTCACATGGGTTTCTTGAAAGTACAGTATTATGTAACTACATTTGGTCAAATGGATACCCCATGGGAATTTCAGAGTAACCCACCCATACAACCAACAGAGAAGAAATGACAATTCAGGCTAATCAAACCACAGATCCAAGGAGGAAAGAAATGGAATGTAACTATTTTAATATTTTGGCTAAAAGTCTATCTTCCACTTTCTAAAAAAAAAGTTTTGTAAAAAAAATTCTCAAAAACATATGCATACAGGGAAATATCCTACCAATAACAGTCCAGCTGTCATTTTTATGCTGTCATCATCAGCTGCTTTTGTCTGCAAATAGCAGTATAACATGATTAGTCCTACTCATGCAATGAAAACCTTTTCACAGCAGGGTAGGACTATACTTTGTATAAATTTTGCAGGAGTAACCCTGAATTATTAGCTTCTCTGCACAGAGAATGTGTCTATATTTCTTTAGGTGCATACTTACACTGCTGTACTAATAATGAAAAATGAGCTGCAGAAACAGATACGTGAACACATTTTTGGGCACAAAAAGTGGTCCTGATGAAAAAATACCAATGGATGTCAGAAATTCTGCAATGCAGTATTTAAAAATAATAAACACCAATTTAGATTTTAATAGTAATGACAGGGCTTTAAAAATAACAGCCACTTGTACCCAAATTTACCTTTCCATGCTAAGTTTTTTGTAAACAAATAATAACAAATGTTTCTTCAAAAGTAATGTGTCCTGAAAATATATAAAGTATCAACATCTCTGTTATTGCAATAAAAAAGTAAGTACCAGGTGCACTGACTAATGGAAAAGAGTATTTTCTAATACATACAAAGAAAGAATTCCCATTCCTCTAACACATTGCAATACTGCACATTTAACAACTCAGCATTTTACAGAAAACAGCAGCATCACCTTCAGTCTAGAAAACATGCTAAAGATCTAGTTCCTAGAACCTATTTCGCAAAGCAAATGGCAGCCTTAAAAAAAAAAAAAACCAAACCCCAAAACTAAATTCAACCTGACTATAATAATGTGTCAAGTAAATAAGTTCTGGTTTACATTTACTGCCTATTGTTAAACTACCATTTGGTTTCCTCTTTCTCCCTGTTTCCAAACACCCTGCTTTAATTCAATAGACCCAGTCATGCTCAGGAAATTATAAACTTGCTAGTAACTATACCAAACAAGTAATTACAGCAACAGCATCAGCTGTCCTACTGTATGTGAATGCCATTCCCAATTGGTCTCCTTTAAATACATAAAGTTAAATAACATTTGGACCGTGTTACAAAGTTAAGGTAAACACACATGCAAGGCACACTGTCTAAATCTATCATCTGTCATCTGCCAGATGCCCAAGGGTGTCAAGATGAAAAGTCAAGCCTTGAGCTGCCAAAGAAGCCATGTGTCATTTATTACTCAAAAGCAAAGGTGCATTTACAAACCATATGGGTACAGCTTGAGCAAAACTAAAAGAGTTAGTGACCTATAGCAGAAGCATGGACCAGAGTGGAACGGGTGTGCAGCAAAGTACGCTCCGTGCTTGTCCCATGATGTTAAAAATGCATTACCTCTCCACCTAGAAACAGTGTTGTTTCTGCTCTTCCATTTGCAATGATAGCTACTGACTCCCTCTCACAAACTCTGCAAGGTGTCCATAACTGCACTTGTGTTTGTCAGTGCACATGTCAGACCATTATGAAACGTTCTCCTTTTGTTTTGTCTACTTTCTTAAATTGCACAGAATGTCAGATAATTTAAAAAAAAAATAATCAAGTGTGCCATTATGATAAAGAAAAAGTCTCACTGACAACTAAGACTTGCTATTGACCTAGTCACAGTCCAATTTTCTAGCACATATCCTGGGCAAAGTCAGTGTGCTCAACACACAGCTGACCTTGAATGAGACGGACTCAGGTCATTGACAAAAAGGCCCCAAGGCAGAAATTGCACCTGAAAAAGCACGGCACAAAAATCTTGGGGCATTCCCACTTTTTTTCTGCTACTGCCTCCTTTTCCTTGGTCAGCAAGTTGCAAGCAGGGTAAGTGATACGAAAGCTCTTTTTTTTTTTTCCAGTTCAACCGCACGGAAGGGTTAGTCTGCCAAGAACCAGAGCCAGTATGAACATGTTCGTAATGACATCTGCAGAATTTCCTAACACTATTAAAAGAACATCCTCCACTCCAAGTGCATGCGTTTGTGTATGTGTGTGTGTATACGTATAAACCACATCTTTATGAGTGAATGCCTTAGTGGTACTGGCAGGAACCATTATAAGGTAGAGGTCTTCACACACTCATCTAAAGACAACCAGCAGCCCCACACACTTTCAAGTTGCTTCCAGCACACTTCCATCTAATAAAAACAGTTTCCATCTACGACGTGTAGTTTGAGCCAGTGGAGCAAGATTTATTCACACTATTTTACAAAGTTTAGACTGTACATTCATTCACTGCTTTACAAGTCAAGCTGCCTTAATCCAGCCTGTGAATCCTGATGTTTTCCTGCCCAGGAATCGAATGCCCCAATAACCCTCCCTGCCTATGGGGTGAGTTGCTGTCTCTATAGAGGTGATCAAATTTACCAAGGGACAGGGAAGAAAACGTGAAGGGGCAGGAAAGACAGAGGACAGAACCACTGACCTGGCGTAAGTGGAGGTACAGGGGTTGCAGCCAGGGAGAGGTAATTTGGCACCAATATGCTAGAAATCCCACACCCATGAGCAGAAAACAAATCATGAACATATAAAATGGAGAGAGAAGGAGGGACACTCGATCCACCTAAACATTTAATTTCCTCTATTCTCCCCAATACTGTTCTAAAATTACTTAGTGCTTCCAAGAACAAAAACTGCTGCTGGGAAGAGAAACTGATCCTGGTGTGGAAGCTGGAAAAAGTAGCCCATGGTATGACCTCTTCCTTAAAAAACTAATTCCTTAAGAGGAAATGTTCATAACTGAATGTGCAGAACAGAGGTCAGCCCTTTGGAGACCAAAAAAACTAATATGCAGGCATGGTTTTGAGTGCAGCACAGTACAACCACTGTAGGGCCAGGCACCAAGGATCACAGCATCCTGAGAGATGCACCTGTGAGAGGCAGCATCTCGTTCCTTCCAGCTTCCACTGATTTCTGCAATCCCTTGGAGCTGGATGCTGCTGCCCTGTGTAGAGGCATAGTGCATTTTGCTTTTGAGAAGCAGCATCTCTCAGCTTCTGCTGAGTTTCTACCAGTCCACTTAAATTTTAATCTGGGAATGAAAAATAGTCTGGCACACCACCCTTAAAAGACTCTCCCATAGGCTGCACAACACTCTCACTTGAAAGTAGGCATCTCTCCAAAACAGATAATGGCAAGCTGAGAGTCCAAGCCAGCAATTCTGAAGTGCTATCAGAAGACAGCCAAACAGATTAGTTTTTATTAAAACAGCCTCCTTGGGTATTAAAAGCAAAAAATCATGAACACATGGAGATATTTCTGAGGCTATTAATTCTGTTGAGGTATCCATGGTCTCAGAAAAATTCACATTTGTGCATCAATTCATTAAAAATGTGAACCTATGATATCTATGAAGAAATGAATAATAAGCCTAACAGTTGTACTTAAATAAAGACGCGTATTTGAGGGAAAGTCTAAAAATTAAGTCCTGTGATTTTATATTAGCAGTCATGTTTTTACTCTTAGGAAAACTTAGGAAGTCAAGAAAAACTTAGGAAGTCTAGTCCTGGAACAGGCATATGCACAATACATATACAACACAAAAATCTGTCACTACTTACAAAAAGCAAAGATTACCTTATATTGTTGAAAAGGCAAGTTGTTACTAAAAAAGTTAAACTTTTTGACTGAACCAGGTTCTTAATTAAGAAAAGGAAAAACAAAATAATTAATCATGACAAAAAGAAGGAAAAATGTTTTTTATTAGCTCATAGGATATGATATCTTTAAAATACTGAAGCATGAAAATATTTTAATGTGTGCAGATGCCCCCCCCATATTGAATAACTACAAACACCCATGCATTAACACAATAATCAGTGTTAATTATTATTATATATTGTATACATTAATAAACAGGATATATCAGTGGAACATTTCAGCATGCATCCTTGCATGTGGTATATTTTTTATTTTATTCTTCACTAGAACAACAGCTTAAACAGCTCCAAGATATTCCCCACAGAGCTATAATTAGTGCTTAAAGTGCAACAAAAAGAAGTGTTGGCTGAAACCTGAAATCTGAACCTGTGGAATGCTGGAATGAATTTCTCATTTTCCTAAACAAAACAGAGACAGCAATAGGGCTGCATGAATCGCAGTTCTGGTTCAGGCTATCTCTCCATATTATCATTACTATTGTTGTTGTTGTTGATATTGTTACTGGGATAAAGCAAGCTGCATATTGTAAACACCTATGATAAAACAAGAGCTGGGTTTTCCAAAATTTCTGTTGCACAAAGAATTTCTAGTTAATGATAGGTAAAATTGTCCCTGCATGCAAAGCCAAAGTAAACAGGCAGTGCACAAGAAAGATACCTGTGTTAGGACTGGATATGGGATGGACTTCATCACCTTTATACTACTGTCTGATTAAGCACTCTAGAGAGGAGTCCATGGCCACCAGATCCACATAGCTGTTTCACTACTTAGGGCAGACTCTTTCTTATGGAAAACTTCATGTTTTGAGATATCTGTCTATATCCTGAGGTTCAATGAAGAACTTCAGATTTTCTTCAAATTTAGCTCTTTTCAGTAAATAAGCACGAAAATAGAGCTGCTGCGCTTCTACCTCTGCAAACTGAGGACTGCAGTAATCGCTTTGTGCAGTTTGTCTCCCATAGCATTTGTTTAGGAGGAAACAACACACCTAGGCTGTGTGCAAAACCATTGCCTTCTCAGTTTTGTGCCTTAAACTTATGTTAAATTCTATGCACAGAAAACTCTTGACACCAAACTTCCAGCAATTAGCCTTTCAGAAACCTATTTTTTCCCACAGGACATGTACAAGTACCTAGATTCTGCTGTTGTTCAAGTATATGAGTAAAGTGGATATGTGACTTGCCCATACAAAATAACCAGAACCGTGTTTCAAAAATGCACTCTCTGAAATGTATGTACTTAAGTGTATGGAAAGACACCCATTTGCCAAAGCTGCTTTTCAGTATTGGCTCTCCAAATTAAGATTTACCCCACAACAAGAATGGTGTGGTTTTCTATGTTCAAATATATCACCTGTTTCAGGCTGGGCACCCAAAACCAGAGGCCATTTCTGATGACAAGTCCAAAAGCAGTAATGCTATTCTGGCTTGTTACAACAGTTTCCATATATGTGTGAGATGGGATGAGGTAACTAAACAGTTTTGGTTTCCAGTACACTTTGTGACATTGTAAGGAAACTGGACATTTTGAGGTATATTTTCCTGTAACTTTCATTCCAAATTTTCCTGCCTTTTAGGATTTGTATATTCCACTGGATGTAATGTAAGAACATTTCTGGCATATTATTTCATTTTCTGCATTTTTTTTCACATTGACTGTGAAAAAGCTCACTTTTCACAGAAAGCAAAGGAGAGAAATTTTAAGGTTAGCTTTGTTTATATATTTCCAAAAGAAAATAAAATACATAGTATCAAAATTCATCCAGGCATCACTGAGCCTAAACTCTATTTCATTTACTGGAAGGCAATATCCCTAATTCTACTTTGGCTGAATGCTGAAAGTTGCTAACTATGTGCAAATGGTACAGCAAAGAATTATTATTAGCTTAATGATGTGTTAAGGTTGTCACCTAACCTGATTTTTGCTAGGCAATCTTAGTCTGGAGAAAACTAAATCATATCAAGTATAAATCACATTTGCAAAGCCATTAAGGCATCCTGAGATATGTGTATCAGCCAAATGCAAGGTAATAAGACCTAGAAATGAAGCTTGTTGGTAAGACATACAGGAGGGTGCGCAAACTCTTGGAAAGCAGTGACTCTGAAAGAGAGTTTAGGGTCATGGCAGATAACCAATTGGCAATGAGCTGCCCTAAAATTTAGTCTGCTCCTTGGATCAGGAAGCAGGGTGAATATGAACATGTGCAGGGAATAGGGAAACAGTACTATGTGTGCATAGAGAAGGCTACAACTTCCATGCCCCATTCTGGTATCCACACTTGAAAAAATAATGCCAGGAAACAGAAAATGTTTCAGAAAGAACTACAGGAATGAACTGTGGTTTGGAAATTCTGACTAACAGAAGGAAACTGAATATACAAAACATTAGTGTTAAGGCTGTAGAACAGATTTTGAAGGACAGTAAGAGGCACTAGCATTAATGAAAACAGGTTAAAATGCAACACACACTTTAGAATTCCAGGTAAATCTGTTAATTTTTTCTCTGATATCTTATTTTATGCAGAGCAATGTATTAGAACCAGTCTGTTTTCTGCAAAACATGGGATGAACCCTCCAAGAAATCAGTAATGAAATGAAAGAAAATGAAGGTTAATGTAACAGCGAGGTAGAGGTGGAAATGGTTGCACTGGGGATGACGTGGGCTGTGCTGGAGAAACACAGGGGTTAAGCAAGTTATGAGTAAAGTATTTTAAGGATGAGCCAGGGAAACAAAGTTATTAGGTGATTTTGACATAAAAAGAAAGAACATGGTAGTGAATCTAGTAATTATGATCACGTGCATTTAAGAAAAGAATTCATTCTGGAAGATGTGGAGGGAAGCACCTTGCTCTGATGAGCAAGGAGATGGACAGCCTAGTTTTTAAGCGATTAATGAGTGTGGCTTGTTTATCACATCAAAATGAAGTCTGAGAGGGGACTGTGTTCTATAAATACGTCAGAAAGAAAAATAGAAGGAGAAAAGGTATTTAAGCTGAAGCACAATTTTGGCCCTGGAACAAATGGGCAAAAAACTGCACATGAGTAAACCTGGCTGTAACTTAGAAGAAAGTCTCTCACCAATACATCAGTGATGGCTGTGAAATGGTCTCCCAACAGAAATAGAGGGGAAAAAAATTCTAATTCATTCTAGAATAGAAATTGCTGAATGTATTTATAGGACATGACGTTTGTGATAGCAGAGAACTGTACTGGATGACCTACACGGTCATTTCCTGTCTTATATCCCTATGTTCCAATTTAATTTATCCAAGAGATCACTTGGCCAAACTCTGTAATTACTTACATGTGGAGATTTCTAACACCATAAGATGCACCATAAATATAGCAGAAAAGGCATTTTAAAGTGGAAAGGAAACTAAGACATTTAGATTAGTAACAAGCTATATGTTTTTAATAGTGAAGGTTGTTAGTGACTTGCACAGCCATGGACATAACAGGTTTCAGTCAAGACTGGCTCTTCCCAACAGATGTACAGAAAACAGAAAATAATAGATGAATCAAGAAAACAGGGATATTGATGCAGTAATAATTGGATGAAATTTTGCTGATCTAACTTATGATGAAGGCCAGGACTAGATGATAATTGCTTTTTCTGATGTTAGAACTATGAATATTATTTCAAGCCAATGATGCTATGTCTCATGATGTCAGGAAGAATAATTACAGTGTTAAAACGCCATATGACTTTTCCAGTTCTGGTACCTAGTCAGCACCCACCTGTAGTACAGAACCACCCACAGTTTAATTTGGTATATTGAAGTAACTGTAACATCACATGTTTGGATATTACATCCTAGATGCAAAAGGAATACACAGTATATATGCAAATCATATAACAGATAAATGCCAGGACCTAACATTAGGTTACATCAGCATACTGGAAGTCATGTCCTCTGAGGCCTTGCCCAAGAACAGCACTAATTCTTGTGATTGATCTTCAGCAACTAATTAGAAATGTGCAGGAGGTCTTATGCATTCAAAACATATTTACATATGATCTGAGATATGCATACACATAGATATGTGTTATTCAATCTAAAATGGCAGTTCTACAAGGTGAACAAATGCAATGCACAGTTTAAAAAATCTGGTCTTAACCTCTGTGCATCACAGTATTTCAGCATATAAAACGACAGCCATTTTGGAAGTTATTTTGACACATTTGACTGGAAGTCTTCTTGCAGTAACTTCTGTCTTTGATTTTCATAGTGCAATTCTCCGGCAAAGCAAAACAGAGTAACTCCTTTTTGTGTAGGCAACACATCCTACTCAGAATGATACACAGAAGTGATGACAGAACAAATAAATTCAAGAGAAACATCGGTGGTACAACACAGGCAGCAACCCTTTGCCTGGACACTTGCAAATTATGAACAATCTTCCACTTTTGGAGTAGAAGTATATAGTAGTAGTAGTAATCATAGTAGTAATAATAATAGTAGTAAGTGAAATCCTTTTTTCTTTTCTCCTTCCCCTTTTCTTCTCTCCCTTTTCTTCTCTTCCCTTTGCTTCCCTTCCCTTTTCTTCCCTTCCTATTTATTCCCTTGCCTTTCTCTCTCTTGCATGTGGGTAGAAGGCTTGCTTAGTGATTGTAAGAGAGCCTTCTGCTCCCAGCAAACACTTTGAACACACACTTTGCAGCCAAAGTTGGTGAAGCGAGAGAGATGAGAAGGGGCAGTGATGATGGGAGGGAAGGCACCAAGCCGAGTTCTCACAAGAGGTTCAGCCACACAGCATCTGATCATTAATGTCCATCAAGCATTTTGGCTTGTGTCCAGCTTGCTAAACAGAATGGTGTCATGGCAATAAGATGAAGGGCCCTGCGCCGACACAGGCAGAAAGCCAAAATTTTCCATGTAGACTTCCCTGCCTCTTAGGTTGTATTAAGGATGACCTGCCCTGTTGCTGATTTGGACTACCTTATGGGTACTGCAGAACAACCAACATAAAGCATGCGGTTGGCGAGACTTTTGGAGAGGTGAGATAACCAGCTCTTTGAAACCCTGCAACATAAAATATCAACAGGGGTATTATATCCAGAAACTTGACTATTAGGTCTTTGCCAAACAGCAGTGAAAGAACAAGTCAGAATATCTGAAATGCATTACTCTCCAAATGATGTTGAGACTGATCCCAGAACAACAGGCTTATTTGTATGAATAGAAATGAACCAGTCTGAATGTTGTATCACAGAGCCATGAATCAGCGAGTCTAAGTCTCTCAAATTCTTATACCATTGTGCTTATAGATTGTGAGATACAGACAGTCATCTTAAAATCTAATGGGACTTTGGTTTTATGTTTCCAAATCAAGGAAAGGCTTTTGTGTTCTCCCTTTTGTCCCAGACTCAGCACAGTCTTATTACATGATTTGGCCACACTCATGTTTTGCAATGCTAACTCTGTTTGTTCTTGAACACAGGGTGAAATGTGACATTGCATACCTAATCTTTTCTTGAATATGTTACTTTTGGATATACTGCCCTTCGTTTGATTTTTTTCAGGAAAGTTTTGCATGATTATAATGGAATTATTTTTGAGATTATTAGGTCTACAACTTCTAATACATTGGTATTTAAAACACAAGCCTCTAGAATTTTCCACCCTTATGACTACACTATTTCCAAGAAAAGGATCTTGTCAACTGGAAGCATGATATAAAGAGAGCTTTTATATTTGCATAGAAATTGTTTGATAGCAAAGTCTCCAAGGTTTCTCTTTGAACTCAAGTATGCAAATTTAATAGAATTAAACAAAATACCCCAAAGATGACAGAAAATCACGGTACTTGAGACAGGTTTAAAAATTGGTTTCCTCTTTCTTTACCTTGATCCTGGGCAGAATTTTAAAAACGTATTTAACTTGTGGTTAGGTTGTCATTTCATAAACTCAGTTATTATTCAGTATCCTTTCTTCAAATAGATTTGTCTATTTCAATTCATGGCATGTGCTGTCTCTGTGGGACTCTACGGAAAAACTGTACAGTCATTTATCTTTGTTATTTTCTGTAGGATTTGGAAGGAGTAATCATATTAGCTCAGCAGATTTAAAAATAATAATATTCCTAAAACACTCTGCATGAGCTGTTAATTGGAATAATATGCGCTAAAGATAAACCAGGCATTTTTTTCATGGATTCCAGTCTCTCAGCAAACTGAATAAGGAACTGTGGCTCTTGCATCCATTTCATATTTACTTCATGAGTATGATTTAAAAAAAGTAATAATTCAGTTTAATTATTCTCTAATCAAAGTTATTATTCAGTACCACCTTTGATTTTCCTAATTAAACAAGCTGAGAATAATTTCCTTTTCAGATGCTTTTAAAAAATCTTGACACGTCCCTTTGCTGTCTCATTTTTAAAAATTGTGTATGCATATGCACAATAAATGAAGAATATCAATCTTGAACCTTTGTGTAGATCTGAAATAAGGTCTTGCCAAATTTTCCTGTACCAATGTTACTTTAATTTACATCACAGATGCTACACTAGATGTAATACTGTTGTTGTTCAGTTCTATATTCCTAAAAAAGGAAGGTCAAGATCTGTACACAATGTAGTAAGCATTTTTGTCTGCCTATTATTATTTGCACAATTACTGTGACTGCTTGGGGAAATCTATGTTTGGCTGAGTATCTAGTCATTACCTTGGACAATGATGTGATTTTAGGAATATTTTGGCACAGAGGTAATTTGTCTTTTTTTCCTCCCATTTGCCTCATCTTTTAAAATGACACATCTTATGACAGTGTAAGGCAATATAGTAGCTTTATCTGAACATGGAAAGGCATGGTTTATTAAAAAGAACAAGAACAGGTTAATCTTAAAGTAATTTTTGGCCTGGAAACTAAGCCTATTAAGGAAGGTGGCAATTGAGACATACATATACAATCTTTCAGTCTATATTACATTTAAAGAATGAAAATTAGACATTAACCTTAAACATTTTGTATTTCTGATCAGTATGATTTTATGTAAGTTTTAAAGAGAACTTTTATTTCCTTAGTAGAATTGAAAAAGCTTTTGTAATCAGAGCTAGACAAAATTTCTGAATACGTGGAAATATTTAGATCTACTCAACTCTGCATGGGCAACTTTGAGCAGAACAAAAAGTTGATAAAATGAGATAGAAGCTAAACTGTAAAAATAATAATTTGACTTGCATCAAATATGACTTCTACTATTTCTCAAAAAAGTATACCAAACTCTTTTTCTGCATTGTTATCAGAAAAAAGACCACCTCAGAATTTAAATGAAATAATATGTTTCCACTGTATACTGGTACTTACTAGAAATATAGAACAATGTGCTGGTAAAATGAAATTCATCTGGGTTCTGTAGGGTATCCTCTCATACTACAGCTATAATAATAACAACAGTGGAACAATAAGGCTTGCAGGCAAGATCCACGCTCTTGGCAAATTATTCCACGTTCTTGATTTATACCGGATTTATCCCCTCTTCAGTGGATCCCCACTTCAGTGAGGAAATGGCTGAGTTCTTCTGGTGCAGAAATTTGGGCTGAACTTTTTGTGATTGTCTTACCTACATGAAATATGACATTTAAACTAATACACATATATGTTTAAACATAAAACTTATTTTGTTCAAGTCCCCCTGCATTCTGCAGTTCCATTAGGGTCCCCTTCATCACTTTATTGTTTTTCTTCTCTGTGGTCACTGTCAAACAGCAGTAAACTCTAGCTGGGTGATGGGGAGCGCTTATACGCCATCTGATGATGAGTAGGAAGCAGTAATGGAGATGCATTTTGCCTTCTACATACCTGTTATATTGCTCTAAGAGCACTTCAATAACTATTTTAATAATGATTACTGAATACAGCAGAGCTCTCTGGGTCGGAATCTATTAGTGTCCCTAAATGTGTTTAACTGCTAAGCCCCTGGAATTTCTCATGGGGTAAAGTTAAGTACATGCTTGAGTATTTTGTTATGCCAGGCTTCACATGTTACATATGTTACAAAAAGCAAAAGCGTTAATCTGCAGCTCCACACTGAATGGTCTGCGTATGACCCAGTGAAAGGAAGGCAGTGGTCTGTGGCTGCGTGGTTAGTAAAGCACTCACAGAACTGAGTCGAGACATGTCTTTAATATCACATAGCATAGAAAGCACACAGTCCCTTTCATTAGTTTAGCATTTCAGTAATTGCTTTTCATAACTTACCTGCTGGGTAGCTGAGCATGTATTATTATGCACATTTGGGGCGGGGGGACAGGGGCGAGAGTAAGGAATTTATGCAACTTTATTGAGGAAACCAAAATAAGCCAGGGATGCAGCTGTGATTAGATGTGAATTCACACCTCCTAGGCTTGTGCTGCTTGGCAATGTTTATGGTGATACGGGGTATCAATTTTACAATGTATTATTTATTTACAACTGACAGTCAAGTATACTGTAAATCTGAAACATAGCACTGTGCATACAGACTGTCAGCTTGACCAGGTGCTCTTGTAACTCTGTCTACTACCACTCTGCACCCATTGTCCCTGTTTGCTGTTATGACTGCTTTTTATGGTATACCTTAAATTAGTATAGTCTCTCAGTGGCAGACACTCTCTCTTACACGCGGCACAAATCTTCCAGCCTGAATGTTAGCTATAGTTTGCTAAAATCAGTCTTGGCACACCTGGTTAAAAAACTTACTGACTTCAATAACTGCACTTTCCAATCTTGCTGCACAGTGTTACCATATTCCAGTAACTAGGTTCCAGTTCCACTTTGGTCCAACAGTTTCAGTCTCTTTAAACAAATGTTTTGTATTAATCCCCTCTTTTCTGATCCTACAGCCACCCACCACTGAACTAGCAAGTCTCCTGCTGCATTTAAAACAGTGCTCAGACCTTCAAGTGCAAAGCTTTAAAATCCTTTCCACCAGTCCTATATAGTGGAAAGAGGTGTGAGTGCTGGAAGATGAGGAATTCCCTAATCTATTTAACAGGCAGGAGGGTAAAAGGAAGAATGAAAAATTGGCCTCTGACATCAAAAGTTCCTCTAAATACTCATTTCCTTCTGTGGTCTTATTTGTTTGACAGTAAATTATTAAAGAAAATTGAAAAGGTCTTAGATGTTTTCATATAGGGGTGTTTGGGATTTTGTGTGTTGTATTATTGAAGATCTCTGGGCTATATCACAGAGAAAACATAATAGCATAAACTTGTAGGGAAATGTATACGCAAGTTATAAATAGGGTGTAACTTCTCTGAGACCAGACAGAAACTCTAAAAGAAACATGGTTATAGGCTTTTCTAGCCCCCAACTCCTATTAAAATCAGCAAACTTCCATTAAGAAGTTAAACAAAACAAAGCAACAAAAGAAAGGAAGGAAGAAGGAAAAACAGTCAAGGCTTTTGCTTTAAAATTTCATTGCAATTCAGATTGGATGACTTGGCACTGCTGTGCAAAGTAGCATTTTTCAGTCTTATTTTTTCTTGCAGAATTACATCATTACCTCAGAGCAGTTTTAAAGGACAGTGAGGACGATGTATTCCTTCAAGAATATGATACTTCAAGAAGGACTGACCATCAGAAGGAAAATGCATTTTTAGTTTTAGGCAAAGGGAGCTTTTCTTCTTTCCTTCAGAATCCTTTCCTCTTCCCCATGCTGTGCACTTGCATGTACAGGACACGTGTACCCTTACACTTGCACACAAGAGCAGATCTAGGAGATGCACTTTGATGCCAACCTACCATTCTGATGCCGTTCTCAAAGGCCTGACGTGCCAGAGAAGCAGGTCCGTCCACAGTCTTACCGTCGTCATCAGGCCCCCAGCTGGCACTGTAGATGTGGATGTGCTGGGGATTAAGGCTTAGAGACTTTGCTTCTACCATGTCTGTCACGTCTCCGTCCAGCATTCGTACACCTTCAGAATGAAAGATACAATGAACAGGACCAAGCAACCCAAAATGCTTCTTTTTTTTTGTTTTTTTCTCCCAGAGAAAATTGTTGTGTAGGACATTGGACTGAATGATCATAAGGATTTCTACTGTTGTTAAAAAAAACCCCAAACCTGTTTGGATATGTGTTTTTCCAATGGAAAAAAAGTCTCTAGATGAAAAAATACAGAAAAGGAAGGAATATTTTGGTCTTTCTTCAAGTTTTAAAAATTATCTACAAGTCATTTATCCACTATACAGCCTTCGAACTTCAACAACAAACCTTAACGCTGAAGAAAACTTAAAAAAATACTTGAACCTTGAAATGTTTGTATGTCTCACTTGAAGATAATACTTGATTTTCTTTCTCCTTTTATACTGCAGGGAAACTGCAACACCTAATTTGAGTCATTCACAGTCCTAAGTATGTTGACAGATGTAATAAAAGGATCTCTGCTCACAGATGAACATGGGATTATTCCTTCATTGTATGAGGCCACAAAGAAGAAACTGGGGAGAAAGCCCATGTGTACAGACTGATTACCATACACAGTAGCAAGGCAATTACAGGAAGTTACTAACAGATACCCTATATGTAACATTATTCAACTTGAAACTACAATATTGTGAACATCCTCCTCTGTGCAGAAGAAGCTTTTGTAAGGTATAATCTGAAATTCTTGCGTTAAAAGAATTCATTCATGTGGGTTTGGACAAGTTGGTGTGACAGCCCTTCTAAAGTGAATGGCATCAGGATGTTTTAAGATCACTAGACTGAATAAGGTAGGCTTAAATCTGGAAACTCAGAAAATCTTGAAGTTTTTCTTTTGACTAACTGTAAAACTTTGACTGAAGTTAATTCTGACTAAGAAAACCACCGATGCCAGTTTTAAACTAAACAAGAAAAAGGACCTACATACAGCTAGCGTGACATCTGGCCAAAGGGATGTTAAATATTAAATAATAATTAGCACGTAACTGTACGTTAGTACAGAGTAATGATGACTTCCACAATTAACAAATTTGACACTCCCCTTTAAAAGGCCACTGCTATTTATAAGCCAAATTTACATATTTTTAATTACAGACACATTTCATTTTGCTCATTAGCTCAGACTGAAGTAACTGGAGTGTTTACCAAGACCTTAATTTCCAATTAACAAAAGGTAAAGGGGGTGTTTTGTTGATAAAGCGTCTTTTTTTTTCCTTACTCTAATTGACTCAAAAATGAAAAGTGATCATATTTCTAAGTTCACACAAAAGCTGCCCATGTTTTGTGAGATAATAAACTTTTACAAACAGTGATCTCACTATGAACTTTACTTTATAAAAAAAGTCATTAAACCAACTCTGGGATTCTCAGGTTTTATTTTTCTTCCTCAGTATAATCTGAAAATTAATGATGGGTGGAAGCTGTGTTCTCAATTCCTTTCAAGCACATTAAAATATATTTAGTTCTAAATAAAGACAATAAAAGGTACATCGCTTTTGAAAGAAGGAAAATAAAGCTTCCCTTTATAGACATGTTACTGCGTAGCAAACATAAATAATACTACATGCACCCGGTGAACAATAACTCCAAATTCTGCCATTGGCACCTGAAGTAATTCACACCAGGTTTTTTTGCTAATGGTGAAGAGGTCAAATCTAAAGCAACACAGACAAGGCTGTGACTTAGGTGTTGCTCTCTCTGGCCAATAACTGACAGACGTGCTTCAATGGTGACTTTGAACAGCAGACATCTCATTGACTATTTAAAGAAAAAATAATTCCTTTCTTTCTCTCTCCTTCCTTCCTTTCTTTCTTTCTTTTTTTTCCAAAATGTCTGGAGTAGTTACTTCTGCCGATCACAAAACCTCCAAACTGCATTTGGCATGTGGTGATAGCGCAACAAAAGCTGTCCAGAAGGCAATTAACAGACTGCGTTTGCAGACTGTTCCACCTAAGACTTTAGAGCTCCGTACACTTTTTCCAATACTTGCAGTAATTGCCAAAATGTAGGTGGCATTTTAGTCAGAACAAAGTTTCAGTGAATCACAGGAAACATGCAAAACTGAGCTGAAAGCAAGTTTTCTTTTAAAATGTTTGTTTTTAATCAGCATCTGACTTAAACTTAAAGAAACAGCTGAACTAATTCCTCATCAGCTGAAGACAATCTACATCTGTTGTGCCATAATTCAGTGTAACTGTTTTCCTGTCAGGACTCAAGCCCAGCCAAGTAACTAAGCATCCAAATCCCCACAGATGCTTTGCAACTTCCACAATCAGTCTGCAACAATACCAACTGGCTAACCACCCCTTCCTATAAAAAGTCTCACAAGCTCCGTAGGTGGTAATTTGCTACGTGTGATTACTGCAGAGAGTCACATTAAAAAAAAGATCTACCCCTTTGGTGCACTGGTTTGTCTTTCAGTGAAAGGGCCTGTAGCTTAGCTAAGCACAAGCTGCAGGCATAGTGCATAATTTTTTTTTTTAAGAAACATCCCACAACCTCTAAAAGAACTGAAGCTGCAGATTGTAATTTTACTCACATTTCCTTATCTGCAGATTACATCCCCACTTACACCATTGTAAAAGAAGGCTCAGACCCTCTAAGGATCTTATTTTGGACCTATTTGTGGTGAGAGGGTCTTAAATGTGTGGAAATGAGACAAGGACTACAAACACATTTAGAAAAAAAGTGAGCATTACTGGTGGATATCTTGTTAACAACTTTCTATCACAAAGATCATTAATCAGATTTGTTCAGCTGCCAGTATTTGATGGAAAAGATTTCTTTTCCCCTTTGCTTTATCTCCTTACTATACCTTATGTGTCCAGAGATGCTTTTTCGTTTGAAAAAAAGTATACTTATCTTGGTGGAGCGAATTCAACACCACTGTTGGCAGGTGTTCCTTGGTGTACGGAGAATGTAATTGCTTTACCTTGACTCTAGTTTCTTCTTCAAGAAGGCCCAAGGAGGGTCTTTAAATCCCTGGGAAACAAGCAAGCTGAACGCTAGTTCAGCATAATATGATTCAACATTTTTACACTCTATCTGGCCTGTGGAGCAGGAACACAACCACTGCATATTCACACGTGTAGCTTATGGCTTTTCTGAGGGAAGGGAGGGAGGCATGCCAAATAGAGGTCAGCAGCAGTGAAACTCTTAAATATATACACCTAGTGGAACGGGGAAGCTTAACCTCCCTTCCTGATACCCTGGAATTCCCTCTTGCCTCTGACTTTCTGCAGATCATCTGCTGAGCCTCCTGAAGTCTTATTTTTAAGTGCTGTTGCTTTTAAAAGGTGGTACATTACCTCAAGTGCAGTTTACATGCTGTTATTACTTTCCAGCTTTCTTTTAAGAACAGTGTTAGTGATGGCTCTGCAGAATCATGGTGACAAACGGAGTGGACAAAATTTTTATTTCACTTAGACTAGTGAAATTTTTCGAAGGCTGTTGTATTCTTTGTACAAATCAAATCAAATAAATAAATAAATAAATAAATAAATAAATAAATAAATAAATATTATGAAAAGGCATACGTATCCAGTCTTTACTGTTCACATTAACTGCATTCATACTATGTCAGTCTGAATCAGTTTTTACTCTGTATTTAGAAAAGGCTGTGATTCAGCTAATATGCCTGGAGGGTTTCTAAAACATTATTATTGTACATTCCTAATGCTTAATAAATAATAACCTATTAAGAAGCCACTGTTACTAATGGAGAACTTTTCAAGGTCATGCCTAAGCTGTTGCAGGTTGTGTGAGTATATCCAACTCACAAATGAAACTTCTCCAGAAGCCATCTTTTATCTCTGTCAGTGCGCTAACTCTCCTCTGACTCTGGTTTGACAACGCAATAAATCTGATTTCGTAACTGCTGGTAGATGACCAAATGCCATGTCCACATGAGACAGCCTGTTCATGTGCCACAAACTCACTCACTTGGCCAGTTCAGAATTTCTAAACCACTCTGACAGGGGTAACTTTGTGCAGGCAGGCTCTCTACCTGACGGGAAATTGCTTTTCTGCATCACTCTAACCTTATGCTGGATCAGGTATTGTCTATCCTCTTGAAGCCAGCAGGAAAACAGAAAGCTGATATTAGGACAACATTGTATGCTTTGGCTAATTTGAAATGCAGCTGTGCTCACATTTGATTTGGATCAAACTTGTACTGATCCAGTAGAGAACAGATACAGTACTATTAATTGTGGAAACAAGGCCTCAACTCTGCCTGGTCATGTTTTTGAACTGTCCTCTTGTGTATATATAGGTAAACACGTTTCTGTTTTCACAGATGGGTTCTATTTTGGGACAGAAAATCAGCAATTAATGAGTTTGAGCTATAAGTCTTTCTACTGAAAGCCAATATACCAATCTCCTGATTTCATCAAAAGTACAGGGTAAAACTTCGCTTGAAGCATTAAAATCTGGCACAGGCAGGCTATAGCCTAGGAGACACATAGATGACACTGGGATAGTCATCTCCACAAATTAAGCCAAAGGTCTTAATTGAGCAGCCACAGACTAAGAATTCATAGAAGCCACTTGGAACCTCTTGGCCGAATGAACAAAAAAGTGCAATTGAATCCCGTATTTCAGGCAATAATCTGATCACACAGAGGGATCACAAGAAGATTCTCTCCAACCACAGCCAAACAACACAACAGCTTTTTATGTTTTGACAGTGTTCTGTTTGGGATCAATATGCAAGGCAATATTGCTGATGTGTACATTTACTTCTGGTTTGTCAAAGCTCATCACTCAGAGCTCTGAATCTGTGAGAAAACCAAAATGTCCTAATTCTGGGTTTTGTGTTTTCATCAAAGGTCTTGCTTTCTATTTTTCTGTGTGTACTGAGAGGCAGTGTTCCAGGGAGCACTGGAGAAGTGTCACCGCAGACAAACTCCTTCAGTACTGGTATTTAATGACCACTCTACAACTGAGATTTACTTGTTAACACAGCTAGGTTTGTTATCCATACAAATCTCCTTCTCTTGTTGAGAAAGGTCTGAATGTACCATTTAGCACAAATGGCTCTTTGGTTACTTTTTTTTTTTGGTGGGAGATTGTTTCACATACCTCCAATCTTGGCATTAAAGGCGATTCCTACTGTGCAGTGTGAGTTGTTTGCCGTGGCTGCCACTTCTCCAGCACAACGGGTTCCATGCCTGCAGTCAGACAAACATTTTTCCAAGTAAGCACAGACTGTTGGGATTAAAGGCTTTGACTTTGCCCATCCTCAGGTGCTAAAAGCACAACTATCCACAATGTCTTGCACTATGTAATCCCCCATAGTAATTTATACCCATGTTACAATATTCCTCCGAATTTTAACATCATTATCACAATCATATTAAACTCTTCATGGTAGGCTTTCTAGCTACTGGAAACACGCACAGTTTGTAACAAAGACATACAATGAAGATACGTAATCCACAGCAACAGAAAGAAGTCTTGGATACCAGTTCTTGATTTTGAACCAAATCTTCCATTATAAACAGAATTTTTATCCTGCATTCTCCCTCAACCACTCATGTTGCTAGTATATAGATCGCCATACAACCTCCAGTAGGCACAGCGTGTACCACACTTTTCCATGAGCAAGATGAGATCGCACCAATGCCCATACTGCTGTTTAGAGGCAAGCCTAGGACTCACTATATGCCAGATGTGCTCAAAGTTTCTGTATAGGCATGTCCTGGTCATGCCTTGGGCCAAGTCTGCTGCTTTTCTGGGAGCAGAAAAAACAGCTGAAGTACCCTCCACATCAGAGGTATACCCTGTGCCTGGAAGCAGAGCTGGACTGCAAGGTTATAATCTTAAGAAGCTGCTGAAGGAAAACACAAAACCTCCAGTGGTTGCCCACCCTCTTCTTCACTGTGCAAAGCCACAGTGGGATGCCTTGCCTAGCCCTGATCCATGCTCTCCATGAGGTGACAGTGGCCATCCATATGGCCACCATGGTAGGAAAGCTGTCCCTAGTTTTTGTGATTTTTGCCTGCAATATAGGTTTGACAGCATGTTTGCTACCGGTAAGTTTTGCCGTCATCCTTGTGTAGTTAAGCAACTCCATTGCAGAAATGAGACACAAGCAACAAGAAGCAGACAGGGAACTTGAGAGAGCCGCTGTGGAGAGGAGATACGGAGTTTCAGACCAGACAGGAAAAGAGATGGGGAGTCGATGGGACGGAGACAGAAAGATAATGTAAGGCTTGGGTAGCCACAAAGAACAAAGTTTAAAAAGTCAAGGCAAAAAATAGATAACAACATAGCGAGCACTTCAGAGGAGGCTAAATGAGGTCAGTTGTGTACACAGGCACTCTTCTGCTGGTGGTGGTTGACAGACTGCTTACATAGACATCTGGAGAACACGGGTGTTTTTGAATTGAAGTTGACGCCCATATTACAGACAAGAATCACAGTTGCTTTCTCTTGGTACAGCTTGTTTTGGGTAGAGCCACTCCTTATTTCTTTATTATAAGTGCAACTTTTTTCCCTTAACCTTTTGAGACACTTAGATGAGAAACACTAAGATATAAGTTGTTTGGAACGGATTAATATTGAACAAGAACAACAACAAATAGGACTAGGAAAAAAAGACAGGAAACAAAAAAATAAGCAATGTAAGCGATCAATGCTAACCTGTTAGAATTTCAAAGGAGATCATTCTGTTTGTCAGGTAAGTAACATACATATAATCTATGAGAAAAGTGTAATCTTTATTCGCAAAATCGAAGTGATAAGGTGGATGCTTATAAATGCTAAAGCTGGATCAAGGTTTCACAATTATATGTATATCTCAACTCATTTCCTATTAATCTGTTTACAATTCATCATTTGGTTGCCAAACTTGATCAGAAAATTTTTCAAGATGGAATTTGAAGTTTATTTTTCATATGAAATCTGATTTTCAAGCCTGATTTTCTTCTTTTGAAGAAAACCTATCTAACTCTAATTGATAAACCAATGTCTTATTCTATTATAGAATTATTTTGAAAAGCCTGAAGTAAATAATGCAGGAATCACAGATGAAAACAGCTTTTAAAAAGATCCTTCTTCATTTTCAAGTATTTTCAAATAGTGTTTTAGCTCTGTGTTTGTTTGAAGCAGTGTCTTTTTAAAATGTATTAGTATTTACAGGAAAATGCCTGTCTTAAGAATTATTTACAAGACACATGATTCCCTAACTTCCTTTCTTCTCATTATGATTTTGTTAGGTGCCACATATAAGTTTAGAGGTGTTATCACTCACACATCAAAGCACGGATGACTATACACTAGAAATGTAGGTGTACATACCCGCACACATCACCTCAGTGCATATAATTTATTAATAAATCGCTGCCTGCCTGGTGAAATGCATGTGGCCAAGCCACAGCTTCCCAGAGAGAGACTGCACTGGCAAGAAACCCTTCCTGGGTACTAAGTTTAGGAAGCAGTGATGGGAAGAAGTTTTTCTGTAGAGAAAGGGGACAGATGGAAACCACACCTGGAGGAAGGAGGCTGCCTGAAGAAGAATGGAAGAAACAGCTCAAGTTTCTCTGTGCTTCCCAGTGGAGTATATGGAAACCTGCTACTTTGTTAGCTACGTTCACCAAACACCATCAAAAAGGTTAGATTTCCACCGGCTCACCAAACACACCCCAATCACCCCAGGGTCATGTAATGTTTGTAGAAGGGAAACAGAGGGGACGTGTGGTGGGCGTGGGGAGATGGCGGGGTGTCACAGTGTGACGGCACCTCCCAGCAGCAACACACAGTAACAAGGAATTAGCAGCAACATGAAACCGTACCCTAAATTCCAGCTGAAGTGGAAGTAGCTGCAGTGGTAGATGTAACTTCAGTAAGAAGTAGCCAAGGCTTTAAAGGACTGGTATGGAAGTATCATGACATGTATTTATTGAATTCAAGCACAGTAAGAAATTTCATGTAAATTTCTCATAGAAGAAAGCATATTCCAGAGAGAATTAGATCTTCAGACAGCTTTACAACATGTGAGTTATGTTAACTTTGCTGAATCCTCATGTATTGGAAAATCCTTCTTTTTATCATATTTTAAGTCCAGTAATGGTATAAGTTTATTTTGTAAGTGGATTTTTGTTAGACCCTTGCTTCTCTGCCAAGATTATTGTTAATTGCATTCTACATTTATAATGGAAATGACAAAATTAAAAGTTGTTTTATTCATTTCAAGGCCTTATGTATAAAATTGCACTTCCTACAATCAGTTTCCCACTGTGTGAAATAATCATGTATGCAACTCTATTTGTTTTAATATGTTATCTTTTATGGGTCCTTTAAGTAATATTTCATTTACGCTGCGAGAGGGAAGACTTTCTAAAAAATCTGCATATTCTAAATTATGTTTTTTCCACACCGCTTTTAATTTTCTCTCTCCTAGATATTTACTTGAGGTCTACAGTTTGGAACAGACTCTGAATTCTGGAGCTAAAATTAGAAAAGACTTCTGATTAATCATTACACTAATTTCTTAACTAACTTGATAAACAAATATGATGAACCTTATGCCTGAAATTGATTATCTTCCTTAAAACTATGAAAACTTCTGCTGGGCATGAAATCCTGAAAACTTCAAACTACAAACACTTTATGGAGGCGGCATAACCAGTAACAAGAGGTGAAAGAAGAGGTGCTTTCAAGTTAGCATTTTTTGTGAATGTATATATATGTCAAAACACAACAATCTCCTGTCTTTGTGGGATGCCTGCATCACATACAACTTGTTTAAAAAGTTGATGCAGTCCTAGAACAAAGCGTGACTGCCCTTCTACAAAGGCCTATCTTGATAAACTTTAAGGGTCAATGCTTCATTTCACTGGATCCTTTGCCAGCTTATGTTGAAGGGAAGTAAGTTCCCAGGCTATTAAATGGCACTTTGAAGAGACACTCAGCTAAAAGGTTTTGCACTTGTCCTTTGTGTTAATGTCAGTGTGATGTAGTATCACAGAATAGAACATGAAAGAAAGCTTGGTTATGAGACATTCTCGCCATCTACAAATGTCTCCTACCTGGAGTCTAATAGAAAGGAAAAAAATGGAAAGAAAAAAAGCTTTTTTGTTGTTGGTTGTTTGTCTTGCAAGGAGACACATGAAAAATTGCTATTCAAAGACAGGTTTAGGCTGAAAAGGCCACCAGGTAAAAGAAGTAAGATGTCATAGGCATTATCTTCCAAAAAAGTTGTACTTAGATGCTTATAAAGTTGGCCAGCACTTTCCACCATAAAACCATCTTTTATGATTCTGCCTAGCTTTAACTGCTTTATGTAATTTTTCCATTCCAGGCAAGTAAGTACAACTTTTTCAGAAATGTATTTATTTTCATTTTTGTATATGAGAGACACAGAACACAGAGACAAAATATGTAGACAGTTGAGATCAATTTTCTTCTTTTCGTATAACGAGGAAATGTGTCAGTCTGTCATTAACAACAAGTCAGTAAGGTGTCAAAGACCTACTCAGGAAGATCTTAGTAAAGATAATTTTTTTGCCTTATGATGCCCTCACTATTATATAGAGAACTTGAAATAAATTGTTGAAGAAATACACTTCTATGAAAAGGTGTATGTTACTTTTTTCTGCTGCATGGATGACAGTGCTTGAGCACCTGGATGCTAACGGTACAGTCTTTTGATGGCTCTCTAAGTATAAGATAAGAGAAATTCAAGAGTTACACAGTAATCTGTTACACAAAATAACTTTTTTCAGTAACAGTTTTTTTTCTGAGACAGAAATGGCTCAGTGTTTCAGGCAATGATGGAAAGAGAAAAGCTGCACGTTCTGTGATTAACTATCACTCCCCATCCCACCGACATAATTTAAACACAAGACATTTATCTTTCAATAATCACTCTTAATTTGCTTTTCAGAAGAGGAAGAATGTATAAGGCACCAGGAACATCTTTAAGATAAACGTTAACTAAACTCACCTCTGAACTTTTAGAGTAAGGAAATATTCAGAATTAGTGAAGACAGCTGCTGGTAATTTGAAAAGCCCCTGCCATGTAAATTGGCTCTGCATTTCAGAGCCTCCACCTCTGACAGCTATTCTTTGAATTCCACAAACACTCTGACCATGCATTTCTTTGCCATATTTTATTCTTCTGGAGTTCATCAAGTATTTCAGAACACAAAAAGCTCAGGGGACGGGAGGATTTAAAGCCCTCCAGCTTTTCATGACACTAACATTATAATCCAACCCACTTCAACCTGTCACCAATGAGTCTTTTCAGAATGGGAACTTAAGGAGAAAAGAGTTTCAGAGTATTTCAATGCAAGCCCATCACAGATATCTCTGGGCATAGCAGTAACTTACTGAGGTTTTCTAAGAGATACTCAGCACAGGAATTAGTTTGTAAACAAATGAAGAAAACAGTGTGGGGGCTTGGGGGGAGGGGTGTCTTTGTTTGTTTGGGGTTGTTGGGTTATTTTTTAATCCAGAGAAATGTCTACAGAAAAGAAGAAAACATCACACCTTTTGCAAATTCTGTGTGGCACATATTGTAAGAGTGGATATTAAATAATTGCAAAAAGGTTAGCATAGATAGTCTAAAAGTTTACACAAGGTTATATACATATTAATAGGCTATGCTTTAACAGCCTATTTTTGATAACTGTCAACTTCCTTTCTCTGCATAAATATGTAATAAATATATTCCTTATGCTTAATGTATTAATATTAAGAAAAAAATTACTTAGTCTTTATTATAAATTAGAGCAGAATCCCAGGGATGGAAGCTGTAACATGGACTAAACTATGTAGTTGGTGGACATTGAAAATTATAGGACTAAAGGAACTTCAAATGCTAAAATAATTTTCAAATCTCTATGGGGAGAGGAAGAATGGAATTTTAGGTAGCCATTGTTATCTGTAGGAAAAATATCTGAGTTGGCATTTATTTTTTGCAAAACTCTTTAGTTAAATTTTCAAATGTTTTCAAAGATCTCTCTTACACTGGAATACATTTGTAAAGAGGACAAAGTGATATCTGAGACACCACAATGTAATAACTGCTGGAGAAAATATATATTTGAACAGCAATCATTAGAAATGCATTTTATCAGAAATGTATTTTATTGCACGAAAGTAATGTCTTATGTAGTGCAGAACAAATAATTTTTTAGAGCTGTTCACATATCAATGGTCTCTAATAATCTGGAGGATGAAAAATACTTTCCAAATTGGCACTGGGTTGTTCTGGGAACATCTGAAAAAGGAGATATAAAGGAACTGTCAAAAGTTAAAAGCATGGGCAAGGACAACCTCAATCTTTAGCCTTTAAAACACAATCTGCTAACAGCTGAAAAATAATAATAATATAGCTATTTCACAAAGGAGAGATATTTGGATATTAACAGCAGAGAAAGAGATGACAGAGTAAATGTGAAAAACAAGTTACACATCTTCAATGTGAGATATCAGGAAAAATGCCAAAGGCTTGGGTGTTACATCACAGACAGGATCCTGTTTCTGAGCATCAAACACAGTGTTGTAATGTGGTTACAGCACAGGACTGGAAGCTGTCTTGAGTCAAGGTCCCCAAGGCTAATGACTTTTTGCATGATTATGGGAAGGTACTTAAAGAATAACTTGAAAATAACTCATCTATTTCTCACAAATAAAGTCAAAGGTGACAGCATTAAAATAAACACATGGAACACTTCACTTCTCAAACAAGCACATCCTAAGCTTAACAGCGTGGGTTAACGGCAATGCCGCCTTGCCACTCTCTCTACATTTGTTAGCTGTTAGCAGTAAGCAGCTAATTTGTCACAAGTGTGAAGTTCTGACATGAGCCCAACAAAGGACTGTGCTTCTGCAATATTAATTACCATTTTACAGTTTTGTTTTTGTGAGTGGGCAAATGAATCTGAATGTATAAAACAAATATGCCTTTTGTCTGTATTTTCTACCAAAGCCAAAACAAACAATTAATAGGTCTGATGGAGCCAATGAAATTTGACATAGAATGAGAAATAGCAAACAAAACCAGCAAATAATATATTTAGCCAACTATACAGTTTTATGTATTAAAAATAAAAAAAAATATTTACTGATGTCTTAATGTGTTTTAACCCAAGGTAAAATTTTAATTCACCCTTTTTCCTGTAGGGAAAAAGGCGTTGGTGAGAAGAAATAAAAAAGCCAGAAAAAAAGTTCAAAAGCTAGAAAAGAGTAAAACTTTCATCTGAGCTTTTTTTTCATACAGCCTTTCACATTAACTGTACAGTAACCTTCTTAAGGTGGGTAATCCAATTCTTGTTCTCATTCATTAAAGTAAATCACAAGTAAAAACAGTACAGTTTAGTTCCTGTGCACTGGAATTAAATCTGTTCAGCAGCAACATCAAGGCCAGTATTACCATGGAACAGTATAGGGCTACCTAGATATACCCAATCAAAAGGACGATTTCATTTGCTTTTGAAACTGAAGAATATGAGGCTGCTTAGACTTCAAGGCTCTCCTGCCATATAAGCAAAAAGGATCTTTTTTTAACCTAATTCAAGCTGGTTGAGAGGCTGTAGAAGGGATGGAAACTCATAGAACAAGGAGGATGTGCTCCAAGCAATTCTGGCAATCACTTTATGTATATGACGGTGGTTGATCCCTTTTTGTGTCTACCTGAAGAATAGAGTAGCATACACACCTGGGAAGAACTGGGTATCTGTCCATACTTTTCTCGTTCTTAATCTGTGAGACTAGACAGTTTTAATCACTTCACTCGTGACATACAGTAAAAAGGACAAACAAAAGCTCAATTTCAAATCTTTTTGGAATATGGCTAACAAAGTAGTAAGGGGAACTACTGTATTATGCAACTCAATGAGGGAAGAAGATGGACAAAATCAGGCATGTTTTTTACACAAGAAAATTCTTGTAAGCACCTTGTAAAAATGGTTAATTTAACAGTTTTTTATACATGGAATTACTGGTTCAACACAATAATTGAACTGACTCTTCCCAGTCTGCAACTGTCTCAGTGAACAGAACATAATCGTAGAACTTAGGTTCTGTAGCATCCCAGTAACCTTACTTACTTTACCTTTGGTTAAAACATATTGAGACATCAGTAAATAATTCTTTTTATTTTTAATACATAAACCTATATACTTGGATAAATATATTATTTGTTGATTTTCTCTGCTATTTCTCATTCTATGTCACACAGTATAGTGCACAACCATAGAGGACTGTTTCTCCCTTGCTTCAGTTATTGCCATGGTTATAAACAGCAGTCATATCATACGGGAACTAATGAAACATGTTTGAAGCACTAAACATTGGCCACATTATGCTTTCATATCAATGCGACACTGACCCCTAAGACAGAGCAATCAGATGCTGGACACAGGGAAAAGCAGAGGGAGGAGACACAGTAAAAATGTGGGACATACAGCCTTCGTGATTCCTTTGTCTATACCAACCTGTCCCTCAGAGGACCACCTCCGAGTTGCTCAGCCCCCAAGGTTAGTGGGGTAGAGTAATACCTGGAGAGCCACAAAAAGGTCCATGGAAATAATCGCAAGACCCTAAACGTGGAAGCTGCAGAGGAAATAATGTCCTTGACAGCTGATATTCCCATGCCATGGCCAACACACTGTCCTCTGAAGTCTTTATAATGCTATATTCAAGTTTAACCCTGCAAAATGATGCTCCCCCAAGCCAAATAAATGCTGTCTGGATACTTACAGGTCCCACCTGACTAGAAAATAGCCTCAGCAGATGCCTCAGAGGCACCCTCTCTTTCACTTTCCATGTCTTTCCACCTACATGCAAGAGACTTCTAGATCCTTGCAAAAAATATCTGTTGTGACACAAAGGTCATCTTGTCATTTTCACAGTCAATGCACTACATAGATTTCTAACTGAAAATACAAAATCCCCAAAGCAATCAAACACCCAAACCTGAAAACATCCACACGTCTTCATAGAAGGATACCGAAAAGAAATATGTAAGTCAACAGGAAACCTCACAAAATCACTAGATAAGTTTCTAGATGTTGTCAGCAGATGTGTTGCTTCATCAACAACTATTTTATTTACAAATTGCACTGATTTAACTGGAAAGATGTAAAAGTAAATGTATTTAAACAAACAAGCAAAAATCTTTGCAGCCAGCTTCCTGTACCATTTTAACAATGTTTTACATCACTTTAATTTACCCTTGTTAATTACAAAAATAAAATATTTCAACCTGACATAAGTATATTTAAGATGAGACTTAGAAAATAAGTCTTTACACTAATTCTCCTCATGCAACTATATGGATAATGAGCATAGTTTAAGGTTTTGTTAATGGTTTTTGAGTCAAAAATTAATCCTAATTTGGGAACAAGGCCTCAGATTGCAAAGGAAGTTAGTGTCACTCCCAATATTACTTTACACAAATCAAACACTCTTGGTATGCTTTATGAATGCTTCCTATTAACTTAACTTAAGCTGCAGGTTTTTATATCAAGTTTCACTAATGAACCATTATCAGTGTTTCTGAATATATGGCTATCTAAAGTTGATGATGTATTTCAGTATTTTTTAAAAGCTTCAGACTAAGAACCGAAACACTGACACAACGAGTATTTTTGGCTAGGCCCTGCATTTGTTATTCCTAGGAAAATCCACCCATATTTATCTAAGATATTAGCCTTAGAAAACACAGGCTTGGACACAATGAGTAAAGCTTGCTAGAAATTTGCTGCTGAAACTTCCAAATGTACCACCTACAGTGAACATACTTGTACCTGAGAAAGTTCCCTGTGTACTGGCTACACCATGTTATCTATACAGCAGGCATAAAGAAGAGCTTTGGATGAGGTGGACAGAAGTGAAGTAGTCTATCATCTGGTTTTTGAGCAAAGGAAAAAATGTCATTAACTAAAACCTGCAAATTTGCTTTCCCACCTGCTTGCATTTCACCAATTTTACTGTAACATCTACAATCTAAAAAGCCATACTGTTGGATGTAAGAAAACACTATTCTCATTCTGCTGAAAAGGTACTGAGAGGTTAAATTGCAAATCTGAGACTAGAAGGAACACCTCTACTAGAACAGCCACAGCTTAATAATGGTAACTTTCATAATAAATATGTAAATTCTACACCCTTTTCTTTGCTCTCTAAGCACATCATCATATCACATCTGTAAACAAAGCCAGGAATAAAACTTCAGACTGCAATTTCTCAGCATCCCTGCATAAGCTAGCAAACTGCATGTAAACCAGTGACAGACAGGAATGTTTTGTTCCACATTCGTGCTGTCCCATGGCAGAGGTCTGCCCTGTGAATTAAAAGACTTTATATTGCAACCTAATTGTGCATGAAGAAATCAAGTGATGGAATTACTTGAGTTAACCGAAGTGAGGAAGTAAAGATATTTTTCTACTTTTCCTCAACTGTTTTCTACCTGCATTTTCCCACACGTCATCCAGTCACATCCACTGCTACAGGTGTCAGTTATGTGTTGCTTTTCAGGGACCAATGGAGCAGCACAGCTACTGTGGGATCAGCAGCTCTGCAACAGCTCCACATTTGGATACTTCTCCAGAGCATACGTCTCTTATACCAGAACATGCCTACATATGCAGAGAGTAACTTATCACAGATCTTGTGGTCAACTTCACCATGAAATCAGGCTCACAGGGATAATGCTTCAGATATCTGTTACCATACAGAATCCTTCCAAAGCTTTTAGAATTACTCCTGGGAACTAGTACATTATTAAAAGGTTGGAGTATTGACCCCAGCAAGCAGCTAACCCCCACCCAGTCACTTGCTCCCTCCTTCCCACTGGGACGTGGGAGAGAATTGGAAGAGCAAATGTGAGAAAAACTTCTCAGTTGAGATAAAAACAGTTTAATAAATAAAGGGGAAAAAAGAAGAAAACCAACCAAGTGATGCATAGACAATTACTCATCACCTCCCACCTGCAGACCAATGCCCAGCCACTGTCCAAGTAACAGCTAGTTTGGAAAAACTCCCCCCCTCTGCTTTAGTGCTGTGCATGGGATGTCTGTTTTGTTAGTTGGGATCAGCTGTCCCAGCTGTGTCCCCTTCCAGCCTCTTGCCCACCATCAGCCTCCTTGCTTGAGGGGGCAGTGTGAGAAACAGAGAAGGCCTTGATGCTGTGCAAGCACAGTTCAGCAGTAGATAAAACACAGGTTATCAACACTATTCTGGTCACAAATCTAAAACATAGGACCATATGGGCTGCTGTGGAGAAAATTAACTCTGCCCCAACCAGATCCAGTACCACCTGGTATAACTAGGAAAAATAAGCCATGAAAAATCCTTTATCAGGACTGTCCATGTTCCTAGACCACCGTGAATAAAACAAAGTAACACTAATGCCTGTGCTCTTTATCACCTTAAATTGAAGGCCATAAGCCTGCTCTGTTACAGATACATTCTGTACTTAGGTATTTTATCTTCCATTCCACATCTTTTGTTTCACAAGCTTTTGTATGAGAGTATATTATCAGTCACTATTTGTCCTATGTTTCACGTTTTTCATCCAGACTGACACCAATATACATCAGCTGGAGAGATCTCGGGTGCTTGAACAATCTCCTTTTACTTAAAAATCTCCACATTAGGTCCCCATCATTTCTGTGCAATGAAAAAACAAGTGAAACAGAAAAAAAAACCCTTCTCAAAAATATTTTGCATCAGTTCTACTGAAATCACACCTAAGCAGAAACGAAAAATATCCTATGAATACAAGAATGCAGATCTGGAGTTTCATGTTTAGATCTCCTTCGCAGGAAAAGCAGTCCATTGAACCTCCTAAAAACAGTCTGGGGGAATGCTTTTAAGGAAAAAAGATATTTATGCTTTCATGCAAGGAAGATAACAGACACAAGGATCCTAAGGTCATAAGTCAAAAAAGAGGAGCAATACGATAATGTGCAGGCAGGTCATGGATGGGTCTTTACCCATTCTGCATACTCCATTTCTAACAGTAGATGACTGCTGTGACAACATTTTAAGGAAATGAATATTACATAACTCTAGGTCTCCACCATATTCCAGCTCAGAGACATACGTCCTACCCATTTTGAATTCTGAGTGCAATTTCAATTGCACTGTGCAAGACATGTACTGTGCTTAATCCTAAATTTCATTTGATGCTGTTCTGCATTAAATGGACCTCCCATTTCTCTTTAGAGCTGTACTTCAAAGATGAATGACGAAATTGTTGAAATAAGTTCAAGTCCTACTCTTATCTGTCTTGACAATTGTTTTTTAATGAAACATATAATTGATTCAGCAGGAGCAAGGTTTGGTCCTAATTGTAAAAGGTGTTTCACCATAAGAAGTCTAATTCTCACACACTCACTACACTGCAGAACAAGTTAGTAGCTCTTCACCTGATGTTTCTGCAGTGTTCAGAAGAGTAGTGCAGGGACCTAAGTCTGGGCTGAAAGGCGAAGTACACATACCTTCTCATTACACTCTCTTTGGAACTCTTTGACACCTCTAGCCAAGAGCCTCATCATCCTACATGCTGGAGAAGTGAACAAGCCATAGTCTCTACCTCAGTTTGCTAAAGTCAGATTTGACGATTGCTTTGGGACTCTATAGCAATACAAATAATTTTCAAAGCAGGTTAAACTTTTGTAGCATAGACCCCAGCAGCACAATCTATATCTATGATGGACACCCATTGCTTTACTTCTGCATCTGAATTTCTTTACCTTGATTGCTTTCCTTCAGGAAAAAAATGTGACTTGTCTTCAAGAGAGCAATCTGACTTTGCTTAAAATGTCAAACATAATAATTTGACCATGTATCTTCGAGAAAAATTACAAAATGACAGTAATGTAAAACAAGGCTAGAAAAAATAAGCCTGCTTACAGCAATAAACTTATGCAGATGCATATTTTTTCATTTGCAAGAAAAAGCAACATCTGAGAGTTTTATCCTGAAAGTGTCTTATAAAAACATCTACTAATTCCGTTAAGACATCTGCTTATAGCAAAACTTCACAGAGTTCAACTGTCAATAGCATGTTATTTAGAAAAAATGCTTCAATTAAAAAGCTTTTGACACTGGATTCATAATTACTTTATCAAACTTGTAATTAGAAGTCTGCTTTTGATGCCACAAGCACTGAAAGGAGAATCACTACTATACTTTGTGCATGTATGTGCTGGCTGAGAATTCTCAATGAACCACATTTTGCACTGCATTTGACTGAGCTGAATACTGTGAAATCAGCTGGCAAAACTGATTCCATATACACAGCATGGATCCACTCTTCAACTTTCTCTAATACCTACAATGTCTGAAAAGGGGACAACATATAGAAATTTATTTGTGCTCTCAAATTCTACTGGGCTTTAGACCTGTATGTATAAACATATGTAACTTGAAACTGGTCTACCATTTTACTGAATCAAAACTTGCCTACTGTAGTTGCAGACTCCCCTTCTAAGTTCAAAACCTCAAAATACAGATGCATACTTAGAGGAAATACCAACTCTAGGAAAAAGACCATCTGAAAAAATCTTTCATTTCTAACTCTGCATAAAAAAGAATTCAGAAAAGTGAATGCCACAAATACAGTAACCATCAAAGCTTATATCCCTCCTATTGTTGACTTTGAATTGGAGAGGAAGATCTGACTCATTGTTATCAATTATTTACATAAAAGAACTAGAAGCAGTTACATAATGCTTCAGAATGTCATTTTATTTGTGAGCTCATTGTCTGGTACTACAGTAATTAGAAACAGGAAAAAGGCTTTCCTGTAGTGTTGTGGTTAAACGTTTTGAGACCATGAGAGTCTTATACATTATAAAAAGGAAGAGCACTGCTTCTCAAACACTAATTAGGTGGTAGGAAATACTGCTCAGCAACTGATACCAAGGTAGTGAAAAAGAACTATTTTTTCATCTATGAGTAACTGGAATCCTGGCCGAACTTTGTTTTTGTTTATTCCTCTGTTTGACTTCTATCGCTTTCAATGATTACTCGAAGAAACATCTTTCCTTTGGCTCTCAAAAAACTGTAACTCATACCACTTGTGGACTTGGGAGGGGATTATGTAATGCAGTGTGATAATATAATGAGCAGATTAGAAGAGTTCACCAGAACGACAATCTTTGGCAGTTTGACAAAACATTCATTAGGATAATTTCCACTATTGAAGCTGGAACCTGGATCAAAAGGCTACTGAATCAAGCCCTGTAGTCCAGTGAATTTTTCATTGTCTTGTCAACATGAAATGCTCTCACAAGAGACTGGTGATGAGGGTGCTTGTCGTGGGTGAGTGAACTAACTTGGCAAAGACTGCCTCTCCTCTAGCCCGGCTAATTGTCCTCAGCTACCAGCAATTCTGGGGTCCCACATACTCTCAAAAGCTTCAAAAGAAACACACATTTTATTCTGAGGCAGGAAAACATGAGAATTTCAAAACATCAACACTTAGTTTGTTTTCTGTTCTGCTTTAATGCAGACCTTATCTCTTCCCACAGGTTAAAAACCTGTTTTAGATTAAAAGAAAAACGTCAAATGCACTATGTGGTGTGGATTCATGCTCCATGTTTCTACAATATTTTTCTTTCAAGGAAAGGAAGTTTTCCTCTAAAAAATTTTACACACATGCATCAAGTCCTTCAGTCCTTCCCTGAGAGAAACAAAGGATGTATGATGATTACTCCTGAGGTATGGCCACCTTCAGGATGTGCATGCTCCTTGGGTAATAGCACACAGGGACTGTAAGTAACAGTTAAAACAGAAAGTGAAGAAAAATATGCTCCAAATGAATCTGTAAAATTATCCTACTTCACCACAGTACAATTCTGCAAGCTGCAATGTTTATCTCCCTTATTTTCACAATTTTACACTGGCACCTTTAACTGCAGCAACTGGCAAGCAACACAGATCTAGTATCTCATGATCTCCATGCTGCATCATGCCCCTAGGCACTTGGTTGGGTCACTAGATCATAATTAACTTGGAAGCTAGCTGATGAATCACTAACATTGCTCCTCGTAAAATGTGGTAATCTCACTGTAAGCTGACACAGACTAAACCCTACTTCATTATTAACATCTGCTAAAACTGCAGTGCAATAGGATATGGCCATAAGGGCAATGAGTTTAAAATCAGAATAGAACCAAAACACGATAAATCAGGATTGCAATCTCTTACTGCAAAGATCGCCTATACCAATGACCTTTGACTGTTTGGTTCAGACCCTGGTTTTCATAAATGAACACTTCACTAGTTCATAGAAAACAATCCAAAATCTGCAGTTGGAATTAACAATACCACACTCAGTGTAAGCATTTGATCTATTGATCTGAAATACATATACATACTAAGTTAATTCTCTACTCTAAATTACCTTCCTGTTAAGGAAGATTTTTCTGCTATCAGAAATGCTTTGCTGGCATTGGACAGACCACACTTTGCCAGATGACACTATCACAGAATCCTTTGGGTTTTAAGCCTCCAGAGGCTGGAGAAAGTCAAGGTGAAAAGTCAGAAAAAAGGGCAGACACAATGGAGATTCCCTCCGAAAAAAGACTTTTCCTGAAAGCTGATACCTTGCTCCATCTTATCTCCAGCTTCCTTTCACAGCTTAATCACTGGCTTTCCCAGGTCCTCCTTGCAGGTGTGAGCCTTGGGATCTGTAGTTCAGTCCTCTTTGAAAGCCTTGAGCAGGCACAAGCAAAAGAAGTAGTGACTAGTCTAAAAAATTGCCAAGGTCTTTTTCTGTTGTTGTGACTAGCCATCTGACAGCAGAACTGTTTTTTACACAAAAGATAAAGCACAAGATGGTGCAGCCATGCTTCTCAGTACAGCTTATCTTCCCTTTAGTTTTGTGTGCAGCACGATACAGCCAATTTGAAAGCAATAGCAACAGGTGCATACTGGCAATCAAAATGCATAAACCACACAGACAGATACCTCCAACTGTCAGCACTCCTTTCTATCACACTGCTGCAGTGGGAACCTTTTTGAGATGATCTTTCAAGCCAGCAATGAGAGACTTCAGGCTCCCTGTGTTTGACTGTGCTCACTTCTTCAGCTATCTGCTCTGAATAGCATCACAGCAGTCAATGAAGCTTTTTACTTTTACTTTTTTGACCATCCAGGATGCAACAGAAGCTGATCTGCCTGTCAAATATCTAGTATCCATGCTGATTAAATGACTCAGGACATACTACAGGTCTTTGACACAAGCAGACAGTATAAACTAGCAGCTTGTCACTCGTGGAAGAAAATCAAATCTTTGGCATTTTATTGAGCATCTACATTAATGTGACTGACAAAGGAAAGTAATAACAAATCGGAATGAATGCCACAGAAAAACAATGTCAATATGTTGGATCAAGCAGGACTGAAACTCATTAGCTCATTAACTTTTTTGCTGTTGTGAGATGTAAAGCTGTCCAGAAGATGCAAAGTTTAGACATAAGTAGCTCGTGTTTCTTATGATTTTTGAACAGCAAAAATCGTTGTCTCCCCAAAATCTTACACTCATTAAAAAATAATTTAGAAGGTTATTAAAATAAGTTATTTATGTAGTGGGATGCATCACTGAAAAATGTTGAAGAGGCATCCAAAGAGTGACTCAGTATCTTCAAAACACAAGTGATAGCTTACTTTTACTTTTTCTTACATAAGTTTAGGCAGAACTGCATTAAAGTCAACTGGTACTATTTAAAGGAGTTTTTTTGAAAGGTCCTCTGTTTTATAAAAGTACCTGTCAGTAGAATAAGACCTAAGCTTTGAAATATCATCCCCATGAAATTTCTCATGAAACAGAAAAACTCATTTTTGTTCGGTCAAAATAGCAAAATGTTTTAATACTATGAACATTGCTGTTTTATTTCTGAGGCTATACAATGGGTAGAGTACCATTTCAGTGACCCCATTTGCATTCTGCCTAAGGACCTCTGACTGATAATGCCTAGTTGTTTCAAGGTAGATGTTTACAGGTAATGGTGGAATAACAGAAAAAGAATAAAGCAGCAATACTCGGCAGTAAACCAAAACAAGATGCTTTGCATAGCAGGAATGACTTCATCCACAGCTGACTGCTGTCTTCAGCCTCCGAGCAAAAGGAAGCTCTAGCATAGGCCTGTACTATTTACAAGCTTCATGATTTGCTGCCAATTTGTAGAAACCAAAGTAAACTTCTGGCAGGACTCCTACATACCATAGTAGTTAAAGAAACTATCGTCCCACCCTGATTTTGACTACAAGCCTTGAAAGATTAGTCTAATGTTTCTTTCTACCCTCTTATTCTCCTTAGCTAATATAAGATTTAATGTACAACTTCAAAAATATAATTCTGGAAAGTGCCGCTCTGGTTATCTTCAGTTGCTTCACAACCCCCCAGCTAATTTTTTCTCATTCCTTTTTCCTCACCAATAAGCCTTGGCAACAGAAAGTCTTCACAACTAATTAAAAGTGAAAGGCTAGCAAACAGACCCAGTACCCTGATGTTTCACAGCTGCGTGCAAAGCTGCCCAGAGACACCTGCTTATTTTTAAAGCAATTCTTTTTACTCTTTATTATTCCATCCCTTAAGGTTAGGTTATAAAATGAAGCAGAATAAACTAGATCATTTAATGAAATGATGGTACATTTGTACATCCCACCTTTACTGGAAGACACAAATCACCATTACACAATGTTGTCCAGTTGCTATAGCAGGAAGCAGGAATCAACCAAACTGATCTTGCACATTACACAGTCTTTGCAAAGTATGGCTTTCAGAATGTTCCCTGGTTGTGGTTACCTCAACTTCCAGGCACAACTTGAGTATGCAGTGCCAAATGGCCATGTATGCTGGATAATCAGAATTCCTGCCCCAATTTCTGGAGATATTTTAGACACATAAAAATATAGGCAGGCTACTAGTAGTGCTTTTCAGCACCTATGTAGTCATTTAATTCTTGTTGAGTCCAGTGGGAACTAGGGAAGGAAGGGTTACAGCCCCAAAAGTTGAAGGTGCTTAGGTGCTGCTTACCAGGCTCAGTGTATCTGCTAATTGGAAATACTGAGCCTCTATGTGGAGGTTAGGCTGCCAAGTAATCTTACACTGAAAGCATGCTTCATGTATTCTCTGTGTCCAAAAGCTGACTCTACACTGATGCTGTACCTCCTGATAACACTGACGAAGCTCAGTACAGCGCAGCATCTACCCCCACCACTACATCTCACCACAGGACCTTAGGGGTTGGGCGGTGAGAGTATTCACCAGGGAGGTAGGGTACGACAACTCAAATCCCCCAGCCCTAGGAGAGAAATTAATCAGTCCAGTTTTATATCCCATATAAAACTCTAACCAGCAACAAAACAGAAAACAGCCTCCCTTCTCTGGACATGCTTTGTAAGAAAGTGATGACTTCAGTACCCAGCCAAAGAAGAAGATTCAGCTGTGATTCACAGCTGGAGGTATGTGGCTCATCACAGCACCAAAGAGGGTGAATCCCTGAAAGTGCACCTAAACTGGGAGGCCTCCAAGTGTACCCTTGCCATGCCCCAACTCCAAGGACAGTAGGTTCTTCACACAGATGAGCCAAGATGTGTCCCCACAGTGTGTGTGGGAATAGGGGGTTGGTGGACAGCAGGAGAGAGGGATGTGCTGTGATGCAAACCGGCAGCTCAGCTGAGGAATATTCGCAGAGGGCCAGGCTGACCGTGCCATCTTTTCTCAAAACTCCTTGGAGGCCACTGCTGGTGACTGCCCATCCACCACGTTCAGTTTTGTGGACAATAGTCATAGGCACTTGGGACATTGTCATAGAGTCACCTTAGTTCACTGAAACTGGCATTGCCAGTGAGATGTTCAGGCCATGCTTCATTTTCCCCACTTGCACCTGTCTCGCTCTCCTCTGATCTCAGGCTGAGCTGAATGAGGTACCTGCCTGACCTGGCTGAAAAGGCAATTTGTTGTTGCTGTTGCTGGCAGCACAGTTTTCAGCGTGATTCACTCTGGAATGCTGCACAAAGGCTGGGGAAAGGAGGAAATGGCTAACATGAGGTAAGGAGTGGGGGTGACCACCGTTTCGTGGTGATCATGCAGCCACGGTTTTGCTCTTCCAACACTTTGTACCAGGCTATAATATAGAAGAAACCTAGTTCAAAGCTAGGCCTGATGCTGAAGTGGTCGGTCATACAAATTAGATGTTGCAGCATGCTGAGTGGCAATGTCTACATATTCTGGGCTGTTTTCCTATGTTCCCATATGTTCCTATGTTCTGACTCCATTTTCAGGTAACTAGCATGTTTATAAACCTTGCTTGTAGTCCTGAGACTCTCAGAACCCAAACCAAAGATTTATCTTATTAGCCACCAAAAATGTATACCACATTTGCTGATTCTGACCTTTCTACACCAGTGACAGGACACCTCTACAACTGAGATAACAACGGCACATGAAATTCCTCAATTGTAAGAAAAATAGAAGGCTTTGGAAAGAGCAAGAATTCATAGACTTTTATTCATTCTTCTGTTCCAATGAACATGTGTCTTGAGGATATCTCCTGACAACTTCAGTGCAGTATTAGCATTTTCAGTACAAGCACCTAGCTCTGAAATCCTTGGCTTGTCACTAACTTAACTGAGGCAATGCAGCGACTGGGTCTGGCTACCATTTGTTCCACATCAGTGTTTTCTTTTTACTTAAACTAGGCTGCATGTGCACAATGTTTACACATTTCAAAACAAAGGGTTTTACTGAATTTCTCTTTTTATTCTCTCATGGTATTCTTGCTTTAGGAGATTTCTAGGGAAGAAGAGGCAGACATGATTCAGTAAACTGACCTTCTGTATGAAAATAGGATGAGAAAGATATGCCTAATGGGCAAAAGGGAAAGAAACAGCTCTTGCATGAGCTTGTTTCTAGAAAAAAATATTTGGCAGCATGTAAACAGCATCAAATAAGAACAAGTGAATGAGAACATAGGCCAAGATTGCAGTCCCAAATAAATAAAAGATTAATATTATTCAAATTAATACCAACATAATGTATTTCTATGTTAAACAGTATTTCTAGTCATCACAACTAACGGGGGGGGGGGGGGGGGGGGGGTTGTATGTATATTTATTTACATAGCTTGTAAGAGCTAAATCCTTACACATTTCTCATCTCAGCCTACCAGGCAGGATCAGGCTGACTGACCAAACAAGTATTTGGCAGAATTCACCTCAGTTTTCACAGCCATTTCACCCTATGGCTGAAAGGAGCTATGACAGCTCCTTGAGATTCACTATAAGACAAGTGGATCTATACGTAACAGGCAGCTATGCATAACAAAGGTCCTGTTCTTCTGCCTGTCTACACATGGTTCCCTGCTGTTATGAAGAAGGTGTTGACCAGGAGAGGATTCTCTCATCAAAGTGTGATCCAAAGTTGCTCCAAGTGGTTTCTCCAGTCAAACCAATGTTAAGTTTTGCTGCTGACTCCCAGCTTGTACCTGCTGCATTCTTCTGGATAAAGTTTGTGGGATTGTAGGGAAGAGACAACACAAACCCAAAAGTGTTTCAGTTGTGTAAAGGACGAAGTTTCGCCTCTTGTAGTCTCTCTTCTGCAGGCAAACAATACTAAATGCCTTCCGCAATAAAAAAAAAACCCCAAACCTCAAGAAAACAAAATGCACAGTCGGCATGTTGACAGCTAGTAGGATTATCCTTCCTTATTCATGCAATTCCACAGAAAGGTATTTCTTTCTGCCAAGTACCAAGTTAAAAAAATGTTACTAACAAATAACTGCCCTCAAATACTCATACGGGCAGAAAAGTGGCCTGCTTCCTGAGGTGAGGCATCCCTCCTAGTGTCTCCCCCAGCCTTTACCACAGCACATCTAAAGAGCAGAGTTGGAATGACAAATATCAGGAAGCTGAGCTCTGAATGAGAAATACATCATTCATGGAGATATATCCAACCAGTCATGCTACACAGATATTATAATCCAACAGAATTGCCACTTCTGGGTTTATAAGGTTTCTATCAAACCTCCACATGTAAAATCTCTATCACTTTAAAAGACATTATTAGAGGAAAAAAAACCCCAAACCAACCTCCATTAACTTGTCTGTTCCTTCAGTACCCAAAGTCTATAAAGTTCAAGAGAGCCAGAAGCCAAGCCAGTTGCCACACAAAATAACCCCCCAATAACTCAATGATGATAATATCTGAGGAAAGTAAGAATCACCCCTTATATTCTGCATCCCAAAGGGATTGAAAATGGTTAATTTCAAGTGCCCAGAACTCTCAAACTTTTATGTGCTTTTGGATGGCTCCAAATGTTTTCAAAGAGTAAGTGTCATGCAGTGTGCATGGAAGAGACATAAATACATATTTCACAAAGATTTAAATGCAAATCACACTGCTTTATGAGGATTCAAGTTTCTTAGACTTTCATAGAAGAAGTGGTACTTTCTATTCAACAAACTACATTGAAAACATCATGAATGTCATAGTGCCTTACTTGTTCTCGTTGCTGGCATCGTATCGAGGCATAGGGTCAAAATCATTTCCATTGACATCAAAACTGGCCTGCGAATCCTGTAGCCAACAGGAGAAAGAAAACCAGTTTCTCATTAATTATGCATTGACTCATGTGGCCTATACATTCTTCACCAGGTTCCTACAAGAGAGTAATTAGGTTAACTAACATTCCTGCGGTTTTATGATGGTTGCATGTTTTAGGAAAGGATTATATGTTTAATAATTATGGGACTTACATATTTTATTTTTGGAAAAGGGAGAAGGATAACAAATGCTCTGAAAAAGTACAGTTCCAGTGTCAGATAGGAAATAGTGGTGTTTCATTAAACCAGAAGACTACATTTCTTCTAAGAAACTTTTGGAAGTTAAGAAAGTTCATTCTCAAAATTGGGATTTTGCTAAAAGTTTCAAGATTCAAGAAATTATCTGCACAATGATGACTGAAATGTCAAGTTATAGTTTCAAGTAATAAGAATAATATAATTTTCTTAAGAATATCATTATAAAAATACAGCTTGAAATGCAACACAAACTTCATTCCCATTTCCCTGGGAGTGTAACTGTTTGAAATATTTGCAAGGTATCTCTGTATTTTTGTTCCATATTTTACATTTACCAGGATTCTTACAGCTGAAAATAGTTTATAGAGTAAATAGCTACTGGTTTATATGGCTCCCATTAATTGATGCGGTAGCATGTGGTGTGTTGACATGGCAAGCAGCTCTTTTTAATCTCTTTGTTCAAAACCAGTTACCACATCCACCTCAAATATTCCTGTTTGCAGCCACACCAGCAATAATCTGACATATAGAAGGCATTTGTCATCAAACAAGCAATGTGTACTGCTTTGGGGGAATTTCTGCTGGTGTGAGGAAAGGGAGAGAGGAGGTGGTAAGGGAATAAATAGCTGCTTTAAATTCAGTGGAAGGACAGTACTGGGATGAGGTGACATATGATAAAATCTGGGTCATTCATTGAGGAGGTAAAATTATATTTGGTTTGTTTAAATAACTTAAGAGATTAAAATGAAAGATGTGGCATGCATTAGGATCAAGCATACATTTACAAATAGGGCAATTGCCTGTCACTTGTGTTTGTGCAGTCCTCCTCATGTATTTCAAAGCTGAGTTTCATGTGCAGCATGGAGAAGAATATGGATGTAAGTATGGCTCATTTAAAATAAACGGCTTTAAACTGTGGACATGATTGTAGCTTTTGATGGGTTGTTAAAGATATTTTTGTCACCTTCATCTCTTCAATGCTCTGTCAAGAAGATAGGCTCACTGGCAAAAAGCCTGTGTTCAGGGCTTTTTTACAAGATCTACGTCTGTAATGGAACTGAAGGTATATGTATGCCTTGTGCTGGTCATCTTCACCAGTCTGGCTCAATCCAAATATATTTGTTTGTTTTCTTACCTCGTGTGAATGTACACCTTGCACACTTATTTCAGAGAAATGATCAGGTCCTCAAGGTCATGTGCTTTCAGGCAATGCCCACTCCCAAAGCACAGGACTAATCACTTTGGCAAAGCATGGCCCTGATGCTCCGAACAGCTTCAAACTCCGACACTAACACAAGAAGTCACCCACTACAGAAGCAGCTTCTCCTCATGTTATACAATCCTTTCAAGGTATATTAAACCAATCATTTAAATATGATGAACCACAAGCAAACAGAAACCTCCTGCAGTGACATGAAACACAGGATGCAGAAAACAAAGCTCTCTTACAAATTGTGAGGGGACTCACTGCAGTTAAGAGAGATTTACTAGAAAGACCCCAAATCCAAACCACCTGTTTGTAACTGAGTGATGAGAATCATAACAAGTCATGTCCTTTCCTTTAATATTGTTACTAGCTGTAAGATAAACAGCTTTAAAAATAAATACATGGAAGGATATGCCTAAAATTACAGTCTTTGAGAAAAGCTACTGCCTTGCTAGCTAGATGTATTGGCTGAAAGTGGACTTCAGCTGCATGCATTAACTGAAAAGCAGTGTATTCCATTTCTAAGTTCTGAGAGTGTGAGGATATTAAGTAAAATTATTACAGAAAAGAGAGAAAACATCTGATGATTAGTTCCAGTCCTTCAGAAATTCAGGACTCAGCTACAAGAGGCATGCAGATATTAAATACGTTCAGATGAACACAGTCTTAACAAAACAATACAGATTACCAAAAGCTGTCTTCCTTCCTCCCATTGGTGTTAACATTTGAGGAAACGCTTGTATGATTCTTCCTCCTTCCCTCTTCCCTCCCTCCATCTTTCCAGGAGCAGCAAATTTATTCAGGGTAATAATAAAGCAGCAAATCTGGACTCCTGTGGATACTCACATAATTCTGCATCAGGTCTGGATGGTTTCTTTCAATGCCGTCATCCAGGATGGTGACCACAACGTTCTTTCCAGTGTAACCTCTCTTCCAAGCACCTACTATATTCATATCTGATTGGCAATGGTGGGTGTTATCACTGCAGTGCTGGGAAGAGAAGAGGAGATAAAGATGTTGGATGTTGCAGATTAGTGAGCAGTGTGGGACTGAGATACTATCCTACTTACATTAACTTTACTATTTAAATCAGCACATGAGCATATTCATTTGAATAGTAAATATACAAGATCAACACTTTCATTGGGACATAAAATAATTTAAAAAGAAATGCCAAATTAAACGAAAACTGCTAGACCTGCTTATTTGTCTTTCAGATTACTCTTCATGCTAAGCAATAGAAAAGAGAAGTGTCCAGCCATACTGAACCACTAGAAGCCATGTGTAAAACAAAGCAACTGTTCCTGGCTGTTAAGCGTGCCCGTTTGAAATGTACATTTGAATTATTTGAATTTTTTCAGAAAAACAAACCATATGTGGATAAAAGTAGACAAATGCCTGTACAGAAATGGTCATGGAAACAAAACTTGCTTTTTGGAGCTTATGTACTGTATAATTTCTTGACAGAATGTCTGGAAACTAATCCAGATTCATTTCTATCTACAAAAGAAGGCTTTTGGCAGGTTTTGCAATATCAGCAGGAGATGAGCAGCAGTTAAGAACCTGTAACCAAAACAACACCCTGAAGAACTTGCAGCTTAAGGTGTCTGATGAATTGTAGATAGATAGATTGAGAACAGCCTGGGGTACAGCTTTCAGAGCAACCAAGTCCAGTGTGGTGGAGAAAGAAAGTTGAGGGTACACTAAAACTGAAAGCCTCTTCCTTGATACGAATGCAGTCAGCTCATGTGAAGAAATCTGGCTTGCCATGGCAATGAGACATGACCCTCAGGTATTTGTATGCCCCATTAGCGTCTCTCTAACCCGCACACAGAGTCCTCCCCTATGAAGTGAGTTCAATGAGCCTCTCATCAGCACTGCTTTCGTCCAGCTCCTGCAGGCTCAGACAGAGTAACAGGCAAAAATATAAAAAAAAGAGGGAGTGCAGGGAAGGGAAAAAGCAAAGGGTGGGAGGAAGGAAAAAGAAATTAAAAAAACTTGTAACATAGCAACAGTGGCCACATGAGCACGGTCCACCTCACTCCCTGCCCCACTGCCTCATGTCCCCACTTCAGACTCATATTTTGGCACTCTACAATTTGTAAGGAGTATAAATACATTCAGAGGGATGCACTCCGCCTTGACTTAGTTCATCCCTCTCCTCCTGAATGTAAGCACACTGAAGAACTGTTAGCCATACAGGGTGAAAACTGACATCAGACTACTATTAAATTGTAATTTTTCTCCTCCTTTTTCTCCAGTTTACAGCCAGAGGATTTAAGAGTGGTCATTTGCTGTTACTAAAGCAAGATTACATTATTAGGCACTATATATGTGTACATACTATAAAGTCTCCGTCATGGTCTTTCCCTTGTGCCTGCAAGTATCTGTCTCTCTCTGACTTCAGGGACCAGTTCCAAGGAATGTATAAGGCAGGCTTAATGCTTTTGGCATTGCACGGAAATGCTCATGCTGCTGGCTTTATGAAATTAATTACAGTCTAAACTTGCCATCTGTACACTGAATGTAACGGTTGTACACATGAGGCTTTCTAATGTACAAGCAAGGGGGTTAAAAGTGTGTAATGTTTCTAGATGCCTTTGCATTTTTCAAAAGTGTTACTGAATTAAGCATCAGAAAATACCTGCAAGAGCTATGAATATCATCATTCACATTTTGCTGATGTGAAGGAGACAAAAACATGGAAGCACCAGCCTCCAGCCACAGAGTAAACCCAAGAGAGAACTGCAATGGGCAATCAGGATTCCTGGCTCTAACCTCCAGCCAAATTTCCTGGGCTGTTACACTGCCCCTTCATCCCCTTCTTTGAAATGCCAAATGACCCTTTGGCTGCTTTGCTGACTGTCTTGTCCTCTCTTCCTAGGGGATGAGCTTGTTGTTTTGCTTCCATGCCAGTCAGACCACCCAGGCTGAGCAAGCATATGGGTTTTTCATCCCCATTCCCTTGCAAGCTCTTTGGCTGTCCACCAGAAGATCACTGTTTTTTTCCTTAATGATGTTGGCACAGTCAGTTGCCTTCACTTACCTTACTGGAACTTCTGCTTTTGTGGTGGTGGCTGAAGGGGACTACTTCATCAGCTGCTTTGCTACGTGCATGTAGACAAACACAAGACAAGAGACATCTCTTGCTTTACAGCGTGCTCTGATGAGTCTCTCAAGAGACGTGCCAGATCAAATTGATATTCAAATTATCTTGCTCTGCTCCAAGACTGGGCAAAAATCTAGTCTAAACAATCTTTCTCCAGAAAATAAATTCCAGGGGTAAAGCAGGCATAACTGCATGCCCACTTATAACTTTGGATCACAGCACATGCAACATATGGATACAAAATGCAAAGGCAGCAGAGAAGCATCCAAGTGGGAGTAGTTCAACAGCAGACTAAGGGTTCAGTTCTTACGGTTACAATATATAACTTACTCTCAAGTCCTACTAAAAATAGCATCTTTGTTTTCTTTTCACCTCTATTCCTTACTCTTCTTCCTCCTCTCAATTCTTTCGCTATTTACACTCTTCTCTCCCTGCTCCGAGCCTTGTTCTTCTCTTCCAATACTGTCTTTTACCACTTACAATTCCAGTTTTGTTTTGTTCAACATCTGATCTCAGATTCCCGTCTTTTAACCACAAACTATACCTTCCTCTGGATTTGTGTGTGATTTTCTCCAGATTAATCGGATTGTGCACTTTCCTCTCAAAGCAGTCAGATTTGGCTTTTTTCAGGAACACTTTAAAACTTGGAGTGCAATTACTCTTCAAATACCATATAATATCGTATAGATATATTGTTCCATGTTGAACAGCATCTAAGATGCCATCTATTATTTGGTTTCACTTGCACTCTCTCCTGTCCCTTTAAATTCCTCTTTCCTTCAAAAACATTTCTTGTACGGAATTTTCCACTACCGGGTTCCATTCTATAATTTTTCTTTAACCATGTGCTGCTGCTTTACCACCTATCCAAATTACATTTTCAGCTTCTTAGCAGAGGGCTGGTTTTTAATGAATTTGGAAGCACTGTTTCAATTTACAGTGTTACCCAAACAAAAAATAATAAAACATCTGTCATGATAATAAAAACTATGTGATCAAATTTTATATCAATGGGCTAGTACTGAATTTTATAGCTAATTTTCAATCTATTTTTCCTGTTCTCTCTTTTTAGAATAAAAACAAACCTTGTCATGATAATGTACAAAAGCTGTGTGCTGGCAAGTTTTTATTAGATCTGTTAATCTTTGAACTGTTGCTTTTTGAATTTTAAAGGGAATAGTATAAAATAGGTTAGTGTACAGAATTCCCCCCTCTCCAAGCAGATAAAGTAATTCAGAAATTTCCTGCATTGGTACCATGACCAGACAACTGCAGTTAAGCCAGCACTATTTCAATATATATTGTTTTCATCTGTTGCCTCAAAAGGAGCAAACAGCCTCTTGCCCAGTTACATAGAGTAATTTTAATGAGATTTTTAAAAGGCATTCAAAAGATGATGTTTTTCTTTGGACTGTTTAATTGGAAAATGTTAATGATACCACCGTTAGTATTTAATAGAAACCATCTGCAAGGTTGAGAAACTCTTGAAGTACACGTAGGAAGGAAGAGGGCTATAGTAAGAAAAATTTCAGATACTGAATTTTTCTCATACTTGAAATTCAATGCTTATGAGCATAAAAAGACAAAAGAATCACTTAGACATCTTTGGACAGACAATTTGGAAGCCTGCCTTTGTGCAATTAACAAGCAGACATAACATTAGAAAGATTTCCTGTTTTGATGTTTGCATGGTGCTTTCAGTATCAGACATGGGCCTGGATTCTCTCAGCTATTTTGTGAAATTCTCTTTAAAAACTAGCTTATGGTCATTATCATTATCTTAATGCTTCTTGTCTGCTGCACTAATTTTTGTGGTCAGAGGCTTCGTGTATCCATTTAGGATCAATAACAAAACTGAACAGAGAAATCAAGAATCATATCAATAGTCAAAATCTTTTGGAATTCCAGAGCTTAAAATCAAATTAAAAGAACAATGACTATAAAATTCTGTTCTGTCTTTTGCAATGCCTGTTAGTCTATAAAGACAGAGTAGAAACAGAATTTTCTAATCCTATGACATGCAGTCTCTCAGAAATGGCATATTGTGCCCTCTGTAAGTCTTCATGAGGTACCTTGCATTCGTTTCCTGTAGTTTTTGAGTTACAAGGAGTTCTTTGACAAGATCTTGTCAATATCTAAGGGGATATAGAGAAACACAAGATGATAATCCGAATGACAGAGTTTTAAAGACCAATTGTGAGTTGGCAGGTCTTGGATCTCATTTAGTGGAACATTACACATGCTTCTGCTCCCAGGAAACCTCTGAAATACTAGTTCCCAGTCAGAGATTAGAACAGATACTCTTTTACTATTAAGAATAAGAATAGGAACAAGAATGAGAACAAGAAGACAGTCTCCCCGGTTTCATTAGAGTAGTAATTAAACGGTCTTTGGCACAGACAGAGACAAGCAGACTACAGTCACATTCTGTACATCAGGGGGTTTTGTCAGCTAGTAACCTGTGAGCATGGAGAGGACAGAAGAAGTTGCACAAGATCTCACATAGAGGAAAAAGGACAGTCAATGGCCTACGCATTGACCTTCATCAGCACAAGCAGGGAGAAGGGGGATACACAGGGCCAGGGAATGGACCCTGGCATTTTGTGGAGCTATCAGAAAAAAGAGACCATCTACCTGTTCTATGAAGGGAATGTAATGTGGGGCATTTGGCACTCTTAGCTGGTCCAGGAAAATGCACAGGCAGCAAAGTTTATCAACTTTTAACTTTAGCAGAGGAGACATCCTGATGCTACCTTCAGCTTTCTGAGGTACAGTTTTGTGCAGTGTTCTAAGTTAAAACTTGCCAAGTGTACTCTCTTTTCCTGCAAAAAAGAGAAATCATCTCTTTTCTTTATGCTCTTGATGTGATCGAATTTTAAAGTGGAATGAAAGAAGTAAACAGGGAGATAGTCAGGAAAGTTGGAAAGGTAGGCTCCTTATTAAAATGGCTTGTGTAATGTAATAGAAATCATGACAACACGCTTTGAAGATCACCATAACCTGTAAAGCTAATGTGATCTACTGAAATTATTTTGTCTTCTATAGATTAAGCACTTGACTACATTTTCTAAGATGACTATTAAAATAATGTTTCTTTTTAAAAGTATTTCTTACTTTTTTTGTATTCTTTCTTCACAATAAACAGAAGGTGAAAGAAGGATTTTTAGAAGACGCCAGTTTACTTGCAGATTTTGTTTGTTTGTTTTTCTCAAACATAACCTGATATTTAGTGCATGATACACAACAATTGCTAACTGCTTAGGAAATTATTTTTTTCTGAGTTTCATCTTTAAATAATTTCTGATTATTGCTGCACACAATATTTTTAAGCTATAGCAGAGGCAGGCAGATAATATAAAGTCTGATTTCATCTCAAACACAAGATTTTTTTGCATTAAGTACTATCCAACTTCTTCAGTCATTGAATTGCTACTTTTTTTTATCTGTGTGTGTATCGAGAGAAATATTTCAAGAGTGTACCATATGAAATATTTAACACCAATTTATTGCTTGTGCAATTCCAGAGGGCTTAGTTAATTTACTTCAGAGATTAATTTGTTTCTTAAGCTTTATTGATTCTTTAAGTTAACAAACAAAAATACACTTAGAGGCCAATAAGAACAATTGCAGACATACATTATTTTATGTGTGTTTAAGCAATGAAGGAGAACAGGAAATCAATATAAAAAGGCTTCTTGGATACACAGGAGTATCTGATGGCTATAGTGAGACAAGAATAATTTACAAGACTATATATATGGGGTTTTGCAGTGAAAAATAAGGAGCTCATAAATTTTATTCTTTGTCTGTGATTACATTGCTATTCTTTCCAAAAATAGAATAATTCATAATGTGTTAAATCTGTATTCAAGAAAATTCCATCACTTTTCCATCACTGGCACTTTTTTGAAGTCACCACTGATTGTTTTTCTGCAACCTGGGTGCTGGCTTAAACATGAATTAATTCAGGGAAGCCCTGTAAGTCTATGTTCCACAGGCTGATGACAGCACACCCTTTTTAGGATTGAGAAACTCCCCCCGCTTCTACGTCTGCAGACAGCAAAGTTTCTCTCCCATTTGCAAGTTCTGGAACCTGCAGAGGCACAGAAATAATCTGCTTTGATATCACCTCTTCTTTCTACATGGGGCATGACCTATGGCTCCATTCGGATGCCCGCCTCTAGTCCTGTTGCTTTCCTATGTGGCAGCAACGTGAGAGACTCCTTCAAGGCAAAGAGAGAAATGTAGCTAAAAATGCCTCATAGTCATTGTGCATGTTCTGTCACCTCCAGTAAGAGACAAATATGAAAAGCAACATTCACCAAAACAGCAAAAGTTCCACCACATCATCCCAAAGAGCAAAAATATGCATATGTACAGAAAGAAATGAAAGAAGAAGAAGAAATTGCAAATATAGGCAGCCAGAATGTGTCCATTTTACCCTGGATGCAAAAATCATCCATATGAATGGCATATTACAGACCTGGTGCATCTTGTATATCCTTGAATCAGTGCTCACATATTGAGAGGTACGTGTCAATGTATGGACAGTTTTCTCCCTGGCAAGTGTTGGGAGAAATGTAAGAATCTGACGCAGAACATCTTGGGGAGTCAGTAAAGGACAGAGAAAGGAGAAAAGTAGTAACTTCCACAGCCTTTGGCTACTGCTAAGAAATGCAGGAAGGAAAGAAGCATGCATGGAAATATATCTCTGTATGTGGCTGTATTCTCTCAAGATGACTGTATGATGAGTGTTACTGCTGCTGCTGCTGCTACTACTGACACGACTGCTACTATATAAATAGCCTACTTAGCAAGAAAAGGCCAGCAATCGGATCAAAAGTTAATGCATTTTTACCTGTCTGAAGCCCTGTCTAGGAAAAAAAAAAGTATGGCAATTCTTTTATTAATTAGAGAGAATATGTGAAAAGAACAGCTGCTCCCTGGTCTCAGCTGTGCACCATCAACCCTGGGGATCCAGTATTCATGAAGGATGAATAATTACTCAGAGAGACAATTCTTTCCATTCCACCATTTTTTGTGGCCTTTGCCTCATATTTTTATTTGACCTTCTCTAAGTCCCAAAAAAGAAAGAAAAATAGGGCAGTTTTACAGAAAGTCCCAAGATGCCTTTTTTTTTAATGCATGAGTTTGTGGAGCCGCAGTTGTCTATTAAGACCAAGTTTCTCCCTCTCTCTCTCTCTCAAGCTAGACTTGATGTTTTTGTTATTTCTAAGATAACAATTAAACAGAGAGATGGTAAGTCTTGCTTTAAAATAGTTTTCATAAGTTTCCAAGGATTCTTGCTACACTAAAGACAGGCTCTTCACTGTTTACTTTTTAAGATGTTTTCAAGTCAAAGACCACTACTTCTATCTCAAATTGTTAAAAAGCATGGGAGAGGAAGGCGGTTTTATTTAGAGTTTGTGTGAACATATGTGACAGAATCGAACTAACCACATGGAGCTAAGGCCCTGAGCAGATGGCTTCAATTAATCATTAACCTTCCCAGACTGATGAGAGTGGGAGGAGCCCAGGGCGTATACAAACCCACTTCCGTCCCTTTCCTCTCTCTTTACATTTTACAGGGAAAAGAGAAAAGTGATGTTTAACAAGGATATGCTATTATGGGAATGCTGGGGGTTGGAACGTGAGCAGGGATCTAATTTAGGATGGACCAGGAAACTTGTTTTTCTAAGAATGTTATGAACTTGTAGGAATGAGAGGACTCATGAGGAAACAGATGAAGACATGTTGGCTCTGAATGCTCATACCCAAATTTTAAGGACTGTTGAACTACTGCAGCCCTTTTTTCTCTATTTTATGTTGTGTTGAGGTCCCTCTGATCCATGAGGCAATAGCCTGGTGACATCTGGTGTTAATGGTGGGATGTCCTGGGGGAGAAGGAGGGAGAGAGGGACAATGAGAGGGAGGTATGTGAGACAACAGGACTTGATCAGGAGGATGAAGGAAAGATACATGCCCCTACTCTTCCCCAAGGGACAAAAGAGGGTCGGAAAAGCAGGGCACATGCAGGTCAGGATATGATGACAGCCCCATATGCCATTACTAGTAATGGCAGAGTTTTCCCCTGTTTTCTTGTAGGCGTGTGGAGTTCCTGAGGCTGGAACTGTTTCACAGTGCCTTTATTTCAGCAATAAACATCTATGCTACTCGATACCTAGAAGCCTTTTCCCGAAGAACCATAAAAAGCCATCAGGTTATTGTACCCTTGGTCCCATTATTTACTTGTTTGGTATGTCAGAGGAGATTATAACTTGCCAGAGGACAAACTTTAAGCTCATGAAACTATTCTCTTGAGACAGAAGTATAAAAATCACTCCATACCCTCCTTAGACAGCCTTACAGAAATGTTTAATCTAACACTGAAATGCATGCTGTGAAAATTCATTAACAGTACAGGATCAGACTAAGATGAATGGCTGCTATTTTCATTTGGCTATAGGGAAGTAAGTGCCCTAGGCACCAATGGGCTTTTCACCATTTGAACATGCTATGGTTGATGAATGCAAGGCCCACTATTTATTATAAGAGAAACCTGGGAAGATAAGGCCAAACCACTAGAGGGAGTGGCTAGTTATATTTTGCAGATGAGATCATCTGGCACAAATGAGAGAACTAGCCAAGAGAAATCTAGGGAGGCCTGGGAAGGAAAAGGGAAGGCTATTCAAGAACAAAACAAAACAAAACAAAAGATTTGCGTAATGCAAAAAAGTCCCACACAGTTACTCTTGTTACTGTCTCAGGAAATTTGACTCAGCTGATTAAATGTTAAAGTCCTTCTGCAATGCTGAAGAAGGTTAGTCCAGAGACATATGACACAGCTGTGCATGAAAGACTGTGCAAAATAGGCAACAAATGTAAAAATGTTGTGAAAATTGCAAAGGGTCTTAAAGGAAATCTCAGAAGAGTGTCAGGATTCAAGCTATCTCAGAAAATACAGATAGAATCGTTTAGGTTGGAAAAGACCTTTAAGATCATCCAGTCCAACCATTAACCTACACTACCAAGTCCACACTAAACCGATTAAGGGTAGACTAGACTAAACCATGTCCCAAAGTGCCACATCTACCCGTTTTTTCAACACTTCCAGGGATGGGGACTCCACCACCTCTCTGGGCAGACTGTTCCAATGCATGACCACCCTTTCCGTAAAGAAATTTTTCCTAATTTCCAACCTAAACCTCCCCTGGCATAGCTTGAGCCCATTTCCTCTTGTCCTATCGCTAGCTACTTGGGAGAAGAGACCAACACCCACCTCACTACAACCTCCTTTCAGGTAGTTGTAGAGAGCGATAAGGTCTCCCCTCAGCCTCCTCTTCTCCAGACTAAACAATCCCAGCTCCCTCAGCCGGTCCTCAGAAGGCCTGTGCTCCAGACCCTTCACCAGCTTCGTTGCCCTTCTCTGAACATGCTCCAGCACCTCAATGTCTTTCTTGTATTGAGGGGCCCAAAACTGGACACAGTATTCCAGGTGCGGCCTCACCAGCGCCGAGTACAGGGGGACAATCACCTCCCTGCTCCTGCTGACCACACTATTCCTGATACAAGCCAGGATGCTGTTGGCCTTCTTGGCCACGCGGGCACACTGCTGGCTCATGTTCAGCTGGCTATCTACCAACACACCCAGGTACTTTTTGGCCAGGCAGCTTTCCAGCCACTCTTCCCCAAGCCTGTAGAGCTGCATGGGGTTGTTGTGACCGAAGTGCAGGACCCGGCACTTGGCCTCGTTAAACCTCATACAGCTGGCCTCGGCCCATCGATCCAGTCTGTCCAGGTCCCTCTGCAGGGCCATCCTACCCTCCAGCAGATCGACACTCCCACCCAGTTTAGTGTCATCTGCAAACTTACCGAGGGTGCACTCAATCCCCTCATCCAGATTGTCGATAAAGATATTGAACAAGATTGGCCCCAAAACAGGTGTGGCAGAAAGGTTCTGGAGAAGTCCAATATATTTGCAAACACTGTTTTTATGGAGAACTGGACACAGACCAATGTCTGTGGAGCTTTCTAGTAACAGGACTTTAAGGGACTTAGGGAGGTGCTGCTAAACTAAACCCCTGACTTTATCACTCAAGACACCTAGATTATGCTGACTGCAGCAGTACTATGCATGAACCCCCCCTGGTTGCAAATAAAGTAACTGAATATGTGGAACTGATCTGAGAACATAATTTTGAACCGATACTAGCGGAATGTATTCCTGTAGACAGACAGAATATACAACCTTAGTATAACTACTTTTTATGCACATCAAAGATTCAAAAATATAATTTGTCTAACTGCAACTAGGAGGAAAATCACATTCATGACTGCCAGGCTTATATAGAGTCTGTGCATAGGGCAGTCTCAACGTTGAAATTATACCTGTTAATGATAACTGCCTTAGCATTTGCAGGTATCTTAAAAAACCCAGGAAATCAGCAGATGAGACACCCAGAGAAAGTACTGAAGAAAACTATGCTCAGAGCATTGTCAGAAGGGAAAACTACACACAATCAGAAATAAACTGAAGGTAAGAGTTCTTAATTTTATGATTGTTGATGACTCCTCTGCGTCCACCGCTTTTCCTAGTACTTCAGCTACAAAATACTCCTTGTATCTCCTCTTCTCTGCGGTCTGCATTCTTCCTTGTCTTTCCTACTGTCTCTATCCATCTCTTCTGTGATTCCTGTCAGTTGGCCTTCTGACTCTCAGCTTTCTCCATTTTCATATCTCAGCTGTAAATGGATCTTCTTTTCCCTGTTTGTTTTGTTTCTCCTACTGGCTCTGCTCTTTAAGTGAAAATACTATTTTAACACAAATGTGTGCTAAAAATACACTGCAAAGCGAAAAAGGGTCTTCCAAGTAAAAGGGGAAATTCTCAGGGAAATATAATGTACCTCCAGTAAACGAATTTTTTTTTTCAACTGTTATGTTCTAACAGGGAAATGCATGAGGCAGTTACAAGAAAGTATTTAGTTATCTAAAAACTGTAATGAGATCTTTGGATCCATTAGAGATGTAGTATGAATCCATAAGCACTTAATAACAGAGCCACTCATAAGGAAGTTAACAGAGGATTTGACATGTCAGTTTGTACTTTGAAGCCATTACGAGGGCTTAACAGATATACTCTTTTTTTTTAAGGAAACATTACTGAGCATGTGCAATTGTTAAGTCTCAAATCTTAAGAGGCTACAATGCTTCCTTGTAGTTCAGGAAAGTTGAAATTACATTCTCCTGTAGCACACTCTCAAATCTGATGACACAGAAGTTAGTGGAGTGGGAAGTAATGATGGCAATAGAGACAGAGTGATCTGGATCACTTACGAAGGTGAACCTATTTAAGTGGTGTGTTTGCAATGTAATTTTATATAAAATCATACATAAAATTATGCAGGTAGGACTCACAGTGCAGTCAGTGTCCAGAAACACAGTAATGGTGAAAAGGATTTAAGATGCAAGGTAGGCAGTCACCTACAACTTCAAGAAGATGCTCTATGAAGCCATGTATTATTCTTTGACAGTTAAGCAGTGGCATAGCAAGATAAATGCGGTGTTTTTAATGACAGCAATGATACTATTCCTGGAATGATATGTGCATGTGCCTAGTATTGATGTTTCAAAAAGGATGCTCTTAGGAAATGAGCTATGAGTCCTTGCTGCTTGTTTTCTGAACTAAGTGCTAGCAACACAGTTTACAGTGATTCTTAACAAGCTCAAAGAATTTATTTTATCTAAGAGAGGATGCAGACATGACTTGATTGCAGCATGCAAATGAGATTTTTGAAACTGGAACATTTCTTTAATCTAGTAGAGAATGGCCTAACAAGGTAAGGAAAGATCAGGATAAACATGCAACTACAAAGCGTAAGATTTTTAACAGTTAATCATTAAGATAATGCTCTTATAGATGTGACTCTTTCACAGATGTGATCTTTTATCTAATATATGCATGTCTTACTGAAAACCTACTGCAGCTTAATTAGAAATTCTGGGCTTGTGATTGCAGATTACCAGCTGTACTGATTGTTGGTCAAACAAAATGATCATACAGTCCTCTGCTATATCTGTGAAATGAATCAACCAAAGGAGTTCAGGTCCTGATGCTGGCTTCTGTGAGACTAAAGCAGCTCTGTGTCAGGAACTCCACAGAAACCTCAGTAGGAAGTATGATCTGGGAGAAATAAACTTTTTTCTGCCATTTAACTGCTTTCAAATACTTTGAGAAGGAGTTTCGGTGTCTGCAGTTAGGTGTTGCTTTAAATATAAGTGTATCCTGAATAACTCCACTCTAAATACGCAGAGGAACATCAATTACTATAAATAAAATGTGATTACATATGCACAGCAATAATGTCAAAAGGGAATTGACATGAAACATTCAAATAAGGTGATGTTTTGAGGGTTTTTTGCCTTTGACCTTTACATTTAGGAGTGGGTGAAAAAAATTTTTGAAAAAATCATTTTTTATTACTTCTGGAGCAAAATCTAGAAATTTTAATTGCTGAGTACCTCTGTGCATACATGTGGATTGTTTTAAAACAGAAAAACATGAGTGTATGTGGTTGATCTGCTATTTGTATGAAAGATAAAGATCTTTCAAGGAAAAAAGTTTTCTAAAAGCAAGAAGAAAGTTGGTTTTGTTTTTGTAACCTTGGTGCTGTATAAAATAAATGAGGCTTTTGTATTAATTCAACTGAAGATCCATTTCAGAGTCTTGTTACAGACACCCTGGTCAATTCCTGTGTAGATATAGGGCTTGAAATAAAACAATCCACAAACCCAACTAAAGACTTATCACAATGTAACAGCAGGCTTATTTAAACACAAAGTTTGGGCCATTTAGCAGCCAATTAATATTTGTTTGGGGGACACTGAAAAAATCAAGAAAACCTTTAAGTACACACTTAAGTTTAGGAATATGCTTGCATCTACCTTTGATCTGCAAAGCATTCAGGTGGATGCCTAATTCCAGTAAGGCGCATGAGACCTCATGACGTGACTGTGTACTTTGTGCACAGTATCTCATTAATAGCACTGTTGCAAGTAGCCACTTCATTATTAAAGATTTCTCTTTTTTCCTTATGAACAGCCAAACCAGCTTTTTTTTTTTTTAAATCCATTCAGCCATTTTCTCTCAGTTAACCTATCATCTTTTGACTTACAGTTGCCAGGATATAACATGGATACAAAGGGCAAAACAAGAGTCTAGGTAAGAACTTTTCAATTCACAATAAATGTTTTATTTGATTGTTCTGTACTTTTCTCCTTGCCTCTCCCCGAAAACCAACACATGAATGAAATGAACAACTTGATGCAGTGTGACTACAATCACAGGGTTGCTACAGAAAGGAGAAATGGGGGAAACTGCTCAATGCTGTCATTGCATGCCTTACTTTTAATTTGAACTTTCCTATTTGAATCAATTTCCTAGTAGTACCCCTATTCACAACTGCCTAGAAGAAAAAGAGTGATGACTTAGGTTTTTTTTTTTTTTTAATCTAAGCACATATACGGACATGTAAATTGTTCCTGTCCTTCCCCATACAACACAACTGCATCAGGAGATCTCTGCTCCTTAGTGCCTACCTGGAGGCAACATGGGTCATAACCTCTGTTTCATTCATAGTCATACTCATATGTACAATTTCTACCTGTTAAGCAGCAAAAAGAGATGAATGGCTCAGCCTTAGGGGTTTTTTCCTATTAGATTGTGGGATAAATCTTATTTGTGAGTCTTTCAAATGTTGAGACAATCTAAGACTTTTTCTAGGGCTTGGCAAAGTAACAAACCAAGCTCACAAAGTGGTTTTGGCCACCCTTGTAGATTCATTCATTGAGAATATCTACTGAATTAGTCCTCAGAATGTTTCAGTGGTAATAGTTTACACAATGTATAACATGGTCTCAGGCCATCAGCATGTTTGAAGTCCCAAACAAGATCAAAGCTGCTTCACACAGTGTGGTCAATACTTGAAACTTTTGAACGCTGGAGAAGGACCAGTAGCCAGACATAGTGAAAGCAGACCACGTGCCCAATGTGAGTGGGCTTAAAAGACAGCAACCTTTAAGATTTTTGTTCTTTTTTGCCAGTATCACGCAACTCGCCCGTTAAGCAAAAAATGTATCAATGTCACAACAGTGTGTTTGAGCAAACATTTTCAAAGGACAGACATAAAACAGAAGAATACTTTTACTTTCGCAATACTTTTATCCTCTTATGTAGTAGTTCAGCACCAGTCTGGAGTAGGAGCAGATGGAAACTGCAGAAGACAATGTTTTAAAAAGGAAAACCATAAGGGTAGCAAATACACCTAATAATGAAATCAAAACTAAGAGAGTAGACACCCTAAACAGAGTGTCAAAATCCTCAAGAAAGCTGAACCAATTTCACTTCTCTGTGTTGTCAGAAAAGTGCATCCTGCTCCCTCTTCCTTTTTTTTTTTTTCCTCTGCTGTTCAGGTAGTCATAAGAGATGATGCAAGGGATTGGGACAGGATTGAAAAGCTGGGGGCAAAGATAATGTAGGTTGTAGGATGTGACATACAGAGCCTTGAGCTTGTCTTTGGTGTCTTGGGAAACTTCATCATCAGACGAGGGCTCTGAGGAACCCCTGAGACACAAATTTAGTGGGCTACAAGAATTCAGGGATTTTTTTCCAGAATCATGTTTTCTGTAAGCAGACAGACTCCTTACCAAGATGTAAGGGCTGTAACACTTTCCTAGTAGGCTGTATTAATTCCTCTATCCACGTTTCAGTTCATGTAGATGGGGACTTAGTTAATGAAGGATATATGTATTTCAGTGTTTCAGCAGCTGCGATCACATAAAGCCCATTCAAACACTGCATCTGAAAACTTGCACTTAACAAACTTTCCTCAACAGCCTACCTGCAGCCAGACCAGGGCACTTACAAGGGAAAAAAGTCTCCTTCTGATTCAACATTAAACCTGGATGTGGAAGAGTACATGGAAGTGGAACAAAGGAGGAGTTATTCAACCTCTTTGTAACTTCAGAAACATATTTTCGTTGCTTGTCGTCTTTTTGGTTTTTTTTTTTTCCTAAATGGGTTTTCTGGCTCCCAAATGTAATCTTGTAACCAGGAGTTGATGTTCATAAAAAACAAAGCACTACCTCCCAAGCAGTAGTTTACTGCTTACTAATAAACTGTCTTATCCAAAAGACACAGAAGAGGAGAACCCCACTATATACTTAATGTTTAGTCTCTCACATGTATTTATATCTGTGTCTCCTTAGGCTTCCATGCTTATACTACTTGGGTTTAATACAGTTTTTAATTGTTTCCAAAACTGAAAATAACTTGCTTTGTTCTGTTAGGAATTAATGCAAAAATAGATACAGACAGGGCAAGTATATGCTTAAATGGCATGCTACTAATGTATTAGTGGACTCTAATGCCATAGAAAAGGTAAGACAAAAGTGGTATCAATACTGTAAAATATTCACACTTGCATCTCTTGGGGCTGTCTGAGGCTCTTCCCTCCCGCACACTTCCTCCCACTGACCACCATGCATTTCTGCTGTTTGCTGGAAATCAGTTTATTTTGAAACAGCAGTGTTTAAGTTTTTGCAGAATTTATAACCTCCACAGCAAATGAGCAAGCACAGATGTTGCCTGTATTGCTCCACACCTTAGAACTGGCATACTTTCCAAAAAGCCCTACTGCCTCTCTTTGAGGAGATTTGGGTTTTGTGCTGACAGGGTCTCCTGTATTCAATGACCGAGTTCAAAATGATCACTTAATTTATTTAGGTTAGCTTTCATTGAAACTGTATTTAAAAGTCTTGCATATGTGCAAACACTTGCTGGATTTCCCTCCAAAATGGCACTGAGAGAGTTTGCTATACTTTTAGTCTCCTCTGGTATCTGTTTCTTATTTGGCTAGAAAAAAAATCCTCTTCACAGGGCTTGAGCAGCAGATGGAACTCACAGCAGATTTCATGACATCAGAAGCAGCTACAAGCAACGTCAAGGATGACCTGCATCTAATGAAGTGGTGCAGAACGCACTTTATTGAAGCCTCCATCCTCACTGTTTGCTTCTTCTGTTTTGTTGTTCTTGTTTTTTGGTGGGGTTTTTTGTTTAAACATGGTTGAAAAACGAGTGCAAATTAAGGTCAAAAAAAGGTCAGTGAGAATTAAGGTCCTCTGCATACTGGTAATTTTCATCACAATGTTTGCTTATGTGATACACAGGAAGACATGTTAGAGCATGGATGCAGGAATCAGGAAAGCTGGAGTTTTGATGTCCCCATTCTCATGGTATCCTCTGTCATATGGCATTTATTTTCAGTAAAGAGGGGCATAATGACATTTAAAGACTGGTACGAGACCTAACATCCTAGAGCTAAATAGCATTTCCCGAGTTTCTCCTTTACAAAGGACACTACACAGATCAGGCTCTCCTCTGTACAGAATGGTTAGGAAATTGCCTTATAGAAGCAAAACACAAATTTTTGCTCCCTGACTGGGAAGTAATATAGCTACTGTTTGTGTCAGAAATTTATATGTGTCATAGGTTATGAGTTTGCTTCTGATGAGGGCACACTAAACATGTCACACCAGTTCATTCTTTAGCAATCAGACCACAAGACAGGCAAGCTTCAGAATTGATTCTTCTGTAGTGTGGCTGTGCAGTTCTGGTCATTTTGGGGTTCCTGGTGTTTTTATGGTGTTCTTTATGTAAAAAAAAGCTATAAAATATTAGTTAAGTAGATATATTATTTAGCAATCCCTTTCCTGAAGTATCTGCAATTTTAGTATGTGAACAATAGCAAAAAACCACGTAAAGCGAGTGTTTGAAACAAGGCAGTATTTTTTACAATTAATTAAATTACCTCTTCCTTTTTTCAGTAATGTTAATAGACTACTAAAAGAAAGAAATTGTTTTGCTATTTGATATTACTTGATTTTGATTAAAAAAAATCTGAAAAGTGGATAGCTAACTAAGCAGTTTTTCTTGGAAAACTGCTCTTAGAAAGTAATGATGGGCAAATTTCTTCTCCTTTGAAAAGAGAAAAAGTATACTTCAAGATAAGTACGTAACTCTATATATACATGAATGTTTTTCCTGCTGAAGTGATATGAGAGATAAAAACTAAAATACACCAAACCATGCCCCAGTATAGCACACTTTACAGTTGGTAATGTTAGCAATTTTCTATCCATTTATATTCCATATAATTTATGTTAGCTGTTCAGTTTGAACTAAAGGCAGATATTTATTATACCTCATTATAAATTCAGCAAAGATTTTGTGGCACTATAATTTCCTTACTAATTGCAGAAACTAGTCAGAAGAAGGCAGATCAGAAAAACACAATATTATACACAAATGATATTTCACAAATGACATTATACAGAAAAGTACCTTCAGTTTCTTAATGTGACTCAGTTGTTGCCCAGAAAGAAAATTCCATTTTAAATAAATTCTTGAAAGATAGAAGTGGATGCTCTCCCTCTGAAGATAAAATCACTGTAGTAAATAGGCAGAGGAATGTGTGCTATTGCTGTATGATTTATTACCAAATCTTTGACACTCAAGAAAATCTCTCCCAAAGCAAGTATGGATATTATTTCAGTATTGCTGCTTCTTGGTTCAGCGAAAATGCTGGCACAACCCCTGAACAGTGCTGACTTCCATTTTGTGTTTCCTGGGCGCTTCCAGGGCTGCTTATCTGGAAGTCAGAACCGAATGTCCCAGAGGAACAGATCAAGCAGCCTATCTGGTTGTTCTGTCTTTAAACTATTTGCTAATCTTGCTAAACTAGTTGCACTAATAATCTCTTGTCAGTAGATAAGGATAAATCCACTTCTACAGGGTTTTGATTACTTAAAGTATGCTGCCGTCTTCCAACAAGAAATGAATTTAGGTCAAATTGTGTATTACCTGACCTTATGTTCCTAGTTCTACCTTGTCCACAGAGAACAAGAGGTGTGTTTCCACATACAGATTTGCAAAGTAATGTTTTGACAGGCAGTTTAATTCTTTCTAGCAGCACTTCCACTGAAGTTAAGTCACAGATCATCGTCTTAACTTTCTAAACCACCAAAAGCTCGATCTTCTCATGCAATAAAAAACACAAAAAGTGCATGCAACAACCAAACCAAGTTAGAAAACACTCAGAACACAAGCAAGCAAGCTATGCCACCTCAGAAAAAAACAATGATTTGGCTTCCACTGCACAGATGGAAAGAGAGGGAGAACAATTCTTGGGAGGGCAATAAAAAGACAGTGGTGTTTTTCATTAGCTGTGAATGCCTGGCATAGGTGAGTTGGAAATAAATTTTTAGGAGGCTGCAAAGGAGGGTGACACGTATTCATTTGCTGTGGTGTTAGCATGAGGCAGGTGAAATACTTTCCCAAATTCTGTCCCCCCTGTACCTGGGCTTGCACTTGGATTCAGTGTAACTTCTCATCCCTCCACCTCTCTCCAGCCTGTCCCATCAGGCACCTCTCACTCCTTCCTTTGTCCCCACTGTCTCCTTCCACAGCCCCACTCGCCCTAGCTGACCTCATTAAGGTCCAGGCCAGGGATGTAAAATGCTTTGCTCTGCTCTGCTGCTTGCACTTAGAGTTGGAAGAGAGGCACAAGATGAGCCAACTCCCCATAGATCTCATCAGCAGCATAAGGGAGGCAATTGGCCTGTCTAACTCTTCACCTCCACCTTATTTCACAGCTATAGGACCTTAGGAGACTCACATTACTTACTGCTGATAAAGGCTTATTAGCCCCATTCTGGCTGCCGTCCAGAGTCAACTATACCGTGTTAGAGCAGGAGTGTCTGTCCCTCCCTACGAATGCTAGTATAGCTCACCTGGGAGCTCACAAATATAACTGGAGAGCACTATGTAACATACTGGAGGAGTTTTCTGAAGAAACAAAGTAAGCTGGGTTCACCAGACCCTTTGCTGAAGCTCAAAGCAACGCTGAATTCACAGTCCTCCCTGAAAGTGAAAAGTAAGCGACTTTTCCTGGGTTTTGGTTTCAGCATCAGAGCAGCCAGCCGTAGCTGCAACTAGTTCAGATCTCAGCAGTCTGCATGGACTGCTCTCAATTGCAGTATAAATTACATTTCATCTGTCTATACCAGAAATCTTCCAGTTCAAATATAAAAGGATGACTGATAAATATTGGCTGATGAGTTAAGCTTCTCAGCAAGTCCTTTATCTTCAACAGCTTTCTAAAAATCTCAGTAACATCACACTACATCTATAATTGTGCAACAATATCATATAGCTGTCTCACCCAAGCAATTCACCAAGTAATTTGTAAATGTTAGTTTCCACTGTGGCTCAGTCACCTAGTTTTATTGTTCCCTGCTGGCACTGCTATAATTCTCTTCCACCTTGAATCCCCTAAAACACTTTGCATTTGTGGCATCTGCTTGTCCTTTCAGTCCAGTTTGGGAATGCTCTTCCAAAAGCCCCCAGAAATAAGTCATAATATAAGCAGTTGGAGAAACAGCACAGCCAGACATTGTATCTTTTCTTAGGTTTACAAATATCTGTTAGAGTACCTTATCAGAAATTTTGTGAGAAAATTTGACTTTTTCAGCAAACTGAAGTGCTTTATATTTACCTAATATGTGTTCCTTATTTTTAAAAAGGCTGCGTAAATTATAGTGTCTTATAATCCTTTTCGATTATATTGCTACCTCTCAGAGAAAACTAGCAGACTGTGGAGAGGTACAATGCAGCTTTACAAAAGCCCTCCTTTTGGGTTCCAAACAGAAGACTGTGAAGTCATCTGCTTTTAGCACTTCTCCAAATGCATTTTGTCATCCATCAGGGTTATGTCTAGAAATAACGAATAACGAGGAATAAGTGTGAAGAGAAAACAACAAAGGTTGAGAAAAGGAAAGAGATTCTGAAAGAGGAAAAGAATTTTCAAAAGAGGAAGTACTTCATTTGTAGAGATCAACAGCACAAACAGGCCTTAAAATGATTTAAGACAGAAGGTAAGCTGACATCACTGTGGACCTAAGATACATGGAAAACAAAATGAAAGTTTTACTTCAATGAGGTTTTGAATTATAATTTATGCTGGTGTGGGATATGTTTAGCAATGACAATTAAAAGACAGTGTTTTCTTTGGTTTAGGTATGTAATAGGTGGTGCCCTTCTTCCTCCATTCTAAGCAGCTTATGAAAGTGACTCTCTAACCCATGTTCTATCTGAGAAGCTGACAGGCAACTTTACATGTTCCACTTACTGCTGTGGTTTACAACTTTAATGATATTGTCAGCTATTTCCCTACATTCTCCGGTAAGTTTCACTGCTATAAAAATTTTCAGGATGACCCCCAAGTATGCATTTTAGAGACCATAGTCAGCATCTTCTCTAACACCATTTTTAAAGTTATATTACTTATTTTTGTGGGTAGGTCAGTTATTTTATGCTGTAGTTTCTCAGAGGAATACCATCTCGCCCCAGTGATTTACTGCAATGGAAGTTCCAGCTTTCCTGTTTCTCTCTGACAGTGCCATACCCTCTCCAGCTATAAGGAGTAACCTCTGGACACACATTTCCTCCTCCTCTGATGAAGTGGCATCCAGTGACAAGAAAACACTTGGCTAATACACTTTAACTATCGCATTTATTCTTAGGTGCTCTGATGGAACAATGCCTCTCCCTCCAGCCTTACATCTCAAAACATCATACTCTCCTCCAGTAAATTCTCAGTCCCACAGAAATACTCTATTTTATGTTCAATTCCTGCCTAGCAGTAAGTAGGCGATGCAGAGTGGGAAGAACCTGGTAGGAAGTGGAAATTTCTCCAAATTAGAGAACGCTGTCAGCACTAGCAATTATTATTAACCATAGAAGGGATGATAACAGTACTGGAGAGGATTGTCTTTGATCAGTGTTGAAAAAGACTTGTGCCTGTCTGAACTGACTGAAAAAACATAGTCAGCATCTTTGTAGTCTAACAAAGTTAGATGGGCTAACATGGTTTGTTAAAAAACAAACAATGGTTAAATTAATTTCTTGCACTTACATTCTATTTTAAAAAAAATATGCAACGGAGCCCAGCATCACAGCAGAGCTAGATTACAGCTGCAGATTACTGTGCTTGTATGCCAGTGTGATTCCAGTTTCAGCTGATCACTACGAAGATCTTCTGAAGTGGGGAGCAAAAAGAAATGGTCAGCAAGGAGAGTCTTGTGACTGAAGACTATTAAAGTCAATGTCAGTTATATTAACCACATCTTTGCATATATTTTAATTTTTTTTTTATATTTACCTTCTCTAGTTTTTATGACCATTTTTCCATGCAAGCAAGATAAGGAAACTCATTAAACCAACTGGCAGGTACAGTGAAATTGGTTAGGCACAAAGTCCCCTTAGTCACTCCAATGACACTGTTTGTTGTTATTACAAGTCAAGTAAAACAGTTCAGATAGCAGTAGGGCTTCAGGGTTGACTTCGACCTCTTTCAGTTATGCAAATTGACTGTATATAGTTCATCCAGTTATTGACAAACAGAATATTTTGTCAACATCAATGGAAGAGAAGAAATGTATTAGATATAACATGATGATACAAAGATAGCTGAGCTCTGGGGATGGCATACGGGATTTAGCTCTCTCCTGATGCAAAATTTGGAAAGGGATGTTAACTAGAGACCTTCTTTCCCTTTGATTTTATTTCTTTGATATCAGTTCATTCTGAGCAAGCTGGACCCAATTCCATAGGTCAGTTCTGAATAACAGCCAAAGAGGTGAAGTTTCACATGTTACTTAATCTACAAAAATATTCTACTTTACTCTTAAGCACAGATGCCTCAGGATTCAGAGGTCATGATAAAGCAGTTGGGTTTTTTCCAACTTGCCTTACTTTGAGGGAGGGAAGTCAGAAGAAGTTGCCTTTTTCTTGTTATTAGAAAGCATGAGAAGCTGTAATTTCTCAATAGATGATTGGTAATGAAAAGTGCAAGTATACTTGTTCAGGTGATGAGTGGCTCTGGAAGGTCTGTTTGCTTCAGCTTCCACAGAACCATACAGTGGTAAATAACAATATTCCTAATCTCTCTACTCTTTCTAGGAATGTGTTTAGAGTAAATGAAGAAAACTAGAGTGATTAAAAGACCTTTTAATTTCTTCACAGAATAGTTCTTGTGAGATACTTTTAAACTTTGTGATGGCCCAAAAGAGAGAGGAGCCCTGAATCCCCTTCGTAACTTCTTCCCATGGATATCACACAAACAAAAATGTATTATTTCTAGCCCAGACAATTAAAATTGCAAGGGTGAAGAAAAAGCTGGGGGAGGAAAAACATCAATCAGATATTGTTTGACAAAGTCTTTGAATAAAAGGACTTGTGTCAACAAATCTGAACTGCATTTACAGCCCTGTTAGAGATTATGCCAGTTCAACGGCCAAAGGTATCAATCTTAACCCACAACCGAGTTACTTATTAATCAAAACACAAACCTGTACATGATAATACTTCATTACGTTCTCAATAACATGTCCGCGGCCAGCAAACTAAAAACTTCTTTCTGACATAGCAATGACTGAAACCATTAACTAACCTCAAATTCCTTTTTTCCCTTCATCTTAAAAAGGTAAATAAGATTAACAAAAGTAGCTATGGTTACAATCACAAACACAGTCATATAAGGATATCTGGTAATGTCCCAAGTCAGCCCTGAAGTCAACCCATTCGCATATTTTTAGCTATTGTCTTTGCTGAAATAGTGTACTTGCTAATACTTTACTGATCGCTCTCAACAAAGTGGCATCAAACCACTACCACTAAAGATACTGCAAATACACAGTTATTCAGTGGCAGTAAATGCAATCAGGAACAGCTGCTTCCCAGAGGGTTTGCAAGTGAGGACTTTCTTCCACAGGTATAGAAATGACATTATTCTGAAAGTTGTACAAGACAAACAGTAAAGTCCATTTTTGCTGCCCTAAAGTGCTTTCCACAGTAGATTGGCAATTGTGGGGCAGCTGTGAAGCAGTGTGGCTAGATAACACAACTGATTTATAAATAGGAGACTGCTACCTTCCTGAAGAAAATTAGAGGCAACTGCTATAAGCATCTATTATCAGTTAAAAACCACCCCACTAATCTAGTTCCATCAAAAAGCTATGGTGGTACTAAAAACCTTGTATACAAATCTAGGTGCACAAAGGAAAAATTACATAAGCTACCCTATACCATCTATGGTGGGCTTTTGCTTGACTACCATTATTCTCTTGAAATTTGGCCTCCCTCTTTAGTCTAACACAGAGCTGACAGTCTGTAGCACTAACAGCAGACTACCTAAAGGTAAATCACTGATATTTTCTAGTTTCAATTAAAAATGCTGAAATACATTTTTTAAAAAACGAAAAGTGACAGGACACAATATCATGATCTACTGCCATTTATTGGAATCTGTCTGTCACTTTATGCACATATTTATAGCATAGGCAGACTGAATAAATGTACATATCAGAGGAGACAGACATTATACACATTTCAATAAACTGGGAAAAAGACCTGCCATGATCCCATGACCCCAAATAATACAGCTTTCACAAACAACTGAAAAGAACTACATTTTGGATAAAAGCTGTTTTCAAAGCGGACAACAAACTGCTAAAAAACCCCTTAGCTACATCAACCCAGTACTGCAATAAAACATAAATAAAATAGATTTCTCCTGTATGAGGAGAGTTACTGCCTGAAGACATAGATCTCTAACAACTCAAAAAAAGTAATATGGAACAATTTTTCCATCAGAAAAGAAGAGTCAGCAGTGCAGTTCTTTAATAAAAATAAGAGGAATTTTGGAAGTAAAGTTATTACTTAGCCTCATTAAATTACAAGAATTCAGGAAACTGAATAGCAAAGCTACTAGACTTTCTGACTGATGGCGTGCACATATGATATATCCTTGAAGATAAGGACTTCTAACTTAGAAGATAAGGACTACTAACAGCAACCGTTTACTGTTAGTTACAAATTACCTGTGACATTTTTTGTTTTTCAATGTATACAACAATGAATTACAAGCCAGAATGAAATTAATAGAAACTTAAACATACTTTAAAGCTGTGTCAGGACAATCTTGTTCATTCACCTGAAATACTAAATGAATGCTTTGAGAGTAACAAAACACCTGAAAAGACAGTATCTACTTACAGGAAAATTATCTTACATATTGTTGCCTTCTCCCTGTCTGAAGCAATTCAATCTATCAAGTCATAAGACCTTCTCAGTGTGTTAGTGTCAGCAGCATAGGTGACACAGCGAGAACACAACATGTAGGGATTTAGAACTACATCAACAGGACAGCAGAGAAAGAGAGCAAGTCTTTTATTAACCAAAATGGAAATGTGTCAGCTGGAGTGAGCTGCAAACTAAATACAACTTTTCATTTCACCTTCCTAGGCAAAACGAGGATATTTTTAAAAACACCATGAATACAGAAGTTTCACTCCAGGCTTTAACTGTGACTATTGAGAAAAAAAAAAAATTTTTTTTTTGCTCAGAAAACATGCAACTCCTGTCAGACAGGAAACAGCACAATCAATTTATTTCAGCAATGTAATTGTTCTTTTGTAAAAAGAGTATAATTATAACACTGAACAGTCGGTGTTCATGGCTCTGTTCTCCTGTTTCAGGACACAAGACATTTATATCACATTGCTGTTGGAGAAAGTGAATTAGGCACATTGAAAACAAGTGTTTTCACTGCTCTCACAGACTATGGCTAAGTTCCTTCCCTTCTCATTGCTGAAAGTTTATCCTCTAATAAGTAATTCCCAAGACATCTTGCCATAGGAAGCATTCATGAATGAATGCATTAATAAATGTTTCCTATTGCAGGGCCCACTAGGAATTCTTTATAATACTTGTAAGGAGTTTATAGACCTTCATTAGTTACGTAAAAAAACCAAAATTTGCTTTTTTTGAGCATACTATTCTGCCCCTTTTCAAAATATCACAGCAGACAACTAAACACTAGCATGAAACAGAGCCAATGACCCAGTATGTACTCACCATGTACCACATGCTTGGCCACTTGGGATCATTGAAATAAGTGGATTGGGTACCACCAGGTTTATAATCCCTCTTTATCCTTCTTTTAACCACCTGCTGTTGTATCCACTCCACCTGCCAACCAGGAAAACATGTGGTAAGTGTTAGGGTTCCATGGAGATTATCAAGAAATGTGTGAAATCTTGGGAAGTTTCCCATTACCATAGTCCAAGACATATTTCATGTTAAAGAGTTCATTTTGGCAGTGGGAACGCACAGCTCACCTTGGCATACTGTTCACTAAGGAATACGTCCAATTTAGTTAGTGCTACAAATCTTTCTGAACAACTGCTTAAATCCCCTGCTAGAAGGGCTTCACTGGCTATCATCTTTTTAATGCCATTATTTTATTATTTTTCATTATTAGACTAGTGCTTCTTTCAAATTTACAAAACCAGTTACTTTTACAAACCATAACAGTCTATTACAATGAGAAATTACTTAATTTTCTGACAGTGTGGGGTTTTTTTGTTTTGTTTTCTTTTTTTAATTTTTGTTTGTCTGTTCCTGAAAACAAAAACATTCAGAAAAACATTCAAATGTTTTGCTTAACCAATATCTAGATCGCCTTCACCACTTGGAGTGAAAAAACCAAAATTAAACTGTATTTTTAGCAAAGTGACTCTTTGTCAAGATGCTCTCAGCCAGGCACCCTGGTACTTTATTTTATACTAACTTCTCCCCAGGAGAAACAGCTGGGTACTGAGCAACAGGTCAAATTACAACAACAAAAAAAAGAGCTTGAAACAGGAAAATAAATACAAGGATTAAAAATCTAATTCTGAAAGTTATATTCTTGTCTGTCTGACACCTCTTCAAAGATTCATGACACATCCAGGAAGGGTGACACCAAAAGTGGTATCAACCTTAGAGCAGTCAGGACTCTGCAGTCATTTCTGCATTAGCTATTCTAAATGGGAGTTGGTTTCTATAAATGTAAATAATATAAACTACCCACAGAGTAACCTAAGTCATATTTACACACATCTAGCTTCCCAACAGCTCATATTTCTGCTGAATTGTTTCATGGGATAGAACTATAAAAATTCAATTCACTTCTCCCCAAGCAAGACAGCCATTTCCTACTAGCAGCCAACTCCACACCTTTTATTTGTGCTGTTTATGAATATCTGTGTATGCACACAAACATACAAATATACAAAAGAAGTTTACTTTAAGCTCATGTATTCTTTGTCACTTGTCAGAGATGGTATTAATGTTTTTCCTTAGCAGGCTAATTTCTCTACTGTACATTCACAACTCAGCTTCAAATCCTTAGACAGACATAGGTCTATTGACATTAACAGAAATTTTGCTTAAGATCCATACCATGCCTACCTCTGCCACCTCTACCATACCACTCTGGCATCTACTTCTTGGTCACATGAAAATATGGGATGATATCCCTGAATTCAGCACGAGAGGATTCCTAGGACATTCCTTACAGAGGTTGGCAAGGCTTCATGGTTTTCTTTATAAAGAAGAAATGAAGTTTTCCCCTTCCCAAGAATTAACTTCAGGGTCAAGAGTATTCTTCTAGAGGAGAAATTATGCAGTTTAAGAATACACACTACCAGGTGGTTTTCACACTGAAATCCATTTCTCTGTTAAATCTTCTAGTAACAATCATAGATCCCTTTCCGCTTCTATGAGAACTGAGAAACTGGATAGTGTGCCTTTCTCTCCTGGTTACTGTGCTCCTCTTTCAGCTCAGGCTGAAATCCATCTTGGTGGACACCCTCTCGAGAAGCCAAGAGCTGACTGCCCCCTTCAGATCTTACACGATCCAGAGGTTCCTTCAGCAGGAGCAGACAGCTAATCAATCTTGGGCACCATTTGATGTAACAGAGTCTGGAGGCCTGTAAGATGCACAGAGTGAATCTGGGCAAAGGCCAAAGGAGAGAGAGCCAAAAGACTTTGGTAAGTACTAAGCATTACAGCTGCTTTAAAGTGGGATCAACAACCCTCTTAACTAGATCTCGCCTCCACGAAAAATGCTGATTTATAACTGACTTATAATGAACTCCACTTCCTTGTCACCTGCTGCTAATATACGCTTTCTTTTCCAGACCCTCACAGGAGAAGCTTGTTTTTTTTCAATGTTTCTTTCCTTGCAGGTAGCACAGACCTCCCAACACAGGTTGTCACCTGAAAGGCATCCTATGTACCATTCAATCTCTGACTCTGCAGCTGCCTGGATTGCCATAGATCATGGACCTCTCTTCTATTACTAGTGTTTAGCAATCAGTAACAAAAAAGCTTCAACAGGTCTGCCTAGGCAACCATGGTTTTCAGGGCTTATACAGATCCACTTTCCAAGCCTTAGGAATATGGGTCACAGTGCTAGAAACTTTGTCAACTGAGTGAGGGGTCTCAGGCTTCTATGCTGCAAGAGTATTTATTGGCATCTTGACTCATCTTTAGCTGCAGGAATTAATTGCACGGGCATCCTACCATGTTGAGAAAGTTGTTTAAGTCAACAAATTTCAATACTGCACAGGCCAAGAGCACACAGAGCACACCATGCCATGCATGGTAACTCATTATGAAAACTCATTCATATCTTGAGTCTGCAGGGAGGAGTTACAAATGCCTACCTAACACAATCTGAGGATCTGACAGTGTTGTAAAAGTGTCCACAAAGAAAAAACAAAGAGATAGACTTAGCAGAAGAGGATTAAACTTTCTACCACTGCTACCTCTGATTTAGATGCATGAACATTAATGGAAGAAGGTAGTCACCAACACTACTATTGCCTAGAGGAGCTGTAAATCAGAGACCCAGGGCACCTAATTTGGCATTAGGGACTCCTGTGCATCAAGGCTCCTATAAGAACTACCATTAGTAACTGTGAGAAGTTTTTGAAAAACACCTTTCTTTTGTAAATGGAGCCAGAGAAGGGTAAAATATTCCAGGAGCCTGCACAACACACAAGTTTAAGCAGAACTTCAACAACCTAGTACCATTTCTATATGGATAAATGAAGGGGGTTTTCCTGACAAGACAAATTGCAAAATTATTTACTATTCACTGTGAAAATATGTTGTCTCCATTTATTTACTGCTTATTCAGCTGCAAATATCTGCTGTCCATTAAAAAGATTGAAACATAAAGGCAGCATAGTGCTTGTGGAGACTGACACATGCATACATTGATGCTTCAAAAAAACACCGAATGAATTCCTTTTCTCTCTGTTTCCTTTATTCCAGGCAACATCACTGAGAACAGTTATCAGACAGTTCTTTAGTCCAAGCAATCATAAACACTGTCTCACTGCACAGTTCCAGTTTATTGGAACAATAATTTAACACATAAAGAATTTTGTATTTATGTGGGTATTTATGTACATGCATATATTTGTACAAGACCTTGTATCAACTGAGGTAATCAGCAAGCCTGTAGTATAGTAGGTGGTTAGATTTTAGTGAGGTATGGATAAATACTTTTCCATATCTTATCTACCACCTTTTAACAAAAAAAGTGACTGTACTTCAGATTATGTATCCGTTGCAGGGCCTGCCCCTATTACATGCTGCATGTTGTCCATAATTCCTATTTCCACAACTCCTAGCAAAGTTAGAGAAAACATATGAGAGAGTAATTTTGCAGAAGGGCTGTGCAACTTGCATGATCAGACCCAAAGCCAGAAAAAGAAACTTCTTGTCTTCTCATAAGACCTAATGACAATTTATGTGTGCATAAAATTACTATAATTAAAATAGCCATTTTATTTCATACAAATAAAGAGGGGGTAAATGGATGTTTTGTCTGAGTATGCATACGGGAAGACAGTGCAGGTAGCTCTCTAATGATGGAATAGAATAGCATAGAACAGAACAGAGTAGAATAGAATAGACTATTTCAGCTGGAAGGGACCTACAACAGTCACCTAGTCCAGCTGCCTGACTAATCTGGGACTGACCAAAAGTTAAAGCAAATTGTTAAGGGCATTGTTCAAATGCGTCTTAAACACTGGCAGCCATGGGGCATCGACCACCTCTCTAGGAAGCCTGTTCCAGTGTTTGACCACCCTCTTGGTAAAGAAATGCTTCCTAATGTCCAGTCTAAACCTCCCTGGCACAGCTTTGAACCATTCCCACGCGTCCTATCACTGGATGCCAGGGAGAAGAGATCAGCACCTCCCTCTCTACTTCCCCTTCTCAGGAAGCTGTAAAGAGCAATGAGGTCGCCCCTCAGCCTCCTTTTCTCCAAAATAGACAAACCTGGTGTAAAACATTAGGACTCACTTTGAGCACTACAGATATCCACATCAGTGAAGGGAGGAACTCAAAATGACTATTCCCAGTCAGTGACTGTGCACTGCTGTGAGGGACACAGTGCAGGATGCTAGACAGAGTAACCTAAAACATAACAACATGCCTGATCACAGTCCTAATTATAGCCTTGTCTTGAAGATTTTCAGCAAACACCGTATGTTGAAATCTGCTTACTAATGGTTTTTGTTCTGAGGATGCACCGATACAGCCGTCTAGAACATAATTAAAAATATCACAGGAAGACAATTTTTCTCATCTGAGAAGTCACTGCATAAAATTTAGTTTACAGAAAATATCATTGCTATATAAACAGAATAACTCCACTCAACCATAGGGTTTGGGGTTTTTCCTTAATAAGTGAAGAGAAAAACTTGCCAGTAGTCTTCAGTTTAAGTTAAATTGTACAATCACTGGGTTATATTAATGAACACAAGGTCAAGACTCAGCAGTTACTTTAGCATTCTGACATATTTTTCCTTTGAGTATTTTATGGGTATTCATCCACACACTGCTGTCAAATGCCTGGTATATCTTGGATTTGTTTGATTCTGTATGAAAAGAGCTCATTTGTATAAAAATATTTTCTCTTAAAAAGTGTCCAGATTTTCTAACCCAAGGCCTTGAAGGAAAATCTCTGGAGTAATTGATTATACAGGTTCCTGTTTCTTACCAAAAAGAGACTCTATGCAAACAATGAGGTGAATTTTAACATTTCCATAAAGTCACACTCACTGAGGGGGTACAATGTGCATTTTCCCATCAACTTCAGCTTCGAAAGTTCCATTTCCTGAATGTCTAGAAATCAAAGCCAAGCCAGATTGGAGACCAAACTATTTAAAAAAAATGGTCATTTCCAGTCTTCTCACTTCAGCACTCACAGGGTTGTTCTGTGCATGATACAGCTCTTCTTCACAGACCTGCATGGAACAGTGCTATGGCATAAAAGCTGCTCTGAGCTAATTCAAGCATACCACTCTTTTATTCTCTTTAAGTGCTAAAATTTGTAAGAAATGTTATCTCTGTGTGAAACAAAACTACTTTCTACCATTTTCACTCTCACTGATTCAATAGAATTCTTGGGAAAGGAGCCCCATGTAAGTATGCTGCAGTAAGACCTCCTTCAGTGTAATAAACTGTGAAAAAAAAGTTTGAAAAATGGAAAAAAATTAACATGTTGAAAAAAACAAGCCACCAATTTATCAAAGCAGTGTGCTTTTCAACATACAAACACCAGACACTATTGTGAAAGTGTACTTTTTCAAATATATCATGGGGGGGGGTCTGCTTGAATAAATATTTTCAAATTGATTAAAAATGTGTCAAGTCCAGAATGTGAAAATGTGATTACTATAAAGCGTAACTTACAGGCAAGCTGAAGATGTAATTGTTTCCATTTTGAGGAAAGTACGCATGGGGAAAAACCCACCCTAACTCTGAAGTAGTTTATACATTTCATACCAGAATCTATGATTTTTATGTTGCAGAATTAAACATGAAGGCGTGGGTCTTCAGTCTGTGATGAAGAGTTGCTGAAGGTGCCACTCCCAAATGTAATCATGGCTTTATCCCTTGTACTGCCATCACTTACGTCCATTTGTCCTACACCTGTAAGAAGTTAGAAATTCCTGCTCAGATAACAAGAAAGCAGGTGCCACAGGAACACTATAGATTAAAGAGAAAAAGAGAGAGAAAACTCGGATAGGGGACGTGGAAAGTATCACCAAGCAAGCAGTGAATCTGTATGGAGCCAGGACAGATGAGCAAAAGGGGTAACATTCATCATGTGGAAAGCTGACACTGGACAACATTGCAGCACTTTTGCTTGGAGTTTGTCTACAGAGGAATTGCTCTGGGTGAACATCCTCCCTCCCTGTGGGAATGGTCTCACACTGCATCTGGCACACTTCATTCTTCACACGCTTAAAGACCCTCAACATCCACATGCATGTGAATTCTGATAGACCTGGCTAGAAAAGGACAGAGTCATGCTGGCATTCTCAGACAGAACATGAGACTGTCCTTGGCCCCGAATAGGTCATAGGAGAAAAATGGTTCTTACAGTTCCTATTCTAGCGGCAAGGCGTGCCATCCAGATGGATCTTGAAAGTCTAGAGAGGTGGGCCCATGTGAAACACATCAACATCAACAAGGCCAAGTGTAAGGTCCTGCACCTGGACAGGACCATGTCTGGGGCAATCCCAAACACGGATACGGGTTGGGCAATGAGAGGATTGACAGCAGCCCTGAGGAGAAGGACTTGGGGGTGTTGGTTGATGAGAAGCTCAGCATGACCCAGCAATGTGCACTCACAGCCCAGAAAGTCAACTGTAACCTGGGCTGCATCAAAAGAAGTGTGGCCAGCAGGTCAAAGGAGGTGATTCTCTCCCTCTACTCTGCTCTCGTGAGACCCAACCTGGAGTACTGTGTTCAGTTCTGGGACCCCCAGCATAAGAAAGACATGGACCTGCTTGAGTGGGTCCAAAGGAGGGCCACGAAGATGCATCAGGGGGCTGGAGCACCTCCCATATGAGGACAGGCAGAGAGAGTTGGGGGTTTTTAGCCTGGAGAAGAGAAGGCTCCAGGGAGACCTTAGAGCAGCCTTCCGGTACTTAAAGGGGGCCTACAGGAAAGATGGGGAGGGACTCTTTGTCAGGGAGTGTACTGATAGGATGAGGGGTAACAGTTTTAAACTGAAAGAGGGTAGATTTAGATTAGATATTAGGAAGAAATTCTTTACTGTAAGGGTGGTGAGGCACTGGAACAGGTTTCCCAGAGAAACTGTGGATGCCCCTCCCCGGAAGTGTTCAAGGCCAGGTTGGATGAGGCTTTGAGCAACCTGATCTAGTGGAAGGTGTCCCTGCCCACGGCAGGGCGGTTGGAACTAGATGATCTTTAAGGTCCCTTCCAACCCAAACCATTTTATAGAATTATAGAATGCTTTGGGTTGGAAGGGACCTTTAGAGGTCATCTAGCCCAACCCCCCTGCACTGAGCAGGGACAGCTTTAACTACATCAGGTTGCTCAGAGCCCCATACAACCTGACCTGGAATGTTTCTAGGGATGGGGCCTCCACTGCCTCTCTGGGCAACCTGTTCCAGTGCTTCACCACCCTCATTGTGAAAAATTTCTTTGTTATGTCTGGCCTAAATCTTTTCTTATTTAGTTTAAATCCATTATTCCTTGTCCTGTCAGAACAGGCCTTGCTAAAAAGATTGCCCCCATCCTTCCTGTAGGCCCCCTTTAAGTACTGGAAGGCCACAATAAGGTCTCCTCGCAGCCTTCTCTTCTCCAGGCTGAACAACCCCAACTCCCTCAGCCTGTCCTTGTAGGAGAGGTGCTCCAGCCCTCATCATTTTTGTGGCCCTCCTCTGGACCCATGCCAACAGGTCCATGTCCTTCTTGTGCTGAGGGCTCCAGAGCTGGACGCAGTACTCCATGTGAGGTCTCACCAGAGCAGAGTAGAGGGGCAGAATCACCTCCCTCGACCTGCTGGCCATGCTTCTTTTGATGCAGCCCAGGATTCAGTCGGTTTTCTGGGATGCAAGCACACATTGCTGGCTCATGTTCAGCTTTTCATCTACCAGTACCCCCAAGTCCTTCTCTGCAGGGCTGTTCATCCGTGAGCCTGTATTGATATCAGTTGTTGCCCCGTCCCAGGTGCAGGACCTTGCACTTGGCCTTGTTGAACCTCATGAGGTTCATACAGACCCACCTCTCTGGCTTGTCCAGTGCCCTTTGGATGACATCTCATTCTTCTGGTGTGTCAGCTGCACCACTCAGCTTGGTGTCATCTGCAAACTTGCTGAGGGTGCACTCAATCCCACTGTTGATGTCATTGATGAAGATGTTAAACAGCACCGGTCCCAGTACAGACCCCTGAGGGACTCCACTTGTCATCAGTCTCCATGTGGACATTGAGCCATTGACCACGACCCTCTGGATGCAACCATCCAGACAATTCCTTACCCACCAAACAGTCCACCCATCAAATCCATATCTCCCCAATTTAGAGAGAAGGAGGTTGTGGGGGACTGTGTCGAAGGCTTTACAGAAGTCCAAATAGATGACATCCATTGCTTTTCCCTTGTCCACTGATGCAGTCACTCCTTCATAGAAAGCCACTAGGTCGGTCAGGCAGGACTTGCCCTTGGTGAATCCGTGCTGGCTGTCTTGAATCACCTCCCTGTCTTCCATGTGCTTGAGCATAGCCTCCAGGAGGATCTGTTCCATGATCTTCTCAGGCACAGAGGTGAGGCTGACAGGTTGGTAGTTCCCAGGGTCCTCCTTTCTTCCCTTTTTAACAATGGGCATGATGTTTCCCTTCTTCCAGTCACCAGGGACTTCACCTGACTGCCATGACTTTTCAAATATCATGGAGAGTGGTTTGGCAACTACATCAGCCAATTCACTCAGGACTCTGGGGTGCATCTCATCAGGTCCCATAGACTTGTGTACATTCAGTTTGCTCAGGTGGTCTCAAACCTGATCTTCCCTTACAGTGGGAGGGGCTTTACCCCCCTGTTCCCCATCTTGCATTCCATCGACTCGCAAGGGGCGAGGAGAGAGGTTGCCGGTGAAGACTGAGGCAAAGAAGTTGTTGAGTACTTCTGCTTTCTCCTTGTCTGTTGATACTAGGTTGATACTAGAATCATGTTTCTATGATTGCAACAAAACCAGCATGTACCTTAGTTGTCCCGTCATGAAATTTTCTGTGACTCAAGCTCTGCTTAAGCATATCATTTGACAACGCTCTCTTTTTGCATTTCACATTGTAATGAAAACAAAAAGTCAATAAATTTAGGATTAAAGTGTGTAGGAGAATATACCAATATGCAAGGGTCATATTCTGATTACTGAACAACTGAGACCCAAGCCATTACTCAGGAATGCAGGAGGGGTGACTAAGACTGTTGGCACACCTCCTGTTGTCCATGTGCAGAGTCACAAAAGTGAGACCCCCAAAAGTTGGACTGTTCAGCTTAAGAAGAATTGTGTGGGTTTTTTAAAATATAATTAAACACCGGGCTATTTTTCTAACCTGTCAGTATTCTCTGACTTGCAGTAGCAGCAGCCAGTTTGCACCATAAAAATAGATGAAGACAGTTGGGTAAAGTAGCTGTTGACACAGGTCAAAAGCATGGAAAATTATTGCAGATACCATTTCACAAACTGTAGGGGTCTAAAGCTGGATAAAAAGTCAATGAATCCAGCAGTGCTAAGTGATGCATTCTTGCTGATTGACAATGTGCTTCTTCAGCAAGGGTCAATGACAATCCACAATCAAAGCAGTTGTCATAATTACACTACACATGCTGAAAGAAGCAGGATAAAAAAAGAAACAGATGTTAGGACAGGCTGGAGAGAGAAAAGAAAAGCAGAGGAGGAAAGAAGGCAGCAGAGAATGCTTGAAATTACCACTTAAACCCACAGAAACACATCTTGCACAACAGCATGGCAAGCTACTGCAGTCTCACCCATGGAACAAAGCTGAAATTCAATGCACATTTTTCCACCTCATAGCCATAGAAAAGCCAGTCAGTCCTGATATGAATTAAGTGGTTTCCACCTACTTCGCTACATACAAGTAATCCATTGTAGCACTACAGCCATACTTCCACCTCCATGAGGTACAATGATCCACAGCTGTGCATTTTAACATATCTGAAACACCCTTTCCATTTCCTTTGCACCCTTCTCACCCCCAGAGCTCAGAGCTCTTCACAAATATCAGTACAACTGTGTGTGGCAGCAAAGTCTTCTTCCCGCTTTAGGAGCATGACTGTAGAGGAGTAAGTTGGGAAGAGAAAAGGGCACAGCCCAGTTATCAGTGGAGCTGCACAGTCTCTGTCCCAAGGCAGTTTATTAGCAGCCAGAGCTGCTAGGAAGGACAAGCACCACAATGAAACTCTGGAGAAGCTCAGCCCATCTGCTGTTGCCCAGGACTGAAAAAGCTTTGTCCCACTGAAAAAGCAGGGAACAGTGAAAGTCAGAAAGACCCACATTTTCTCTCCTTGGGGAAGTCTCAACAGGTTTTCTATCTGTAGGTGTGACTGTAGCAACTGCAGAGTGAACATTGCCACGGCCTCTGCCCAACCTCCCCTCTTGCATGCTGTACCACAGCAGACCACAGAGCAGTTCAAAATTACAGGATGAAAATCACACAGCAGCTTTGTGGCAGAGCTGAGAACAAGTTCCAGGGAGCCTGGGCTCCTGCCTGGTGGCTTCCAGCAGCACCAGCTGTCGTAGGCAAAGCATGTCTCAAGCAGTTGGGAATATTTCCCTTCCTCAGATCTGAAGGGCCCTAACCAGCTCAGATGCTCTTGTTCAGTTTCTAAAATACCTCAGCCTTGGAAAAGTGAGGAAAAATCTTTGCTGCACCAGCTTAAAAGCAACTCTTATGTTTATACAAGGTACTTTATCATTTATAGCCACAGGTCATACAACTCACCTCATAACAACTCAAGAACTACAATTTAAAAAAAGACCTCCAATTGATAGGTCTGCTTGGTACAGTACCTAAAGCTCTGCTTACACCATTACATAAAACATCAGTATATCTAGTCTTAGAACAGTATAATCATCTAGAATTTCAATAAACCATGAGGATTAGTATTAATATCACTCCAAATGCAAAACTGGTATATCGTAACTCCATCTAACTTAGGCCTCAAGTTGCATCTTCTTAATAAACTGAAAGGCTGATGCTAAATCCAGTAGCCACTAGGGGATAAAACTTTAAGCTCTCTAAACTTAATTAGCTTTGGAGTCTAACATCTGGCAGCTGAAATATCTTGGGTTTTATGTTTGTATTACTGTAGCAATGATCATATATGTTAAATAACCTGTAGAAATTTCTGATGGATTTTTTTTCTTTCCTTAGGCTAATCCTACAACTCTTGTCATAAATCATTTAAGTCCTTCAGACATCTCCATGTGCTAATTTAAGATCGCCTTAAATCATTTACTAAATTACTTCTTAGGAAGACAAATCTCTCCCATGGGGTCAAATTCAAATGTCAAGAATACCAGTGTAATTCCAAAGGTGTTGATTCAGTCAAGGGTTTGCCATGGCTTCTATTGCTGTAGATATCCACAGCAGTTCAGCAAATCCACTGAGAATTAGTGAAACAGTAAAAATATTCCATAATCAAGTGATATATAATATCCAGCAGTGGTATACTGTTCTTGCCAAAGCAAATACTTCTTCTGGGTAGTCTGTTCACCTACCTTGAAATTGTTCTCATACAATATTGTTGCTCTCTGCAAAGGAAGAAGCTATCACCTACTACTCTGTGTATTTCCAGCACTTTTGCTTAACGATGCTTTGCCAACAAGGAAATCTTTGACATAAATCTGCCATGGAAAAACTCAGTCACAAAGCATATACTAAATATCAAATCAAGCAGTTTTCTGATCAGAGTACTTTAAACCACAGGAAAAGCTGATCTCATTTGGGTTTTTTTGATTGTGTCTGTATCGCTACTGTTTAGTATATCCCTAATCATAAGAAGAGGATCAATTATTTTTTTCCAAACTTATCCTGTTTATATTATATACTTAGAAGGAGGTATTTAAAATTCAGAATTGAACCAAAAATACTTATATCAAGTTTCAGTTTTAGAGTTTTGAAATATTAAAAATAATTGGGTTTTGCTCTTTATGAAAGTATCAGTGGAATATTTTACACCACCCCATTTCACTAGTTCTTTGGCATTTCAGATGCCTTTGCAGCACAACTTGATAAATACTCCTATTTCTTACATGGCCAGCATGTTTGGCTGATCTATCACTTCAAATCAGGAGAGGGGAATCGCTAGCATTGTCTCCTCTGGCACAAGCTGGACTGAAAAAAACCCCAAAACAAACAAGAACAGAAAAGGGAAACATTCTGTGTCCTTTTAAGTCATTGCTGGCTTAATCTCTCTTTTCCTCAGCCTGTGACCCAAGCTCCAGCACACCTCTTTCTGTCCTGAACTCCAGTCTTGCAGCTGTCAGTGAAGTTTGCTGCTATTAAAATGTTGATTGCTGCAGCTATTAAACATCATCATCATCACCATCTGAAATAATCTGCAAAGAGCCTCTGTGAAAGACACATACAGCCAGGCTGAGGAAACATTGCAGTCAACCCCCCCAGGCAAACGAAAAAGGACTGAAGTTTCTTTTCCTACATTCAGTAGGCTGAAGAAAAGCAAGTGTTTTTTCAACTGAAGTACTATTCCCACACCTTCATGAATTGCTGACAGTGCTTCCAGCAAGGCAATATCTCTCAATTTTTGCAGGTCAGACCACATAAAAGCTGGAGTGATGCTTGATTAATGAACCTGCTGGTTACTGCTTTTATTTATTTCAAAGCTCTGGCTGAAACAAGGGCAACATCTCAGCTTTGCAACTCCTGGATGGACCCTGTGCACATTCTGACATTAGAAATGTGCCAAGAACAGTCACTTAGTTATGGATTCATTTCTCTGTGCTCATAATTCACAACACTCGTCATATTACAAATTGAGAAAAAGGAAATAAAGAGCATTATTTCCATGACTATCGTTTATGGGATAGACTTTTCAATGGCATATACTAAAGCTTTTTGGTCTCCAATCAGGCCACTTATATGAGGTTGCAGTGTGGTCTCTATAGTCTTGCCAAAATTTCTGTTATCAACGCTTCTGTCATTTGATAGCAATCTTTATGAGCTATTTCTACTTTGTCTTCTGTTGGGATAAAAGGACTTTGAAATAGCCTAATAGAAATGTGATTCTTTATATGATTACAGGGTATGAATACTCTGCACCAATAAGACCTTTCTTCTTCTGACGAAGCCAATCTTCAAATGTGCAAACATGTATCTTCTGAAGTATACAAACATAAGCTTTGATAAAATCTGGGATGTGCTACAGAAGATGTCTGCTCTTGCCAGTGTAGACATTTCAAGAGCTTCAAAAACTGTAATGGCTTTCATAAACTTTCCTAGTAGTACTATTATTACATATCTAATCATCCATCCAGTTCCTTTACCTGCTGATAGGAGGGACTGAAAGACAAAACTGAACTCTGGTGGATTAAAAACATATATTATCATCAGAGAACAGTTTAAAACCACCTGACTGCATTTCCACTATTTGCCAGGACAGTGTGAAAGTCAAATGAGATGGCAAGAAATCTCAGTCTCTCACAAAGGGGACAGTATTAAATTACCTAAATGCCTTCCTCAGACTACCTCATCAAAGTGTAATTGGGCTCATAAAATGACAAGCAAGTTTACCATACATCTGCACTGAGCAAGGTTGCAAATCTCACTGCTAGCTTCCTGCATCCAAGGCAAGGGAAGCATGTTGACACAGCAAGGACCCAGGAAAGAATCCCAAAACTGATGAAAAGAAGAGAAAAACAGATCCACAAGGAAGTGGTTCTAGGAGGTGTTCCTTGCTGAGGAATGGGAATTTTGTGGGCATTTGGGTCACAGTGCCCAAAAACATATGCAGGTCATCAAACTGCTACAGAGGAGTATTCTTCAAACTCACAGACAGTTATAGCAATGTGAAATGGCTATAAGTTGAAGCTAGATAACCACAGATAAAACAAAAATAAAACATCTTAAAAACTGGAAACTCTCCATTGCTGTCAGTGTTTTAATTAAAACTGGAAGATTTCTAAAACCTACGCTCTGCTTCAAACAGAAATTAGTTCTGGTGAGGCATATGACATCTGGTCAAACATGGTTTGACTGGATGACCACAATGTTTCCTTTTGGTCTTACAGACTATGAGTCTATTGGCAACTGTATTTTGTAGAAATAGTTTCTTAGGAACACCCTGGAAAACAGAAAACTGTTTAGAATTCAGAAATTCTAGTTTTATTATATGATCACACAAAGTTGTTATAACAGCTACTGATGAAACAGTGGATTGACTCTGAGTTTGGTAAACGTACATAAAAAGAAATTTTTAATTTGGATCCTTTACAAAAGCAATGATAAACTGATATTCTGGCCTTTATATTTATTTAGAACTTCAGCGTCAATGGGAGTGACAGCATGTACCCCCCCCCGCCAAAAAAAAAGGGGAAAAAATAATGTCAAACAATAATCTAGGTTAAACACAGCTTATGTAAGCAACAGTCAACACACAAATGGATATGACTGCTTTAAGTGGATTATATGAAAAGGATTTAGAATGAGTGTTTTAGTTTACTAAAATGTTGTTTGTATTCATAAAATGCTCTGTGTGATATCAAGAGAAATAGACTTCCACAGAATAAAATATATAGTACTTGCTGTGCATTTGCCATTTGCAGCAGTTTTTATTCAGCTGTCAGCATTGTCCCCATTTCACAGGTAGGGAGGCAGAGGCATGAAGGAGCAAAGTCGTATGACAAAGGCCACACGCATTCAAGCAGCACAGCTGTGAACAGGGCATAGCTGCTTAGCACCTCCTCTGAGCTGTTAAAACTTGAAGCTCACAGGATGATGACAATCTGCTAGAGTGAAACAGATCAGCCAAGGAAAATGAGGGGCTTTCTAGAGACATCAACTTTTTAGAATGATCCTAAAAGAAAGGAGGTTGTTACATACAAAAAGCTGGGCAGGGGTAAGACTTTTTGGTTTGTTTTAGGGAGGGATATCTTTCCAGCTTCCGGTCCCTACCTTTAATTACCTGTTAATAATGCTAAATATGACAAATTATCTATGTGTATCATGATTTCGTGCTGTTCACCATTTAGAACAGCTGGCTGAGATAACAACCACCAGAATCAAACATGATTGTCTTGCCTGTCAGAAGCAGGCAGACAGATGCATAAAAATGTTGACATTACATCAGGAACATACATTGCTTCCAGAAAGTTTTCCAAGTGCCAGGGCAGGGGGAGGAGGGGGAAAAGACCTTTAATCCATTTTTCTATGAATATCCTGCACTATAACCAATATCATCAGTACCAGATGAAGCTAGATCCCCTCAGGAAATAGAGTGTAGAAGCTGTTCTGTCATATGCCTAGACAGCCTGCTCTGAGATGCTCCTTTCCAAAATGTGTTTTCTTTCAGTCTCTCTCTCCCCCTGATATGCTGGCATTTGGCCCTGCAGGATCAGCTTCTTCCAGAATGGCGCATCTTTCCCTGGTTCATAACTAGGATCTCCACTTCCTCCTCTTCTGACTCTTTCTGATATCCAACAATTTTATAGCCCAGTAGCCAAACCAGCAATTTGCTATCTCTCTGCCACTAGCAATGCAAACCGACTCTAACGACAGCAAAAGCACACTTAGTATCTAACGCGAGACTGTTCCAGCTGTCAGAGCTGCTGTCTTCCCTGGCAAGCTCTTAGAACACAGATTAGCAATGAAAGGACTAATTCTCCCTACCTTTTTTTAAACATTTAGTTGCCCTATCATTTTTGACCTATAAACCCACTTTGCTGCTAAAAAACACAGGAGCATGTACTGCTTTACTGGAACTGTAAAGAAACTCAAATGTTATTAACACCTACTAGCATCCCTGGGCTCAGGATTGCCAAACAGTTTCCTTTAAAACCCTCTGTTTTTACATGTTTATAACTGCTATGATGAAATAGTCATCTTACGGGTTTAAGTTTCCCACACATAGATTTACGTAATATGTTTTTGTCATCTTTATGGATGAGCAAAATCCTTTAGCAGTTCCTGAATTGTGAGAGGAATGTAACACTGTTTTTGCTTTTTAGGCTGCAAATGGATTTTTCTTTTTTTTTTTTTTTTAACATAGCATTTGCACTTACAAAATAAAGCTGCACAAGCCTGTGTGATCTGGCTGCATATGCATTGTATGTCCCTCATTAACTGTCTCACTTGGAATGACGATGAGCACTCCCAGCTTACATGGGGAAAGCCAGCCAGGCAGATGTGCCGTTAAGCAAGAAGGCAACAGCCATGTGTTTAGAAATTCTGACAAAGAGGTGCTGAGAAAATCTTATGTCCAGGATGGAGAGATTTTAGAAAGCTTTTAGATAACTCAGGGTACACAAGATGAATGTAATGAGGCCTAATTAAGTTAGCTACACAGAATGCCGCATACACCTTTTACACTCTCAGCAAAAGTGGCTGGGACCTCTAGTAGTCCCCGCTCAAATCAATTGCCAGCTGAACACTCCCATAGCATGCTGCACCATACCAGAGTGCATGCTTCCCAAATAATTTCTCCAACCTTTACCTCCATGGTTGTGATGCTGAAATGTCCTTTGATGAAGCAATGGACAGGCAGAGCTTTTTCCTCCTTGTTTTTGTTACTTCATTAATATACAGTCAACTTTGCAATTATGATATCCTGAAATGTTCTACTACCTAAAGAATATAAGGTAGTAAGCAAAAATTCATGACTAATTATCTATATCCTAAGTACTTTTATTTTCTAAAGTAAAATGACAAATGCTAAAGCCAATGTTAAATTTGCAGTTAGGCCTAGTAAGACATTTTTCTGAATTTATCCATTGCTGGGATTAGCATTGCAGCTCCAGTAAAGATCTGTCTGCACAAGAAAATTGTGACCACTATCACATACGAACAGGTTAGATTTAGGCTTTAAGATACCTAAATATAGATTTTTGTTGAGCTTCCACTAGTTACAGTGAAGGGAAAACATGTACAAAGCTCTTTTCCCTAATTTGTCCTCAAATTCAAGAAATTTAAGAGGTATGTTACATTTTGAATCTTAAATCTTAAATTGTGAATGTAGCACTGTGTAACATTCACTTTCAGAAATGTTTGTTCCCTATACAGCAAAAGTATCCCCTGAAGGAAGTTTTCTGCTCCATCACTCCTAAAGAACATTTCTATGTATTTTTGAAGGTTCCTAAACAAACTTCTGTAACAAGATCTAGACTACAGTCACAAATATTGCCACTGATCCTAACCTCTGCTCGACATGTTTACTGGAAAGACAACATATTTTAACAGCAGAACACACACTATGACGCAAAAGCCAAGGAGTCCCGTTGGCACAAGCCCGAGATTCACCAAGTGCAGAGAGGTCAAAGAACATAATTTCTCAAAAGACAAATCCCCTGTGTTTTTAAACAGCTCTAAGCTAAAATCCAGCTACTCTCCAGCTATTTTTTGATGTCTTTAATACTTGTATGTTCAAGACACAGGTTGCTCTGCAAAATTCAGAATGGGTTACATTTTTTTTTTTCCTCTTGATAGAGTGAGTCCCTTGCAAAGCCCCAAGCCATTGCATATATGTAGGGTCTTTTGCTTTTGCCTCTCCAAAACCAGAAGGCTCCAAATACTTCAAACTGAAGAGACCAATGCAATCTGCCTCATTTTGAATAGTCTTGTCTCAGAAGATTTTACCTACTTCTCTGAGAGACGGATAAGTCCTTGTCTGCCTTTTTAGTCAGCCAACATCTTTCTCATTGACAATGAAGTCCAGAGACCACAAGAGCAGCTCTACCACAATCCCTATAAACTGTTGAGAGCTGGAATGGGATATTTGACAGCTGGTCTGACACTGGGCTTCTGTGATGTTGCAATAACTTGATAAAAAGGGTGGGGCACTGAAGTTTTTCACAGCATACTACTCGTGAAAATCTTGACTCAACTCCTTGTCATCCGGTGGTCTTTCAACTTCCCTGCCCATCTCATTACCAGCTTAAGAAAATAACAATATGAAAATAGCAAGGGAATGCAATCCTGCTGAATAATGTCTTTTTCATTCCTCAAACCATTTTCTACACTAATTAGGAAGTGAGCCAGTTAAAACCTCTCAGCTAACCTCCAGTTCTTGCCCAAAAGTTAACAGGGAGACTGTAATTGTCAAGGAGTTCTGTAAAAGAACCTGGCAACCAGAAAATCGTAATGTTCTGAAATCTAATATTTCTTTTTAATGCACATGCAATTAGTGATATCAAGGGGACAAAACCCCTTTGAAGCAGGTGCTAACAACTGGGATAATCATGATGAAATGGAAATATAAGTGTAGGTAATCAAACACAATAATTTATTTCAATAAACACTTCCATATTCCCCGATAGCGGACATTTTTCTTTTCTAAAATTATATTACACTCAATTCCTACTGGCCATTTTTCTGCTTTTAGTAGAAAACATCAAAAGGTAATCCCATTGGCAAGCTTCAGTGATTATTTATTGAGGATTTCTTTAAGTACTAATAGAAAAGTCAGCTATCTCATGAATATAGAAATAGAATTAGACAGGTTTTATTCTTCACAAATAAACCTCAGTCCCATTAGTGTTACAATTAACTTCATTAAGTATTTCTACCTATTGTAGATAAATGAAGAAAAATTACCATTATATGACAAAATTTGCTGACTGAACAACTGTCATCTCCTGTTATAACAGCACTGCATTTGGCCAGTACAGTACAAGGGGAAGGCCACATATATTCACGTGACACTGTCTGAACATGCTCTGGATTAAGCCTTTCATCTTTAAGTTACGGTCACCCAAGGCTCAGCTTTGAGGTTTTGTATCATCCACAGACCAAACACCGTTCCATGTGCCAAAAAAGAACACCAAATTTTAGGCTGCTATTCCTCAGAATGATTAGACATTGCACCCAACCTTCTCAAGTGTTTCAGGTATTGGGTTGGTGCAGACAAGGGAGAAACCTGCTACAAAATGCGGCTGCAATTCCACTCCGTTATTGCTCTGCTCACTGGGATTTATCACTGTGGTTTTCCTCTAGGTCTAGGTATATTGTGAACAGCAGTCTAGCCCATACTGGGTCACAAATGAAAATAAGTCTGATGCAGCCTCAGCACAGTAGATTTATTTTTGATTCCTGATGGAGCAACACAGACTTCCCAGGAATTTTTGCAGATGAAGAATGTGGTTTAAGCTAAAACTAATATACCAGGCACCCCTATAAGTACAGATTTCAATCACCATTAAGCAAACAAAATACCTACCACCTTGTGCAAACTCTACAACATGATGAGCAGTTAGAACACAAATTACAGCGGATCTAATGCAGTTCTTTGTCAGTGAACAGCAACTTCATATCTCAAAAAGCCCTGAAAAAAATCCAGGTTGTAGGACTATTTGATCATGTTTACATGAAACTTTTTCATACTCTGGAGGCAGGTGCTAAGGGGAGATGTTGCTATGCCCTCTCACACATTGTGATTCAGTTCATGTTCTAACTCACCCAGCAACAGGCTCCTTGGAAATAGCAAGTCTGATTCTTGATTTTGCCTAAGCTAGAGATGGAAGAATTGCTCATGTAAAAGCTTTTTGAGGCAATTAAATAAAGGGTCCACAGCGGTAAATATTGCATTACTTAATAACTAACTTAAACCTCCAGTCAAACTCTGAACATGGAAAACAGCATGACAGTTCCTATTATTTTGCAACCAAGTAGAGTAGTATTGATTCTTTGTCCTCTGAGTGCTTATACAGATTATGGCTACCCAGGCAGACATCACTAACTCACCTGGTCCCAGTGTTTAACTGTTGTGTTATTCTATTTGGCTAACAAAATCTTTTTGTTCACTAATGAGGTTGAACAACTTAACACTTAGCATTGCCAGTATGAAACACCACCTCACCCATAACAGCATTCTCATCTGAATTTCACTAAGCTCTAAGTCCATGATGCTGGCTTTTAAAAGCCCGGGGTTTTAGTACTGTAATAACATTCTTCATTCCTGCTGACTTTTGTGTCCCCTACATTAAATCCAAATTGTTCAAAGCTTTATTTTCTCCTTACTCAACCTCATGCTGCAATCTTGGAACATTTAAATTCATAAATAATTCGAAAATACAACTTGATGATGATCTTCTTAGCACTGAAAATTTTAACCCTCCTCTCCATTTGCAATGAACAGTCTGATCCGGAGTGATCAAATGTGATTTTCCCAAAGGCACACTCCACAAGTAGTGGCATATTTTTTGCCAAAGCAAGATCAGCACATTGTGGTGAAATCCATCTTTTGCCCTACTCTTTAGATAGCTGTCTTCCATATCAATCCAAGATATTATTTAGCAATATTAACTCGTGTAACTACATAGCAACATGATGAAACACTTACTTGTGGCTGTTACAGTTCTGCTCCTCTCTGCTCTCTCATGAACATCCACACTGTCCTACCCATAATAAGGACAGGATACTGGCATTACTTTCCTTTCCTCTGAAGGCAGCCCAGATCATTTGGTGTTGTCTCATCAAAGATATGCTTGCCAGCATTTTACTTGCTGTTATCACCAGTTCTGTTCAGCTTGTTATGGCAAAGGTAAGAATCCCCCACACGCACAGCACTAACATTTTTGTATCACCAGCTCATATGGATCTGCTCTGTGTGTGGTTAGGTGAGGCTGGGTAAAATGTAAATGTCTGGAGTAATGTTTCCCCATATATTCTGATCCTGGAGCAGAGGTGACAAAGGCACGACATTTCTGCAAAACCCTGGCTGAGCAGGGTTTCTTGCTGAAATTAGGTAGCTTTACTTCTTATTTCAGTGGAAGTGAGACTGGAAATTTCTCAGTTTCTAAAAGATGAGTGAACCTGACCCATCAACCAGGAGTTCAAACCCGAAGTAAACCTACTTAAAATTAATTAAAATGAAAGAAAGATGAGATGTCATCTTAGATGAGACTGATAAACAAGCACTAATGCTGTAAAATGTTTTCCCCATTAGTAAATGTGACACTTTACAGGAACTTGAATTATTAATTTTACATTTTTGAGCATTGCTATGGGCCACGTCTTTTTCAGATCTCCACTGTGATGCAAAGCACTGGGGACCCTATAAGCAAAATGGAACGAACTTTAGTTCGTATGTACATCAATTTAAATATATTATCAATCTTAAAGCTGCCTTTTATTAACTGAGGAATTGTGTTCTTCTAGGATTATTGCTTTGCCATTTATACTGCTTGGTTCTGTGGGATATTTTTCACCATATGAGTCACAAATTTCATTTTCACAGCCCTTCATTACAAACTCTTCATCCCATGTAACAGTTCAGTATAAAAGACAGCTTTATCATCTATACTATCCATTTAACTTCTATGTGTTATTGTCATGTGTAGGTACTTCAACTCTTGACATTTCATTGGAACTGCAATCTCTTCAGTCATAGAAAAGCTCCACTATATTTTCCTTATGCTTTGTATTGATGTAAAGTCTGACCCACAGACTGAGGTTGCAATCATTCTTTGCAATTTTTTCCACTTTGTGACTCTTCATTTCACCACTGCAGCAAACCCAGAGGTGCACCACAGCTCTTTATTCCCACCCTGGAAGTTCTGTAATAGTCTGATTTCAACAGAGGGCCTACCAGCAATAAACTCAGCTATTTAATAGCTGAATAGAGCTTCACGATACCTTTCAACTATGGACTGATTCTGTCCATCTTCCCACTTCCTTTTCGCTCCTGCTCCCACTGTTTCATGCACTGTAGCATCACCAAAATAACTTTGCTGAGCAAACTCTATGGAGCTAAAAAAGGCTCTTGGTTCATGGTATTGTGCTTTCATTGACCCCTGCCAAAGGCCAACCACAAGCAGCACATCAGCTGGAGAAACCAGAAACCTCTGTAATAGATTTCATTCAATGCTTAACTTTAATGCATAGTACTATTCTCTACTTTGAACCCACCAACTTCTTCCACTTCTTTGTTTTTCTATCAACACATAGGAAACACCATGTAACTATACACAGGCCTAGAAAAGATGCTGTGGATAAAGCTATGTTTCAATTTTCTACATGACGATCTATGTTAGGGACATTTGGGCATCTCTTCCTAAAACTACTTCAGCCGTTTCATCTCTAAATGACAACATATAGCATTGCTAGGCAAGGATGTGGATGATGATGGTCAAAATCATGTTACACTGTGTATCCTTTATCTTTTCATCTAAATACAGAGTAACATTTTGGTTAATACTGAGGAAATTGTCAAAATGTGTAATCCACATGTCTTCAGTTTATGTTCCCTGTTGGGTCTATTAATATTGTTTATAACTGTGTCAAGGGGCTTTTCCAGAACAAAAAATCAAGCCAAAGATCTTCAAAGCAATTCATTAATTCCACAATAGCAAGATTTTATATTACCTATATATCTTTCCCTGTGCATTGACACAGTGAAATCAAACAATATCCACGCAAGTAGTTTAGAAATACCAGATTTCATAACAGTTCTTCCATTATATGCAGGTTATTTACATAATGAATTACCACTCAATAAAAATTCCATCACTTAAAATTTCATAACGGAGCAAATTAGTGGTCCACATCTGAAGCAAGCACAGATCAAGTTAATTGTGCGTGCATGTTACATGGAGAGGATTTTAAGCATTAAGTAAACTACCATTAAATGATTTGGAAAGTAAACAAACCTCAGTGTTCCTTTGTTCACAAATACACATGCCATCTAATCTGCTGCAAATATTGGCATTAGATACAGTCACGCTCATAAATACAATAGCATATAGTACTGGTCCTTTAAAATTCTCACAGCCATGCAATGTGCCTTATTTAACATGAAACCTTTTGCTTTTAAAGGGTCCAGCTTATATAATACATTTCCAGTCTTCTTTAATAATCATTAAATGTTATACACACTGAGGACAAACTGGCCTTTATTCTACAAATACACATCCATATATTGACATGTCTGCAGCCACACAACAATTCCCAAGCCCAGGTTCAGTGCAGTAGTCACAAAGTCAATCACAAATACTTTTCCCAGATCTAGGTATTAGACCGTTGACTTCTCTTTGGGTACAGAATCATTAACAGGGTTGAGCACCTTGCACAAACCTCACTAGAGCTTCTCAATATTAAAGTGATATTTAACAATGATTCAGAAATTCAGAAATTCTGTAGCAGCAGCAGCACAGATTAGGGACAAGACCTAAATGGCGTAACATGGAAAGCGCTGGGAAATAAATGATTACTCTGATTTTCTGCCGTGCTCTGCCTTACAGTCTCTCATGATTCTGGCCACAATAGTCTGGGCTGGCTGCTAGAGGTGCGGAAGGGGTATCTGGAAGCTGGATGTAACACCAAAGTTTATGGTGGTATGTGCATGTGAACTTGTGCGTTTGTGTGTACATCACTCTACCTCTGTGCACATGGGAAAGAGTGCAGACTGATGCCAGCTGTGAACATCTTCCCTTCCTTTTGCAGTATCACCTATTCTAAGTGCAGTGCTTGTTGTTTGAATGGTGGGTCTCAGCACTCGTGGGAACGGAGATTTGGGCCCTGATCATTTGCATACTAATCCCCAAAATATGCTGCTCAGTAGAGCTGCTGGTGCTCTTAAAGGGAAGGGTTAAGCAGTTCAGACCTATCAACAAAAGGGTGAACATGCTTTGTGTGCACTGCCCTAGTTTTGTTCCATCCTCAAGAGGAACTTCAGCCCTAAATATGGCTTTCCAGACTGCAGAAGTATTCCTGTATGATGCTCAACTTGCACACTGTACATTTACGGTATTCAAACTGTCTTTTACTCATAACTTTTACTTCTCATAAAATGATTTGCCAGGTATTCTTCATAGGCCACAGTCATCATCCAAGGACTTAAAAAAATCTTGACTCTGGTCTCACTACTGAAAAACACTGGGGACTTGGGGGCTTGTTGGCAAGAGTGGGTTGCATGAAGAGCATAAAAAAGCAATGGGATCTTCTCGAAACTTCCTTTCTAAGAGAAAACCAGAGGAAATCCAGTTCTACAGTCAGTGATGAAGCTACTAACCACTGAAATTAAAGGATCAAAACAAACGTGTGTATTGGGAACAGGTACAAGACAATATTATACTTGACTATAAATCAGTAATGAAATTAAGTTGACAGTTACCTATTACTGTATATACTCCAAAGATATGACATAATTTTTCAGCGAGATCTTAAAATTAAGATCAGAAGGAACTGCCAAAAGGACCACAGAAAAGAGCATTCCTATTTTAATCCCTCATACACCAAGTCCATAAAAAGACCAGAAAAAAGCAAGAGAAACTTTTCTCTGAACACTGTACCATCCCATATTGCTCATCTTCATTCTGCAAGCTGGTTGATTTACAGAAGGAGATCTGCAGACATGAATGTTACACATGTTGTTTTGCAGAGCAGAACAGCACAGTGATTAGTGCATTAACAAAATTCCTGCACTCCTCCACGAATAATGTTGGACCTAATGTTCCAAGAATAGCACGTACTTAATAGCATGGTATTGTCTTTGTTTCATTTTAATGGGAAGCAGAACCTTAGCGAACAGATAGTGTGTCAGTTTTTGTAATGCTATATGCCATTCAGGTGAATGTCCTCTGGTATGATACTTTATATAAAAAATGCAAAGGCTTTTGCCTCAGACACATAGGTGGATTTTCTTACCTTTGGTTCCATTGAAATGAAGCTGTGGGTACCTCTACTTGAGAGAACTGACCTTTTAATTGTTTTACTATGGTAGAAGTGGTAGTAATCCTTCAGTGTTCCAATCTGTAAGGGGAGAGAAGAAAAAAAGAGAGGGAGATTTAATTTACAAAAAACAGTTTTCTGTTTGCATTTCTACAAGTCTATGAATTATGTAGTTTCCTGTGTGCTGAAATGTTACTTGAACCCACTGATCATCTTTCAGAAGAAGGACATATGATATGAAATGGATGGAGTGTCCTTGAGGCAGTAACTGCATAACCAAAGATTATAATTGAGCTGCTTAGTCTTGCTGTATCTACCTTTTTAATGTTTAATTTATATGCAGTATTTTAAGTAATTCTATATCAATCTATATCCAAACTGTCTTCAAATGGCAAGTATAAAAATCATCAAATGGCTATATTATTATTAAAAAGCATTCCATCTAGTTTGCTTAAGGAAATGCACTGTAAAATGCACTAGATTCAGTTATTTATATAATTAAACTATAAAAAGGACATTCACAGCATCAGACTACACAACAGGAATAGGCTTCTCTTTCTGCCAAATGTGGGCATGAAAGAAGTAGAAGAAAGAAAGATGGAAATGGTAACTTCATAGGATAATGACTAGCTCGAAGTACAAAATCAATTCACGCAAAATTGCAAATTTCACAATGGTACAATACAAATACTTCTTATTCATCCCATCAGTACACAGTAGCAATGTAAATATTAAACTAAGACAGCCTTCACAATTTGACAGAGAAATTTTCCTTTCCAGAGTCTATACATCATTATTCTAAACATTCATAACTTGAAATTTAGTTTCACGCACCTATAAACAAACATTCAGCCTCCTTTTCTTTAGGGAGAATGTCTCTCCCAACTCATTTGGAATTTGACCTTCTATTGCACTGCAAATCTTGTACAACACTTAATAATTTAGTTAAAAGATCCTTAATGATGAACAAAAAGAGGACAATTGAGCTTACTGTCATTTCAAGTTGAAACTCAAAGTGACCTCAGAAAACAGGTTTGGTTTTGCCAATAAATCTGAATGAAATCACCAGAGAGGATGGAGCAACACTTGAAAACTCTAATCTTAAAAAAACCCAGTATTCTGAATATGCATCTACAAGAATACACATGTAGGAAACTTGAGAGTTCAACAGTAAAGGTTCAAAGAGAACTGAAAATAAGCCATTGAAAAACTCCAAGAATATGCTTTTAGAATATCAGAAAACAAAAAGCTTGAGAAAATATCAAAGTAGACAAAGAAGAAATATTGATAGACAATTATTATTCTCAAGGAGCACTTTAAAGACGGAAACAGCACAGGGGAATGAGGGAGAACCTTTTGGGGGGGCAGAAATCAACAGCTTAAATGAATTCACCTAATGGGGAAAACTGCAACAAGGTCTAAGATATTAATCCCAGAGTATGCAGTTGGTCCATTGATACCTTCATTTCAGGAAGAATAACTGATGTTTAGCTTAAGTCAAATACCAAAACATTCAGTTAAACTGAGTTAGTTTTGACTAAGCCTAATTAGCACTGTGATTATAATAATTTTCATGCTGCCTTCTCTTTGAAAGGCAACTCCAGCTGAAGTGGTGCAACTCTGTAGCATGGATGAGCCTGGTCTCACATCTCCACAGGCATGCCCATGAATAAACCCTCCTTAAACATATATGGGGAACTCTTCTTGTGGACACCTCAAAGAGCTGCAGGACCCTAGGCTTTCTGGGGAGGTCCCTGCTGACTGGAAGTTAGACAATGTTATTCCAAACTACAAAAAGGGCATGAGGGAAGACCCAGGGAACTACAGACCTGTTAGTCTAACCTCAGTTCCTGGAAAAATTAAGAAGATTATACTGGGTACTACTGAAAAGCATTTAAGAAATAATGCAATCATCAGGCACAGTCAATGTGGGTTTACAAGGAAACATACTGTTTAACTAATTTGATACCCTTCAATAATAAGGTCACCCGCCTAGTGGAGGAAGGGAAGGTGGTGGATGTAGTTTTCCTGGATTTATTAAGGCTTTTCATACTGTCCCTCACAGCATCCTTCTGGACAAGTTATCCAGCTGTGGGATGAGCAGATTCACAGTGTGCTGGATGAAGAACTGGCTGAAAGGCAGACCTCAAAGGGTTGCAGTGAATGGGGCTACATCTGGCTGGTGGCCAGTCACCAGCGGTGTTCCTCAGGGTTCAATTCTAGGGCCAGTTCTGTTCAATATATTTATCAATGATCTGGATGCAGGAATTGAATGCAACGTTAGCAAGATTGCTGATGATACCAAACTGGGGAGTTCTGCTGACGCTCTTGAGGGACAAGATGCCTTGCAGAGGGATCCAGATAGATTGGAGCATTGGGCTATGATTAATGGGATGAAATTTGACAAGTCAGAATGCCCGATTCTGCACCTAGGACAGAGGGATGCTGGGCACAAGTATACACTGGGAGAGGAGTGGCTGGAGAGCAGCCCTGCAGAAAGGCATCTGGGCGTGCTGGTCGACAGCAGGATCAATGTGAGTCAGCAGTGTGCCCTGGCAGCCAAGAGGGCAAACTGGATCCTGGAGTGCATCAAACACAGCATGACCAGCTGGTCAAAGGAGGGGATTATCCCGCTGTACTCAGCGTTTGTGCAGCCTCACCCTGTGTGCAGCTCTGGGCCCTGACAGTTGGAGAAGGTTATGAAGGTACTTGATTGCATCCAGAGGAGGGCAACAAAGCTGGTGAAAGGGCTGGAAGGAACATCCTATGAGGAGCGGCTGAAGACTCTGGGCTTGTCTATTTTGGAGAAAAGGAGGCTGAGGGGCGACCTCATTGCCCTTTACAGCTTCCTGAGAAGGGGAAGTAGAGAGGGAGGTGCTGATCTCTTCTCCCTGGCATCCAGTGATAGGACGCGTGGGAATGGTTCAAAGCTGTGCCAGGGAGGTTTAGACTGGACATTAGGAAGCATTTCTTTACCAAGAGGGTGGTCAAACACTGGAACAGGCTTCCTAGAGAGGTGGTCGATGCCCCATGGCTGCCAGTGTTTAAGACGCATTTGAACAATGCCCTTAACAATTTGCTTTAACTTTTGGTCAGTCCCAGATTAGTCAGGCAGCTGGACTAGGTGACTGTTGTAGGTCCCTTCCAGCTGAAATAGTCTATTCTATTTGATTCTATTGCATCACTTTTGACTACATTAACTAGAGTTTATTCTGAGTTTAACAGCCTGTAGCATACTGAACGTTCCTTAGCATCAGGCTACTGTTGTGCCCTTTTTGAATTATTATTATTCATACCAACCATTGAAATTTGGCGCATCACCAGTGCACGTGATGGCATGCTTCCCTGAGATAAAGGGGTGTAATCAGTCACTTCCTGGACATTTCCTGGACTCATCAGTAGCCTCAAACAGGGTTGAAGTGCTAACTACTGGAAAGCGATGCTACTCTTGCTCCTTAAGTTCTCAGAGACCCGTAAAGTGCATATTCATCATGTGAGAGTACAAAGATTACAGACCTTTTATGGACCTTGCTGTCTTCAGAGTGAATTAGAAACCTGCTACTCTGTGTGTGTGTGTGTGTGTGTGTGTATCTACACAAGAACACACATTACTGAAAAGACACAGCTCAAGCAGGTAACTAACTGTATTTTACCACTGCACAGAACTGCATAAAAAGAAAGGTCACATTTTAGGGAAAATAAACATCTGTCCTGTTTTGTGCTACACAGATCTCAATATCACCCAGTTCTCTGTGTCTTGTCTTGCACTAGTTTGTGGAATTTTATTTATTTATTTATTTGCTACTGATGAACTCCAGCTGACCCCTCTGAGGGCATCCAAACCAGCAAATTTAGGAGATGACCTAATTGCACTCCTGAAGGTCCTACAGTCTAGCAGCACTAGTCACCCACAGAACAGACTGGAGGGATCTGCATATCTGCTTTACCTTCCAGCCAAAGTGGGAGAGCCTGAGGCTTTGTAATGCTTGACAGCTGTACTCCCTCTGAGACCTTGGGCTCGGAAGACAGAATTAAGCCCTTAGAATTGAGTGTGATAATTGTAACACCATGTCTTCCAGGCACCATCAGTTTGCAGATAATAACAATTATTAAAAATAATAATTAATTAAAATGGTGAGATCTACAGCTTTGGTTCATAACTGTCAATGAAACAAATGGATCCCAAATCTTTTAAATGGAATTTAATTCATATGCACTAACTGCCAGTGCCTCTCACAGTAAGGTAACACCAGTGTTATTAAAAATTTTATTGCTTTCTTTCCCCTTAATGGGAATTTACTTAGACTTTCCAAATCCTTGGACCACTTGGAGAACAGTTAAACCATGGAAATATAGCACAATAAAACTTATCATTATGGATGTTCTTGTTAAATTGTTTTTTATATTTTTAACTACCAGGTCTTAGAGGCACTCTCACAGGAAAAGCAATGCAAAGACAGAAACACCAGACTGCAGAGCTAACTACCTTAGAGACTGATGGCAATTCTAACTGTTTTATCCTTGGGAAATCTTTGTAATCTCCTTTTTGACCTGGAGGACCTGATTTCTTTAAAAAGAAATAGAGAAATATTCCTGAGGAATTGCTTGGCCAAAAGCAAGGAGAATGGATGGCGGGGGCAGGGGAGACTTACTCTCTTTAGAAGTAACCTTCATTACTGAACATTTTAAATCATTATATACGTTATCTTAATAGTACCATACTATGTTTATTCAAGGATGAAATAATTCCTGGAAGTAACAATCCTACAATATCACAGTGGAATCCCAGAAAACCAAAGCATCCGCATATTTACATTGGCTTTATACTTATTAGGTCTTATTTTCTACTTAAAGTTGAGAAAATGTGTGAATTTTAAAGAGAATACGACACAAGAACCAAACTTTCTAGGCTTGTCCTTGGAAAATATTTCTTCCATATGTAGTTTTATAGTCTAAGGCAATATTAAGATAATTTAGGACATAATTACTGAATGCATTCATCCACATCTGCATTGTGTCCTCATAACTCTGTAAGGAAATAAAAATGCTAAAGCCGCCTGTTAAATATATATATGATCACCAAACTGACATATCCAACTAAGCTCTGAAACTACAACTGAAACTTCCATGTAGCAGAACATGAGCAGGGAAGTCATTGAAGTTAATGGGAAGGAACCCAATAGATGCCTTCCCAACAGTATCTTATCTAGTAAATAAACTTTTTTTTTAAGAGAAGAATCATCTGGACATCTAGCTGCAAAGTACACTTCTCCCAGTGGGCTAAATGGAAAATAATATGCTGTTGAGTTGGTAAATTGGTGATATATTGTAAGGGTCCCTGTTTCTCCAGTCTTTAATTACTTTGGTCCTAAATGGATTGGGAAAGGAAGGCAGATCAGGTCCAAATCTGGTTCTGAACTCTATAAAGCTCTAGAAGAGCCAAAGAAGCACAGATCTGCTACTCCTGTGCAGACCTGGAACATATACCATTATAAATAGGTACAGCAATGTATTTCACATGGGGTTGAAGATCTGACACTTCACTTCTTTCAGAATTGCAAATTTCCAAAGTCCTTGCTGGAAGGAAATACCAGGAACAGAGAGTTGAAGAAAGTTTATCAGGTTTACTATCATCATCTCATTTTGACAAAATCACTGCAACTATATTTCAAAGTTAAAAATGTTTAAAATGTTGTCACATTATACAAAGTACATTGGGAACGATGTTTCAGAGCAAAAATGAAAACAGTTCAGTCTGAAAAGGTTGAAACAGAATGTGCTGCTATTACCAGAGCTTTCTTCCCTGCATCAAAGGTCAGTGAAGCCAACCTAGTACCATGAAGTGTTTTGACAGAACCAGATGTTGACACAGATTACAATACTGCTTATGCTCCTTTGATGCACACCACTCTGTAATGAATACGAAGGAGGTGAGCCCATGGTCCTTAACTCTGATGCACGTTGGCCTCTCATTATCCACATGTGAAGAAGGGTTCATTGATACTACAGAAAACTGCCACTCCCTTTCCTTCTTGTGTTCGTCCAGACTTAGGAAGCATTAAACATCTTAAAACCAGGGTTCTGATCTCAGCATTTAGGGGCAAGAAAGTCCTGCAGAGGCTGTTAGTTGTTTGCTGACCTACTCAAATTAAAGCACCCATACCTCGAAAGGGCATGTTCATCCAAGACCTGGAACCTGAACTTGACTTGTATTCCAGGCAGCAAAACTGTGTACTGGAGTTTTTTGGGGGGTGAGGTTTTGTTTTGTTTTTTTTTTTCCGTAAGATACTGCCATAGTGACCACACTTTGCTAACCTCCAGCTCTCTTGCCCACAACCCCACTGTTGGGTCAGCACTGACAGATCTCCATCACACTGAGGCTGGAGGAACCACCATGAGGACAGCTGCAGAGCTAGTCCCCCATCTGACCTGCAGACTGGGATGGGGGCTCTTTCTCTCCCAAATATACTCTCTAATAAAAATCTTTTTAATTGTTTTTTTGTCATCAGAATGGGGAATGTCACCTAGTATGTGTCATTCACAAGAAATAATAGCAAGGTTTACCCATACATGGCACGCTGCAGTGAAGTGAAGGATTGGACCACTTTCAGTTTTGGACAATCTGGGGCTCTCGCAAAGATCAGTTTATGAAATACTTAGGAGAGAGAAGCACAGGCCCTCCAGATCTTACTCAGCCTCAAACCTAAAATTCCAACTTTTAAAGAGAGGCCTCTATCCAAATATTTAAGCTCTCTACTAGTCCCTTGTTGGGCTGATATCCTATACTACCCTGCATGAGTTAAAATAGCTTCTTGGATTACTACAGGCAGATAATACTAAAAAAAAAGGTGAAATCACTAGCACTACTAAACATTATGGTCTTGTCTTGAGCTGCAGGAGCAAGATAATACTGCCCTGATGACTAAAGGATGGAAATAATAATGTTTAGTCTGTATTACAGAGGCTCTGAATCTATACATTACAGGAAGATATACCAGGTGGGGGAAAAAAGTACACTTTTAATGTACCCAAACTTAGTTAACTAAAAGAATCTGAAGCAACAGCAGGACCAAGGTGATGTGGGTATGAACACAGATTGTCACCTCGGATGCAATCCAGACTACTCTGAAAGCTTGAATTCCAGCTACCCTCAAATGCCTAAGTAACCCAGTTCTCAGCACTATTTTAAGCCCAATTAGCTAACAAAAATTTGACAGCCCAAGTTGTGAAAACATCTCTGTATGTGCTCAAGGTAGGAATAGCCTAAGTTGCCAGTTCATATCTTTGCGCCTCTCACGTTCCTTTCTCTTCAGGTTTGTTTTAAAGGGAACTGATATGTCTGCAGAGTGTTGCTGTTCCTGAATAGTGATGCCCTGACCAAGTCAGGCTTGGTCTTAAATGCACCCACCCCTCCTTCTTGAAACATTTTTTTGAGTCTCCTAGATGGAAAAAAACTATACTGTAATCAAGAGTTCTTGCTCAGTTTGTTAAATCTTTGGTCTGGAGGACAGCACACTTCAGACGGAAAAAGGAGAATCCCTTCTGAACCACCTGCATATGAAAAATAAATAAAACCCCCAAACAGGCAGATAAATTAAAGCACATGGCTGGCTATTACAGCAGAAACAGCACAATTTCCATAAAAATAAATCAGGTTATATCTCTTCACATGGTAGGATCATGCTAACTCTTTACCCTTGACATTCCTCCTTCTGTTTAAATGGGGAGAAAAAGGTATCACCTTACTGAATTAACATACGCTACTCCGTACTCCTTTTGTATTTTTCCTCTGTGTTTCAGCAATTTCAATGAAGAAATTTTGTCTGGGCACTTACCTTGAGCTAGAAAAGTACAGTTTGGCTTTTTAAACAGTTGATGTCAAAAATGAATAACAGAGCCATTAAAATAAAGTAGCTCTGCATTATATTCTTTCAGATAACATCTGTTATCTGAACAACTGCTGTTGCTTGCATGCTGCTGTATTTTGTTTTAAAAATAAAGTAGCACATTAACTCTTTCACTGGAAAAATAAACATAAGCTCTCTAGTCTTTTAACTTTTCATGTGCCTTTGTTCCCTTTTTATCATACTAACAATATCCTGAGGTCAATTATATTCTTGATATCATTCTAATTCGGCATCAAGGCTGAGATTTTTTCAAAGTCACTTTGTAAATTTTAATGTGAATTTCAATTTTTATGTATCTGTTAGGAAGCTTTAAAGTTCTCAGAAAATACTACTGTAGCTAAGCTAATTAAAAATGCAGATTAAAAAGAACATGTCAATTTGGAAATTCTTTACATGAGTTGGTATATTTAATTTTGGATTACCTCTATAAAAACACTTTTTTTAATAGGTTTTCTTTTCAAGGCTTTCTCCTGTGGGCCGGAGTATAATCTACACATATTTAGAGTCTCAACTCTAAACTACAATTAAAATTTAATTCAAACTAAAATCTAAATTTAAATGTAGAATTCCAAATTCCTAGATTTATTCTAAAATTTTTTTAGAGTTCAAAAATTCTACTTCTCTAAACAGAGAAATGTTCTATTCTAAATATATTATAAAATATAATATGTATTAATTAACATAGCAATATAATACAAATTAAGTTTTCTCTGAGACTGATAATTGGACTATAACTTTTACAAAGTTCAGGTAAATTCAAAAAAGCTTCCTTGATGTGCTGGTTTCAGCTGGGACCAAGTTAATTTTCTTCATAGGAGCTAGTACGGGGCTATGTTTTGGATTTGTGCTGGGAACAGTGTCAATAATACAGGGATGTTTTAGTTATTGCTGAGCAGTGCTTACACAGAGCCAAGGCCTTTTCTACTTCTCACACCACCCCACCAGTGAGGAGGCTGGGGGTGCACAAGAAGTTGGGAGGGGACACAGCCAGGACAGCTGACCCCAACTGACCAAAGGGATACTCCACACCATATGACGTCATGCTCAGCGTATAAAGCTGGGGGAAGAAGAAGGAAGGGGGGGACGTTCAGAGTGATGGCATTTGTCTTCGCAAGTAACCATTACTCCTGATGGAGCCCTGCTTTCCTGGAGATGGCTGAACACCTGGCAGACGACTGGAAGCAGTGTATGAATTCCTTGTTTTGCTTTGCTTGTGTGCACGGTTTTTGTTTTACCTATTAAACTGTCTTTATCTTAACCCATGAGTTTTCTCACTTTTACTCTTCCAATTCTCTCCCCCATCCCAGTGAGAGGGACTGAGCAAGCGGCTGTGTGGTGCTTAGTTACTGGCTGGGGTTAAACCACGACACTAGATCATACCTTCCACACACAGGTTACTTCGTACAGTTGTATTTTAAAACAAATATTGCCAAACGAAATTCTGCTTTTTATGATTTCAGTACTTTAGTGCTCTGTTGGTAAACTTACTTAACATGTGGAATTACTTGGGAAAAAAAGAGAAAAAACCTAACAACCAAATGGCAACATAAAATGTTTTGCTTCATGAAAAAAACAAATCTTTTGTCATGTAACACAACCAAGTTTTAGGAGAACTACCTTTGCAAGAATGGGAAAGCATTAAGTCATAAAAAAGGTCACAGGTCTCAGGAGGTAATGTGAATTTATAAAATAAGTTCAGATATTAGAAAGATATAAATTAGAACCATATCATAGCTTTATTCTAACACAAGCTAAATCACACCAAGATTTATTAATTTAATCTACTGTACTATACAGGATGAACAATCCTTCCAAAGAGGATTGTGGCATCTTTTTTTGGGTTATATACTCATATAAATCCTGTGGATATTGCAATGAAGATCTTTCTGCCTTCTTAATTGAGTTCTGAAAGGAGGGAGAGGTTAGCTGATATTCTTTATGATAAAAATACACTTTGATCATATTTAGTTACAACCAATGCTACTTCTAAAAGTGCAAGGAAAAACAGAATCATAGAAAGCCAAATCATAGAAAGAGAAATCCCAAAGACACCTGCCATGTAAATAAAGCCAGCAAAAAGCTGCCTGAATAAAGTCTAGGAGAAAATGATGTTTGAGTCCTACATATATGAGCAGTGAAGAGAATTGTGCCTTATACACTGCAGGTCACATGAGATCACAGTAAATAGATATTCCTTCCAAAAATTATGACAGAATTAGAGCCTCATCTTTGCCCCTACCTTTCTCTGTTGCAGTCCTGAGAACAAGAATATGCATCAGTCTTTATGGCAGGACAAGAGCTGGCAGCCCTCCTTGAATCTGAACTGTGCTGCGCATTGGTACCCTCTGAACACTTGCTGTGTG